>NC_041385.1:76282384-76346415 GCF_002162155.2 Triticum dicoccoides
CAAAAAATGTAACCTATGCAATGTGTGTGAAATAGAGTCCTGGATATAACATATATATAGAGGGGGGTGATCGACGAGAAGAGAGTGGACGTATCATCGGCTTGAGGTGTCCATAGAAACGAAGAGAGGGATGATGTGTGTGTGTGCGCGCGCACACGCGACCGATAAAGAGTGCCATCGAATTTGTGTGTGCCCACGTCAAAGATATAGAGTGGCTGGCCTACTGGAATGTGAGAGGGGACATGTGCAGTTTGTCTCTGTGGCATGGATACCTACCTGCAGCGCTCGACTATTGGTGTGTGGTGGGGGAAGCACTACTAGAAAAAGGCCTACTAATAGCGCACCGGTTTTGCCTACTAACGGCGCACTACCGGTGCGCCATTACTAGCACGCCACTAGTATTTTTTACCAATGGCGCACCACTGGTGCGCCATTAGTATCTGGTATACTAAGGGTGCACCATGTAGTGCGCCATTAGTATAGCCCACGGTGCGCCATTAGTATCTGGTATACTAATGGCGCACCACATAGAAGTGCGCCATTAGTAACATTTTTTTTCAAATTTTTTTTTATTTTTTTTAATTTTTTTCAGATTTTTTTTAATTTTTTTTTCAATTTTTTTATTTTTTTTCCAATTTGTTTTTCGTTTTTTTCTTAATCTCAGTTCACTATGGCTTAATCTCGGGTCAATATGCTTAATCTCAGGTCAAATCGCACTCCATGGTCAAACTTCCCGAAAGGTCACCCATCCTCACACTACTCCAGCCCAAGCATGCTTAACTTCAGAGTTCTATCCAACCCCAGCAACAGCTCACTTCACAGGCACTTGTTGATATATCTAGCATATCAATCCTGTTATACCTTATTGATGTCTAGGACTTTGTTCATGTTCATGACTATGATGAAATTTTGAAAAATATTTCAAACTTCCCGGTCATATTACGTATCATTTTGTGAAAAAAAAATTCAAAAAAAAATTCAAAACCAATTTTTTTCTGTTACTAGTGGCGCACCACATCCACGGTGCGCCACTAGTAAGTTTGAATTTTTTTTGAATTTATCTGCCGCTAGATCTTGAAAGCCCCGTAACTTTTTTCTGTTAGGTTTTTGGGGATTTTGAAAATGTTTAACGGGGTTCCCCGAGCTAAATTTGGATGTAACTTTTCGAGTAGATGATTTTTCATATAAAAAACTTTTTCATCCGAGTTCGTATGCAAAAGTTATGCCCATTTTACAAATTTCCAGAGAGATTTTGCAAATAAAGTCGAAATTCATATTTGTAAATTTTCCCAACAACTAGAGCACATATCAGATGGGAAACATATTTTCTTTTATTTTTTTGACATTTCCATCATTTTCTTTTATTTTTTCTAAAACTGAAAAGGCGATCCACAAGGGGGGGTGCATTCGGTGTTGGGGCAAGTTAGTAATGACGCACCGTGGGGTGGTGCGCCATTACTAGTTTAACTAGTAATGGCGCACCACACCCACGGTGCGCCATTACTAGTTTTGAAAAAAAAAGTAAAAAAAATTGATATTTTTTTGATTTTTTTTTGAAAAAAACTTAGTAATGGCGCACCACTGGACAGTGCGCCATTACTAATTAAAACTAGTAATGGCGCACCGAGACATGGTGCGCCATTAGTAACAAATTTTTTTATTTTTTTTACTTTTTTTTCAAAACTACTAATGACGCACGATGGATGTGGTGCGCCATTACTATGTCAATTAGTAATGGCGCACTATACAACGGTGCGCCATTAGTAACAAAAAAAATTTATGTTTTTTTTCAAAACTACTAATGGCGCACCACACACCAGGTGCGCCATTAGTAATATATTACTAATGGCGCACCGAGACATGGTGCGCCATTAGAATATAGTAACGGCGCACCACATCACAGGTGCGCCATTAGTGGCCATTCCATCTATAGCCCTTTTTGTAGTAGTGAAGAGGGAGGCCCAATTAACTATAGAGGTACAATGGCTGGTATATGTGTCGAGGAGGAGAGAGGCCTACCTCATGTATTAAAGAGATCGATCTGCCTCATGTATTAAGGGAGATCGGTCGGCATCCATGCATATATGCAGGAGAGGAATAAGGTTGGGAGAGAGACAGAGCTAGAGTGTTGGAGGGGGTGGTAGTGGAGTTGCTTCTAACAAATGGTGGGATAGGCTTGCTAGACAAACGGAGGGCACGCCCGCAATATCAATAAGAGAGGAGATGGCTGCTTGTTGTCTGTGCACGTGCGTGTGAGAGACGGGTCGGGAGGCATGCACGAATGATGAGGAGGGACGATATGGTTGTGGTAAGCAGACGTAACTACATAGGAAGATCAATCACCCTTTGTTAGAGAAAGGAGAGACATAACTTGTGAGGTACGTCGATCGATGAGGGGGGATAGTTAAAGTCGATCTAGGTATATGTTGGGAGATAGATCAATATACATGCATGTGTGTGTTATAAGCAAATGAGGCACGAGGAGAAGGATAGAGAGAGAGGGATGCATCTAGGAGGTGGTACGAGAGGCATACTATATCGAGGGGGAAGGAGTGTGCGAGTACGAGATTGATGAAAAGAGTGGTGGGAGTGAGGCATGGATGGTGACAAGAGAAGCTGGGAAGCTTGTGTTTGTGCTAGGCACACCTGGCTAGAGAGGCATATCGATCGATGTGTGCCATAAAGAAGGAGCTGGGGGGTCTACACACACCATGGGTGAACGACCTAAAGTGAAAAGACGAATTTACGCGATGGAGCTAGATAATGCTGAGGGAGGGTGAGAGGGATGCGGGCGTGTGCATGCACGAGAGAAAGTTAGCGCTAGCTACAAAGATAAGAGGGTTGTGTGTGTGTAAAAGACAAATAGAGATCATATATACTTCATTATAAAAAGCGAATTCGGATATTTGAAGAATTTATCATAGTGTTTTAAACCGACGCATGTGTGAATCTATATAATGGTGATACACATGGTGCGGTTATGAACATGTTATACAACATATAATATATTTTATCTCTACTCTTATAAAAAGGGGAGTTGTTGATGATGGTGTGTCTGCCATCCTGCAATATAGGCCGTCCAATTTATATCTGGCGGATAGGAAGGAAACTATGGCAAGTTTGAAAAAAGATACCCACACCCCTCTCCATATTTGCAAATTAGCCCCCTTGATCATGTTGATGTTCTCTGGAACGCATGGCATCTTGCTAGTACTACGTATAATACATAGAACATTGATTATAATTTGGGCTAATGTGTGGCTTTTGCAGCTCAGGTCTAAATACTTGTCATAATGTAGGGAGCGGGGCACTATACTTTGTGTGATAAACATGGTGTACATATGGAACATAGTTTATATTATGAATATATAGTTAGTACATCAAATGTACTATTATTTGGAATCAACATCAAGTGTATTCAAAAAATATAATTCGAGTTCATGTCGTACACATAGTTCATATCTATCTCTATAGTAATCATGTGGTGTGTTATTAAGGTAATACACGAATGATGGTTGAAGTTGGCAACAATCATGATTGTAGATTCTTATTGAAATAGAGAAACGAATTCAAATTTAGTTCGAATTGTAGCAGTAGTATAGACATTTGGAATGCACTAAAATGTTGGTATGAGTAGGTTACGTGCATTATACAGCAAGCGAAAAAATTTAATCGGACATAACATGGATTCATACTCCCTCCTTCCATCTGTATAGGGCGTAATGAGATTTTTAAGACCGCCTTTGACTATTGACAAGATTAATAGTACATGACATGCACAATGTGAAAATTATATCATTGAAAGAACCTTTCATAGACGAATTTAACAGTGTGCTTTGTGTAAGTTGCATGTCATATATTATTGCTCTAATATTTGGTCAAAGTTAGCATCGAAAAACGCATTAGGCCCTATATAGATGGAAGGAGGGAGTAGCTTTGAATAGCATTTGTATAGTAAAATGGGGCAAGACTCTCTCTTTGTGTGGTGTGAATAGTTTTATTCTTTTCATTTTCTTTTTGGTTGAGGGAAGTGCGAATTGATTTGGTACGTACAAGTACAATATTACTACACATTAGGCTTGTCCCTAAAATTCAACCCGCGTTTTGTTATATCCCGAAAATTCAGATATCGTGCTCCCAAAATTGGCGCCTTCACAACCCGCGCCTTGCTATCCCGAAATTACAACACGCGCGAAAAATCCCTCCAGCTACCAAATCCCGACACGCGAAATCCCCCTTCTAACCCTGAGCCGAAAGGGCCGCTAGTTCAAATCGGTGGGGGGTACTTTTGTAACACACCCTACATTTTGGACAAGCGCGTCCCTAAGTCATGCTTCACCCCCACCCATCGCCCCCTTTTTGCCATTCGAAATCCCAGGCCGCCATAACCTCTCCGCTCCAGCAGCGAAACCCCACCCTCCTCCGTCTGCCACCACACCGCCGCCAAGCCGGAGTCTCTTCCCCGACGACGTCGTCCATCGCAACAGCTCGACATCCCTCGTCCACCTCCCCAGATGAGGATCCGTCGTCCATCTCGTCGTCCCGCCGGTTCAGCTGCCCCATCCTCCACCTCCAAGGAGCTGCTCTGACGATTGCCTCGTCTATCGCGGCTGCTCCATCCCCACAGCGTCGCCTATACCTGCTCCACCGGAACCGTAGCATCCTTACCGACTCCTCGGATGAAGTCGAGGCCTACTCGGCGCCACCAAAGAGGTTGTACACTCATCACATTGCACCTTCTCCTTAACTCGACCTCCCAGCGACGACAATGCTCCATCCCGCACCCCCATGGAGCGGCTACCTTGAAGCCGGCGCCGCGGGCAACATCCCCACGGTGTCTCTCCCCCAGTGCGAGGCCACTTCGACGGCGGCGGCCATACCAGTCGGATCTGTTGCTACTGCTCCGGCTCTCACTCGATCGCTCGCTCGCCCAGCTGCTGCTGCTGCTCTTCCCCTCACTCGTGATGCTGCTCTACTCCGATTTAGCCACACTTTAGTCGACTGAATTGACTTTGGGTCAATCGATTTTCAGGGGTTGGGGGGGGGGCTTGCCGGAGTTAAGGAAGAACCACCCGCAGTGGGGACGGGGGCTCACCGAAGAGGTACCCCACTATCTATCTTAGGTTTCAGGGTGGGGGCGCGGGGCCTAGAGGGCTGGCCGGGGCGGCGGTGGGGAGTTTTTCGGGGCGGCGAGGCGGCGCTGGGGCCGGCGGTTCGGCTGGTGGTGGCTGGCAGCTCAGGGGGGTGCAGGTTGAAGATGAACTGCAGGCCCTCCCTAAACTACATGTCAAGTGCCTCTCTACTACCATTGCATTCAGTTTCGACAGTAGCATTCAGATTCCACAGTAAATTTCAGTTTCGACAGTTAAGTTCAGAGTCAACAGTTTTTACCTCATCTATTGTAGTTAGGTGGTTTTTGGTGATGTAGATTTTACATCCATTTTACATCATCTATTGGAGATGCTATTAGAATCCCACTTGAGATTGACAATGTCTGCCTTGTGCTGCTTCAGCCTTGACGTCTTACGGCTCACCGGAGCTGCTCCAACGACAGAACGATCCATCACAACGGAGCAGTGCCCTGGACGCCGTCTACAAATTCCTCAGATCTTCCTCCACACCTCCTACAGCCACCTCTGTCTCAACTGCTTCAGCGACCAACCCAATGATGCTGAGGTCGACACGGCTACGGCAGAGAGGTTGTACACTTGTTGCATCACTTATTACTATACATTCACGTCGATCCATTAGGGCTATTTTGGTTCAACGGAAAAACATAGCAATAGGGAATTTTCCAATGGCACTCTACTATTCAATTATTCATGCATTTTGTTGAAAGGAATGAAGCAAAACATCCAGCTGGACCTACTTTCCAAAATCATATGCATGAAAACAAGACCAAGTGCATTAGTGCCAAAATAACATTTTAACTGTACACGCTTTCATATGGTTTCACTTTATTTTGGCCATGTTTCTTTGCATTCCTCTGCTCTTCCAATTCCTGTAAACCAAACACCCAAGTTGACAGAAATCCTGTGTTTACAAATGCGCTGTTTACCATGTGCATTTTCCTATCCTATTTCGGTGTTTTTCCTATCACTGCGTTTTAAGAATCATGCAAGCCAAATGAGCCCTTATAGAATTACTTCAGTTACAGGTACGTGTCGAAGGGAACTTTGTGTGGTTTGTCCTACTCCTACTGCGACGTCGTCCACCTCACCTAAGCTGCTCCATCAACAGAAGCATCCACCAAACCAGACATCACGACTCCTGACCATCTTTCGCCGCCTTAGATCTCCTTCCCTGCGCCGGCACCCACCGCAACGACATCACCATCATCGACTCAGCAGATGAACCTGAGGAGTACACGGGTCCACAAGAGAGGTCGCACTCTTTTGTTTCTGCTTATGTTATGCATTACTTAAACTTACCTGCTACTTTATCGTCCTGTTCAGCTCTTGGACTCCCAAGTCAGGTCCAAATTAATGTTCAAACTTGAGTTCTAAATTAGTAGTGGGGCACATATTGAGGCAGCAATGAATAGTATGTCTGTCTAATATCCGGTTCACCTAGGGTATGCCTATGTTGTTCATCTTGGGTGGGAAACGAATAGTAAAGCAATCATCATCTGTCTTTTTATTAATTTAAAGCAATCATTAGCCTGCTATCATTATTTTTGGATCCATCCACTAGTTGTTACCATCACTCTAAATTTCTGCATGCTCTCCTTACATAATCTCACCATATTTTTTTCGTATGCATGTCAGATATTGAACACAGTCATGCTGAACATGTAGAGAAAAAGAGAAGAGTTTTGCGCAGCAATACAATGTCATGCAAACATCGCTCCATGGTGGGTTCAATGGCAAATGCTCCCCACCCCTCTCCAGATTGTAATACAGAGGAAGATATCTATTCTGAGGCGGATTCAGACGCCGCTGACCACTCCTATTTACCCCCCAAGGTGTTTGATCTACCTTGGCATGATTATGTTAGTCATATCATGCATATGTTGCCTTGCAGTGCCTACTTTTGACATCATATATGCCATCTGCTTAGTTTAGACATGTTCTGTAATGCCACCTGTTTAGTTTCTATATCATATATGGGAATTATGCAGTCTCATGTCTTTTAGCCAACCATAATATATGTGAAATGTGCAATGCCATCCTGTTTAACCAGGCATCATATATTTGAATGATATCCTGCCCATCCTTTTCTTCATTACATTTCCATTTGTCGACAATGTTTGTACATTAAACTACTCTTCCTGTGAATCAGCCATTTCGGTGGGAGATGGAAAAATCTGGAGTGAAAACAAGGCCTTCGGAGCAGATAGTGCTACCTGTCGAAGCAGATCTCTTGTTGGGTCCCGATAGCTCCTCAGAGATGGATTCAGAGACAGATGACCAGTCCTATTCCCCCATCGAGGTGTATGCTCAAACTTGGCACGGTTATACTGCTCATATCATGCATATGGTGTCTTGCATTGCATAGTTTAGACATCATATACACAATATTCAACACCATGTTCTTAGTTCAGACATCATATCGAATGCCCTCTGTTTAGCATATAAATCACATATGTGAATTAAATGATGCGATCCTGATTACTTAAATACCATGTAGGTGAATTATGTCATGCGATCCTGTTTAGTTGTTCATCATATCTTTGAATTATGTTATGCTATGCTATCTAGTTTAGATAGACATCATATATGTGAAATTATGTCATGCTATCCGTTTTAGTTAAACAATATACATGTCAACTATTTCATGCCTTTTTTCCGCACTATCTATTGCATCTGTCTCTCATACAATGTCTGTACATTCAACTATGTTTCCTGTTTATCAGCCATTTGAATTGGAGCGGGTGATGCCAGTATCCAACGGACTAAAAACACGGTCTTCAAATAAAACAGTGCTACCTCTTGGTGGAGATAGCACCTCGGTTGTACATGCACAAGAACCAGCCCTACCACACATAACCCAAACTCTCGCAGATTGTACCCCTACTACGACAGAGAACCAGCTTCACCCAATCTAACCCCAACCCTAGCAGATAGTAACCCAGTTCCTGTTGACACAACACCATCTCCACCACAAAGCTCCCAAACAAGAGCAGTTAGTAAGGCAGATCCAGTGCCCAAAGGGCCAGTACTACCATGGAAAACCCCAACTCCACCAGTTAGTATGCCTATTCCTGTGGAGGAAGCACAACCAGCTAGTCGTAGTTTAGCAGCTATCGCATTTGATGTTGTTCAATCGTATGTGCGTATCTCCCCATCTTGGAAATATTATACTGAAGATGAAGGAAAATGCCAGTTGCAGGTGTTTGTCCAGGAGTTATGTGTAAGTAATGTTATTTATGGAAATTACTTTGCTTTGTCCCATACATCCTACCTCCATGATGGTTATAATACAGTAAATTTTCCCATTTTTCTCTATAGAGAAGGACTGATTTGGAAACTCAGGATGAGGTAACCTGTGCTAATACCTTTGCTATCTTCAAGAATGCTTGGTGGTAGTATTGGAATTACCTGAAGAAAACGTACTTCACCGGCAAAGAAACTCATCAAATTCCCTTATGTTCTCCTGAGACACATTTACTGGACGATGACTGGGAACGCCTTATTGTGTACTGGTCCCGAACCAAGATTGTGGTAAGGTCTATGACCTCATTTTCTATTTTTAAGTATTATATTCTTGGGTCTTACTGTACTCTGTTCATGTAGAACAAGTGCCTAAACCTGAAGAACAACTGTTCTAATTTAAGATTCCATTGCTATCATAGTTCAAAAAAGCGCTAGGCGTTAATTGTGTGTTTAACACTGCCTTGTGCTTTACTGACTAAAGCGCATGCTTATGCGCAGTTATGCAAGATTAAGCTTAGTTATGTGCAATGCGTTTTGCCAACGCCTAGAGCCTAGGCGTGCCTTTTTTAACTATGATTGCTTTGCTCTTGTATCACTGTATTTACTCATACAAACTTATTTTTAAATTGAATGATCCAATCGAAACTCCAATGGCACAGCAAGTATGTTCACGCATGTTTCTTTAACAGGTTTGCTCTTATCAATAGCTCTGTTGATTTCAATTTCAATTGTGTATATAGTTGACTTTCCTATCATGCACATTACTAGCATCACAACAAAGCCAATAGTGTTGTTGTACATGTGGACCCGTGGTACCCATCTGAAATCTTGTTGTGCCGTGTAGTTTGCCACACTTTGTATTCTTTCACTGTTGCTTTGTCTTGAACTGATATGATTTGAACCGTGTCTCTATTTTGATTTGGCAAGACAATGCAATGACCATAGGACATAGATATATGTTTGTTTGATGCTTTTATTATGTACTAGTACTTGGCAATAGAAGACTTGGTAGTTTAATCCTGTCCACCTTACTAATGAACTGGTTCACCGAAATGAGTTTCTTATACTAGTACATGCTAAACTTGTTATGTGTCTGCTTGTTTCTTCTTTTAGAATGCTGACAGAATATTGGGGAAGAGTGCCTTTTTAAGCAATGGTATAGGAAGTAATGCAGATAAGGTTCAGGATAGTGACACATCCTTGTTGGTCTCCAACAAAGCTGATAAAACAGCTAAGGAAGACTATCTTGAAGACAGCGAGACAACCCCAAAGTCCTGTCTTGGTTTAGTGTTCGAGTTACTGGCCACTACCGCTTGCACAAGCTATCAAACTCACTGTCTGAATTAGTTCGGTTTCTTGAGTCTCAACTACAAGCTGAAAGACATCGATCAGCTGTGCTGCGACAAGAAGCGGAAGGACTGCGGAAGTCCCTGGAGCATTCAGATGCATACTTTCTGGTGCAACAGGAAGCGTTGGAGGATTTTAGCGCCAAACAGGACAAAGCTAATAAGCTTGCTAAGCTTATTGTCAGCATGGTGGATACCCAGGATAATGTTTCTTGAGCTCTTCTGAAGTTGTTTCAATTATGCTCTTGTTTTGCTGCCGCATTTATTTGCACTGGTGGCCAATTTTGACGGCCAGTGTATGTAATATGTGTAATAGTGGTAATAGGCTAGCATTAATTGCTTGCTTATTTATTTGCACTGGTGGTGAACTTTGATGCCTAGTGGATGTAATATGTGTAATAGTGGTAATAGGCTAGCATTAATTGCTTGCTTATTTATTTCCTTATTGTCTTGTTTAGTTGTTTGCTTGTAGTCACTGCAGTTCTTTTTCTGTGTTTTTCTAGTGGCCACGGTAGCCTATTTTTGGTAACTAGGCCAAAATAATCATGGCAACACACGGACTGTTGTAACCATGGGCCTCCTGCAGGCCGTATGATCCATGGGCCTTCTTTCGGCCGTACGATCCATTGGCCTTCTATACGTGCCGTAGGATCCATTGGCCTTCTATACGGGCCTTAGGATTCATGGGCCTTCTACGGGCCGTAGGGTCCATTGGCCTTCTATGGGCCGTACGATCCATGGGCCTTCTACGGGTCGTACTATCCATGGGCCTCATACGGGCCATAGGATCCATGGGCCTTCTACGGGGCGTATCATCATTTCGCCAATCATGGGTCGTACTATTCGTAGACCATAACGGGCCGTTAATAGGCCGTATTTGATAACTCTATGAAAACAGCCCTATAGGTTTTTTTTGACATGAAAACGGCCAACGTATTAACGGTCCGCAAACGGGCCGACTGTAACACGGGCTAAATTAGGCCCACAAGCAGAAAATAATAGTAACGGGCCGTATGTAACCGAATGCTGCAAATGAGCCCAAGAATCAATGGGCCCTGAGAAGGCCGAAAGATAACTTGGGCTGGAAACGGCCCAATGGAATAACGGGTCGTTAATGGGTATAAAGTAATAACTGTTCATTACGGGCAGTTTCACCACGAGCCATTAATGGGCCAAGAGTTACAAAGGGCCTCATATGGGCCGAAAGAAGTCATGGGCCACACATGGGCCAGAAGTTAAAACAGGCTGGAATCATATTGGATGACCCAGATGACGCTACTGGGCCTAATTCGGAGAGGTCGTAACGGGCCCTGGATTAGCTGGCTGTAAATGGGCTATATGCAAACATGTCGTTAACAGGCTTTCTGTGGGCCGGCCCGCCACCTTTTGACCAAGTCAAACGGGCCGGCCTTTTCACAGGAATGGGCCTCTGTTGGACCGTGCCACGTGTCGCCGTATCATAGGCGCCTTCGGTCCAATGAGTGGATGACATCTGTCCCAACGGTGAGCCGACACGTGTTTCCTCCAGCCAATGATGATTTTACACGTGGAAAATCCCCATTGGTCGGGGCTGTTAACAGGTTATCGGATCCAAAACCGGACCCGATAGCTTAACGGCGTTCCATTACGGTCGATGCCACGTGTCGGTCACCCTTGACGAAAAAACTTCTATGACGCGCGATTTATCATCATGGAAGTGGACACTTCCGTGATGATAATTTTGGTAATGTCATGGAACACTTCTATGACAGCACAGGTATGACTATCTTGATTCTATCATAAAATTGTCATGGATGTACATGCATGACCAAAAACGCGACCTACTGTGACAAACACGTATCATCACAGAAGTCTATTTTTTTGTAGTGATAGATAATGGTGGATGATTCCAACCAATCAATCCCACTTGAAGTTACACTTGAACTTTCAACAAAGTTCATCATTCTATGAAGCCACACACATTCATGTAATGCCTCATACTCCCTCCATTTCAAAATATAAGGTGTATTGATTTCCATGTAATTCAAACTTGTGTATATTTGACCAAGATCATAGAAAAAAATATCGCTATCTACAATATAGAATAAATAAAATATGAAAAATACTTTTCTTGATGGATCTAATGATACAAATTTGGTAATATAGATATTGATACTTTTTTCTAAAAACTTGGTCAAACTTGCACAAGTTTGGCTTTTGAAAAAGCTAGTACCCTTATTGATGGTGTCCTGGACTAGGGGGTACCAACCTAGTTGGCCCACAGTCCATGGGCAGAAGCCTATGGCCCATCATTCTCATAAGGAAGGACTCCGGGAGCCTTGCACTTCGACGTGATCAAGATGGATTCTGCTGTAGACTTGACGTGTACTCCAAGGACAGCATCGACCGCCAGCATGTGTATTCCTAGATGGGAAATCGAGCATGTGTAACCCTAGGTACCCCCAACGTCTATACAAGCGGAGGGGTTTAGTCCATAGAGACCACGGTCACAATTACAAACACCTAGCCTTAGTGTTAGAACACAACTTATGATCTCGAGGTAGATCAATCTTGTACTTGCTACATCATCAATTCGTCATCAATACAATCAAAGCATGACATAGGGTATTATCTCTTTGAGAGGGCCCAAACCTGGGTAAATATTGCCCCCTTCGTCTCTGGTTACCCACAGATCCGACACATCCATAGCTCGGGACCCCCTACCCTGAGGTCTGCCAATTTTAGTACCGACATTGGTGCTTTCATTGAGAGTTCCGCTGTGTGATCAAAAAAGATCGATGACTCATCTGCAGATCAACTACGCACTAGTTGTGGTGACATATTCGTCCAAACACGCATGGATCATTTCTACTCCCTCATAGTCTATGTTTTTAGGATGTTCATCGTCTTTGCTTCGGCGGTGATGATGACGACGCTGAATAAAGATTCTTCGGATCCTTCCCCGACGAGGCCATTTGTTCTTTGGTTTGGGATGGATTTGGAAACCAATATGTTCAAGCAAGGATGGCATGGCAGCGACATCCTCGCGGTGAATCTGTGGCCTCGGGCTCCGCCATTACGACGACGTTTTCTCCAACGCTAGCGTGGAGCTTGGGAGATAGTCCAAGAGCGGATGCAGATTGTGGTCTGCATTGATGACATCCGGAAGATGGAAAGCTGGGCTCGTGGTTCATGGATGGCAGGTATGGTTTCCTCCTTCGACGTCTTAGTCATGGTGGGGTGCCAGATTTGGAGTTCGATGGCATGTCCGAGGTGTTGCCCCAGTCTGGTTCGTTCAATTGCAAGTGCTTCACTTTTGGTGAGCCATCTTGGAGGTCCACGAAGCTGGATATCAGCGATGGAGCCGCGTCGATCTCGGGTGAGGAGGTGATTCGTCATTCTTTTCTTCGGTGGCTGCTGCGGTGGTGCCGGAGGCAGGTGATGGGCGTTGCTATCAAGTTAAGAGATGTTGTGCTATGTTTTTCAGTTTTGTCATGTCGGTCTTTACGTGACTTGTAGTTTGATCTTTATGATATGAATGAGACACGTATTATCATGCAAAAAAGAAGAAGAATAAAAAACAAACACACCCTTAGATGCAAGCAAAGGTGGCCAAATGGGCCGGTCCTGGCATGCTGGCCTGATAATCCGCGTGCTCGACGCCCGACATGTTTATAATCGGGCCATGTCGGCACGTGATACGTCTCCAACGTATCTATAATTTTTATTGTTCCATGCTATTATATTACCTGTTTTGGATGTTTATGGGATTTACTTTACACTTTTATATCATTTTTGGGACTAACCTACTAACCGGAGGCCCAGCCCGTATTGCTGTTTTTTTGCCTATTTGAGTGTTTCGAAGAAAAGGAATATCAAACGGAGTCCAAATGGAATGAAACCTTCGGGGGCGATCTTTTTGGAACAAACGTGATCCAAAGGACTTGACGTGCAAGTCAAGAAGCAATCGAGGAGGCCACGAGGGTGGAGGGCGCCCCCCCTACTGGGCATGGCCCCTATCTCGTGGGCCCCTCGGGCATCCACCGACCTACTTCTTCCTCCTATATATACCCACGTACCCGGAGAACATCAAAGGCGACCACAAAAAACTATTTCCACCACTGTAACCTTCTGTATCCGCGAGATCTCATCTTGGAGCCTTCGCCGGCGCTCCACCGGAGGGGGAATCGATCACAGAGGGCCTCTATATCATCTCCAAGACCTCTCTGATGAGTTGTGAGTAGTTTACCACGAACCTTTGGGTCCATAGTTATTAGCTAGATGGCTTCTTCTCTCTTTTTGGATCTCAATACCATGTTCTCCTTGATCTTCTTGGAGATCTATTCGATGTAACTATTTTTGCGGTGTGTTTGTCGAGATCCGATGAATTATGGGTTTATGATCAAGTTTATCTATGAGAAATATTTGAATCTCCTCTGAATTCTTTTATGTGTGATTAAGTTATCTTTGCAAGTCTCTTTGAATTATTAGTTTGGTTTGGCCTACTAGATTGATCTTTCTTGCAATGGGAGAAGTGCTTAGCTTTGGGTTCAATCTTGCGGTGTCCTTTCCCAGTGACATCAGGGGCAGCAAGGCACGTATTGTATTGTTGCCATCGAGGATAAAAAGATGGGGTTTATATCATATTGCATGAGTTTATCCCTCTACATCATGTCATCTTTCTTAATGCGTTACTCTGTTCTTTATGAACTTAATACTCTAGATGTATGCTGGATAGCGGTCGATGTGTGGAGTAATAGTAGTAGATGCAGGCAGGAGTCGATCTACTTGTCACGGACATGATGCCTATATACATGATCATGCCTAGATAATCTCATAATTATTCGCTTTTCTATCAATTGCTCGACAGTAATTTGTTCACCCACCGTAATACTTATGCTATCTTGAGAGAAGCCACTAGTAAAACCTATGGGCCCCGGGTCTATCTTTTATCATATAAGCTTTCAATCTACTTTCATTTGCATCTTTACTTTTCCAATCTATATTATAAAATACCAAAAATATATTTATCTTATCATATTATCTCTATTAGATCTCACTTCGCAAGTGGCCGTGAAGGGATTGACAACCCCTTTATTGCGTTGGTTGCGAGTTCTTATTTGTTTGTGTAGGTGCGTGGGACTTTTGAGGAGCCTCCTACTGGATTGATATCTTGGTTATCAAAAACTGAGGAAAATACTTACGCTACTATTGCTGCATCACCCTTTCCTCTTGAAGAAAAACCAACACAAGCTCAAGACGTAGCAGAACGTGGCCCGAATATGCGCACGAGTGCCGGCACGGCACAACCCGTTTACTTTTTTCTTCAGATTTTTTATATATTAGCCCCCAAAACAGCCAAAATAGGCCCAAAATCAGGAATACTGGTGGGCTAATTGTGTCAGTGGGCCGGCCCGTCTCCTTGTTGTGTCGTGCCTGGCCCAGAGAGTGTTGGCCCGTGTATTAGGCGTTCCTGGGTGGGCCGTGGCGTGCCTGGTCCATTTAGTCCGGGCGGCGGCTGTAGCGGTACACACTGTGCTAGCCACCGCGACTGGCACATTGATCTGTAACAATAGCAATGTTAAAAAAACTACAAGCGTTGAAAAAACCATTTGTTCCTTCTAGTGCTTTTTCTTCAGTCCTATTCTGTTCTTTTTTTTTCTATTTTTCTTTGTTTTTCTTTTTAAATATTTTTTTACTTTTTCTTTGTAAGCTTTTCGAAAAGTTCAAATATGATTCAGAATTTTTAAAAATGTTCTTTTTGTCAAAAATTGTTCATATTTCTGAAATAGTGTTCACATTTACAAAATTTTGTTCACAATTTTCGAAAAATGTTCATGATTTTTTTGTTTGTTTGTTCAGATTTTCAAATTTTTTGTTCACATTTGAAATCTTTTTAAAATTAATTCAAAAAATGTTTGAGTTTCAAATCTTGTTCGCATTTTCAAAAAATGTTCATAATTCGAAATAATGTTCGCACTGCCAAATTTTGTTCAGAGTTACAAAAAATGTTCCCTTTCTCAAAAATTGTTCACAGATCCAAAAATATGTTCGCTTTCTTCAAATTTTGTTTCAAGTTTAAAAAAATGTTATAGTTTCCAATCTTGTTCGCATTTTCAAAAAATGATCAAAATTCGAAATAATGTTCGCATTGCCAAATTTTGTTCAGAGTAACAAAAAATGTTCCCTTTCCAAAAAATATGTTCACTTTCTTCAAATTTTGTTCCAAGTTTCAGAAAATGTTCTCTTTTTCTATTTTACGTATAAAATTTTATGAAATATTCTTTTTTTTCAAAATTTGTTCAACATTACAAAAAAACTTTGCTGTTTTTCAAAAATTTGTTCACAGGTCAAAAAATGTTCAACATTTTAAAATAATTATTCGCTATTTTTGGAATTGTCCGCGTTCAGAAAAAGATACAGGTTTTGAAAACGAACTGCATTTTTCCTGGGAAAAAAAAGAATGAACTGCGTTCGAACTTCTCAAAAAGTTTAGATCGGTCGTGGATTATGTTCTTATAGTGTTTGCTGCTTAGTATTGGCCAGGAACGCTCAGTGGTGCAATGGTAGCGTACGCGGGTACTAATCGGGAGGTCTAGAGTTCGAATCTCCAGCCGCCTTCATTTTTTTGCGTTGTTTTTCACGTCAGTAACTGCTCCTTCGTGGGCCGGCCCAAACGAGGCACCCCCCTGTGCGAAGCCCCTCCAGTCTGCCGCAGAATGCGGCAGATAGGAGGTCCCGAAATCAACGGCCCTCCCAACCACGAACACGACACAGTCGGTAGCGGCGGCGCGATTGCAAGAGGGTCGGTCGACGGTTGATTCCCATCGATCGGAGAAAGATGATGGGTGCGGTTATGGAGAGATCCAACAACAAAAGAACCATGGCGGCCGATCCGATCAGTCGAGACGACCCCTTGGCCAAGAAGAAGAAGGTGGTGGATCTGGGGAGCGACAGCGACGAGGACTTGCCCAATCCGTCACAGTGGGCGGGGGTTAACCTTGATTCCTTCAGCGATGACTACTTGGCCAAGATGGAAAAGGCCAGACTCGACGAAGAATCAGGTATGAATATGATAGCGCGATCCCCGACCAACATCGATTTTTTCAGTTTACTAGTAATGGCGCAACTAGCTTTGCGTTGGCGCCCGCTAGCTGCCGGCGGGGTTGCAGCCTTGCAGGCGTCGCGCCGCGAGCTCTGATGCGGCGTGGCTCCCTGGCGGCCTCTGGGAGCGGATTGATCTGCCGTGGGGATGGCTTGTGGCGGGAGGCGTGCTGGTGGTGCGTCGTGTTGAGTTCGGGGGTCGCGACGACGGCGCGGGTGCGGCTGGGTGTGTCGGGCCAGTGCGCTGGGAAAGGTGGCGCTTTGCCTCTTCTCGGCTGCTGGCAGTCTTTGCGCTGGTGTCCTGGATCCGGCGGGCGTGGTGGATTGGATGGCTGCTGGTGGTTCCTGGCGGTTGGTGGTTCGGCTCTGTGTGCGAGGTGGTGGAGGCAGCTGTGCGGCGTGATGCGTCGCCTCCCCTCGGGGTGGCCGGCCTGATTGAGCAGCTCTGGAACTTTGGGTTTAGGATCTTGGGCTGGGCAAAATCCCTACTTCGTGACGCCGAGGCTAGCATGGTGACGTCCGTGGGCGCCGTCCCCTCCCTGGATGCATTGCTTTGGCCTGGATCCAACTCCCTCCATCGTGCTTAAGGGAAACCCTTGGTTCGGCCTTCGGACCAGGAGGCGGCGGCCTGGCATGGCGTCGTTCCCTCCTTGGAGGCGCCGTCTTGTTGCTCGAGGAGTCCCGGTGGCACGGCCCTTATCGGTGTCGGCTACTACTTTGGACGTGGGCCTCCGAGGCGCAATGTACACCATCGTCGGAGCTCTCTCGATGACGACTCCTCTAGGTTTGCCCAGGCCCTGCCGTCCACTTGCTGACTTCCTCTTGACGCGGTAGGTGGGGTACGTTGGTCTGTGTTGTCCTTGAGTCTTGGTCTTGTTGTAGAGGTCTCCGACGTCGATCATGACATGCCTGGGTTGCTCTGTGGCTCGTCTCATCACCATTGGCATGAGGTTGGCCTAGGTGGAGCATGTATCGTAGTTCGTGTGATGGGTGTGGATTCTAATCCTTGTGATTGGCAGTGTAATGGCCGAAAGGCGTTGTATCCGGCTTCTTTGCCGCTTCTTCTTTAATATATGATACGTATGCTTATGCGCATTATAGAAAAAGTAATAACGCAACTGTTCAATTAATTACCCTCGATATATATTTATGTTCTACTTCTGCCTGTAGCTCCCCGCCCTGTGAAAATTGCCACGCTCAACTACTACAAACCTGCCACCAGGTTTCACACCATCGAGCTTTTCCCCGTCCGTCGATCCGGAAGCAAGGCCGTGCTCCTCGCTGCGAAATTTCTTCTAGGGATTTCATCCTCTCTCGGTACTTTTATATGTATCCTTGTACCCTCTATGATTTGGATTAGTTGATCCGTCGTCTCGCAACTTAACATATATATTGTGTTTGAATCAGACAGATGGTGAACCGCTCAGACGGTGCTCTGGCTTCTGGGTCGATTGGGATGAGGAGAAGAAAACTGGCCTTGTTTTGACAACTGCGCGGCTGATTCGCATAAAGGATGCTCCTTACAGTGTCTGGTCAGGCGGTGAAGAGTATGCTACAGATGCTGATGTGAGTCAATGTGCTTCTTCTATTAATTTCTGTATATGCATGTACTATCTTTTACAGCTGGTTCCATCTCAAATAAATAAAATAATCTTGGTGTATTGCAATTCACATATTTTTTCTATGATCTATTGGCCTTTTCTAATAACTAAATGGAAACAAAACACGCCTTCGCTTACCATTCACAAATCGTATATAATCTGTTCTGCAACTTTGTTTAGGTCACTGTTCATTTGCTAAATGGCACCAGTGCAAAGGGCCAGCTGGTCTATCTCCAGCCCCACTACGATCTCGCTTTCCTGAGTGTTCAGATGGATCAACCAATCAACTTACCATCTTTGAATGAAAAAGATGTAGAATTTGCTCAAGAGGTTTTTCGGCTCGGAAGAGACAATTCCTTAAATCTAAGGATAACATATGCCAGGGCAGAATATTTGAATCCAACCATGTTTGAGCGGCACCACAATGTATACCTCCGTTCTCCAGATGGCCATGGTGATGATAATGAGGTGATATATCTTATCATTAGATAGAATTATATACATTTGGTACAGTTTTGAGTTTTGTGTGATGTCATCTTTATGTTCTATATTGCAATCTATTGTTATAACATTTTTTTGTTCTTGCAAACTTTCATATATGTTGCCAATATGAATTGTTGTAGTTTGACTATGGGGGGCCAGTTATTGACCTGTGTGGAGAAGTTGTCGGAATGGTCAACGACCCTAAGAGATTTGGGTCTTTTATACCTTCTTCCATTTTGCTCAATTGTTTGGATTCATGGAAGAAATATCAGTACGTTTTTTCTCTCAGTGCTGTGATAGTATTAGACTAATGTGGTGTCTCCTAATTGTTATTTTTACCTATTTTTAGGAGTCATTATTTTTAGTAGTATCTATTTCCTCACTTTTATGAAATTTAATTACCATAAGTTGTGTAAAGATTCTCAAAGAATATATATGTGTGTATATATATATACTCATTTGTAAGAAAATCAAGAACTAGATCTTTGATGGGGCCTAGATAGGAAGAAACAAGTAGAACGGCGCTGAGAGTGCAAAATGTGTTACTTTTACGTAATACCAAATCCCCTCTATGAGTTTTTGTCAACTACTATGAACGATTCATCCCTGTTGGGCCTTTCTGAACTCTATTTGAATCAAAATATTTGATTATTATTGATTTTTCTAACACGTTAGATGGAAGCCTGGTTCCACCAAAGATATGTTAAAGGATTATCTGATTTGATGTAGGCACATCGCCCGGCCTCATCTTGGAATGATGTTTAAGGACATCAAACTTCTAGAACCTGCTCATGTTGACATGTTATGGCGTAAGTTTAACATTGATGATGGTCTTATTGTTGAAGAGGTAGGTAATGACTTCCTGAAAGTGCTCAATTTCTCATCTGTGTAAAGTTAATTATTGACGTTTGAACCTTAGGTGTCGGGAGGATCTCCTGCTGAGAAATTTGGAATCCAAAAAGGTGATATTATTGAATCTTTCAGTGGAAAGCATGTTTCTTCCACAATTGAGGTGAGTGAATTAGAGATTTGTTAGGTAAACGAATTGAAAATAAATTTCATTTCTGTGATTTTAGTAGCTTCACGGTCTTGACTAGAATGTTTTCGTTTCCTGCAACTATCAGCTGGAAAATACACTGATGAGCATATACAAGGGAACCTTAGATGCTGAAGTTCATATTTCTGTAAGTTCATTTCTATATATGAGGGCGGTTTGCTTGATCCCGGCCATCCATTTATTTGTACCGAAGTATTATTAGCAAAATGCTAGCTCTAAGAGATGTGTTTGGCTAACTCCATAGGTTGGGGTGTTTCACACACTCGAAGAACAACGGAGCACTGTAGACTTAACTGCAAAATTATCAGAACTTGGAGAGGTTATTAAAAGAGGTACACATCTCCTCTTTTAACTTGCCCCATCTACAGATTATTATTTCAAATCTAGACATAATGTTATCGCTAAGTATGCAAGCTCATGTGCATTGTGCAATACACTCTTACATGACACACATGTGATGTCTAAAATATCACACCAAACCATACAGTATTATGATATTTTGCAAGTTTATTGTTTTGGTAAGTAGGTGGTGTGTAGCGAGTAAGGCCCCGTAAGCTCACTGGCTTCCCAAACGAGACAGCTTCTCGTGGAGCCAGCGCTAGCTAGCTTCTCCTGGAGCCAACGATCGTTCGGTAGCATTGCTGTAGCAGCTGCTTCTTCATGGGCTGTAGCGACAGAAAACGTTTCGTGAGGCACTTCGGAAGGGCACTCTCGTGTAATTTCTAGCAACTTCCACTTCTCGCTTTAGCGAAGCTACGCTTCCGCTGCTCCGAAAAATTGCACTGCGGGGTTCACGTTCTCCAGGAGCTGGCTTCTCGAAGCTAACTCTTTCGGGGTGGCTTCTCTCGGCTCCTTCGGGAAGCTGGCTCGTGGAGAGCTTCCGAAAGGAGCCTAAGTTGTAGAGAACAGACTTCATCCATGTTTTTTTTACCAAAGTGTTCATCTTCCATTTGTAGACTTGGAAGTTTTTGGAATTTTTGGAACAAGAGATGCATGTCTGGGTTTGTGGTGCTAACTTTGAGTTGTGTGACATTTTGCAAAGAATGTGGATTAAATATTGTTTGCACGCTTGCTCTCAGTTTTCTTTTTGGATATAGATACAAAACATTCGCCTTGAGAGAGGTGTTTTGCAAGCAAAAGTAGGCTTGGTTATTTGATACTCATGTTATGTTGTTATTTGTTACAGGTCCTACAGACTCTTGAACTGGCTGCCAGGTCGAGGGGGGATGTTTCTATAGTGTGGCCACATGTAGTACTATAGATATATTACAAATAACATCTTTATCTGTAATTTAGTGCCTAGGTCCTCCAAAGTAGCAGCTCTCCTTGTGGGATTTCCTATACTACAATTGAAACCCCTCTTAGTGCCCGAGGAAGCGTTGTTTGTTGCCTTATCTCATTTGGTGGTCAACAAGGCAAGTATCTTGGCTCTGCACATATGGCTATGCATGAGGGGACGAGACTTGCCTGCTCCCCGCGTGTGTGCCCATCCGTGCTCCCGCATACGTGGCATGATTTGATTGGAACAAAATAAGACCCGGCCCCACCCCCTTAAAATCGGGGGGGAGATGATTAGATTAGAAAGGAAAAAAGAAAAAAGACAACCGTAAGATGAAGTGGGAGCACGGATGGGAGCATGGGGAGGGAGCAGGCAAGCCGAATCCTGCATGAGGAGCACCAAGTATCTTGGCTCATGAACTTTGTGGAAAAGCACTACTAATTTTTAACTGTTGCTGATTTGTGGAAAGTCTTTTCTATGGTGATCTGACTGTAAACACATGTATATTTTTCTGCTGTTATACTTGGATGAAATTTCTAAGTTGCAAGTGTAAGGTGGCCTCTCCACTATTAAACCACGTGTCACAATCCTAGCAAGTGTAAGGTCTCTTATCTCTTTGTGTCATGACTTCTAGTCATTTGGCATGGAATTTACGGTGTTCCCTGTTGATTTTGGAACATGGACAATTCCGATGTTATGTCCTGAAGCTTTCTATCCTTACCAGTTGCTGATAACAACTGATGATGTGCAATGACTCAGCGTGATTCCATTTTCTCTTAGACTGAAAGAATGAATTTTTTGTTGCTATTTTTTTTGGTATACACGGACTCTGTTTTGCAGCTATGTGCGCTAACTGTGATGTGAAGTTGCTCCCTTTTTTGCTGCATTTCTTATTAGATGGCTTCACGCATAAATCTCTAGATTAACATGTACTCCCTCCGTTCCAAATTACTCATCGTGGTTTTAGTTTAAATTTGGACTAAAACCACGACGAGTAATTTGGAACGGAGGGAGTATTTTGCATTGGCATTACAAATAAATAAATAGCCAGACTAATTCCGTGAGAAACTGTACATAACCATGGCGACGGCGTGGAAGTGGAATAAAGTGAGTCGGGAACCAAAATCATAGATCAAATCACAACGGGGTTGTTTTCTATCAAATGTTCAGTTTTTCCCCCTCGCCCACAATGGTGTCTAGGATTTACTAGTGAATCTGAGTTCCGGGGATTTCCTCCTCCCTCGCATGGCGTGAGTTTATAAATAAAACCACGCGGCAGTATCAAGCATAGGCATATAGAAAGGTAGCAAACAACCAACAAGTTTAAACGCTGCACCACCAACAAGGATTACAGTCATAACAACACACATGGCACGCATGCCAGCAACCTATGCACTAAAAGGGACAACAAGAAGACTCCAGAGAAGCATCCGCTAGACGAAGGGACCCTCTCCCGGCTGATGAGATCCGATATTGTCGCCTTCATGCAAGAGATCAGGAGCTCCATCGCCTCAATGTCAACATCTTTAACCAGCGGCTTCCATTGCTGTAAAAGTTTAAGCAATTTATAAATGCAATCAGCATGCTTTTTAGGGAAGCAAAAGATCCTACCCATTTGACCAGACAAAGACTTAGCCAAATCAGAGCAGTACCGACCGTAGGAGCCCCTCTTGGTCGTTGTTGTGTCCAGAAAGAAAAATTATTTGGGTGAAGTTATCGAAGAGTAGGAATTATTTTAGTTCTTCCCCCCCCCCCCCGGCCTCCCTCTGGTAAGGAACTGTGATGTAAGTGTTTCCATCTATTCCTTTCCCCTTACAGAAGTTTTAGGTTCACGTGAGTTTTGGAATCACTATGATATCGATTGTTGGCGAGAATTCTGGTCTTGGTGCCTCCCGATCGTGGGATGTGTCCCGGGGAGTTGATTTCCAAGGGATTCTTGTCACAGTTGTATTATTTCAGTTCTATTTACTTGAGGATTCTGATTTTCAAAATCATTTCAACACTATTTGTGGTGGATATCAGCTGAGCATGATCCCTAGTACTAGGTATACAACACACATGGTACTTCCATTCTAGTATCATTTTTTTTCAAAAGTTTGACATAGACGAGTTTGCAAAGTTTTGGTTATGTGTTGATGGGGGTTATATACAATGGAGCTGTAGTGTGATATTAGGTTGCTTTTATTTAAGTAATTTTGCTCCTTGTATCTATTGTGCTAGATTGCATCACCAAAATTTTGGAATATCATAGGTGGGAGTTCAAGTAGTACACCTAGGTGAAGGAAATATGCCCTAGAGGCAATAATAAAGTTGTTTTTTATATTTCCTTATATCATGATAAATGTTTATTATTCATGTTAGAATTGTATTAACCGGAAACTTAGTACATGTGTGAATACATAGACAAACAGAGTGTCACTAGTATGCCTCTACTTGACTAGCTCGTTGAATCAAAGATGCTTAAGTTTCGTAGCCATAGACATGAGTTGTCATTTGATTAACGGGATCACATCATTAGAGAATGATGTGATTGACTTGACCCATCCGTTAGCTTAGCACGATGATCATTTAGTTTGTTGCTATTTTCTTTCTTCATGACTTATACATGTTCCTATGACTATGAGATTATGCAACTCCCGAATACCGGAAGAACACTTTGTGTGCTATCACACGTCACAACGTAACTGGGTGATCATAAAGATGCTCTACAGGTGTCTCCGATGGTGTTTGTTGAGTTGGCATAGATCAAGATTAGGATTTGTCACTCCAATTGTCGGAGAGGTATCTTTGGGCCCTCTCGGTAATGCACATCACTATAATCCTTGCAAGCAATCCGACTAATGAGTTAATTGTGGGATGATGCATTACGGAACGAGTAAAGAGACTTGCTGGTAACGAGATTGAACTAGGTATTGAGATAACGACGATCGAATCTCGGGCAATTAACATACCGATGACAAAGGGAACACCGTATGTTGTTATGCGGTTTGACCGATAAAGATCTTCGTAGAATATGTAGGAACCAATATGAGCATCCAGGTTCCGCTATTGGTTATTGACCGGAGATGAGCCTCGATCATGTCTACATAGTTCTCGAACCCGTAGGGTCCGCACGCTTAACGTTCGGTGACAATCGGTATTATGAGTTTATGTGTTTTGATGTACCGAAGGTTGTTCGGAGTCCTGGATGTGATCACGGACATGAGGAGGAGTCTTGAAATGGTCGAGACATAAAGATCGATATATCGGATGGATATATTTGGACATCAGAATGGTTCTGGGTGAGTTCGGGCATTTACCAGAGTACCGTGAGGTTACCGGAACCCCCCGGGGAGTATATGGGCCTTATTGGGCCTTAGTGGGAGAGAGAAGGAAGAGGCCAAGGTGGGGCCGCCCCCTAAGCCCAATCCGAATTGGTGTGGGGGGCCGGCCCCCCTTTCCTTCTCCCTCTCTCCTCCTTCCTTCCTCTCCTACTCCAATTAGGGAAGGGGGGGAAATCCTACTCCCGGTGGGAGTAGGACTCCCCCTTGGGCTCTCCATAGAGAGGGTCGGCCCTCCCCTCCTCCACTTCATTATATACGGGGGAGGGGGGCACCCCATAGACACATAAGTTGATTATTTAGCCGTGTGCGGTGCCCCCTCCACAGATTTCCACCTCGGTCATATCGTCGTAGTGCTTAGGCGAAGCCCTACATCAGTAACTTCATCATCACCGTCATCACGCCGTCGTGTTGACGAAGCTCTCTCAACCTCAGCTGGATCTAGAGTTCGTGGGATGTCATCGAGCTGAACGTGTGCAGATCGCGAAGGTGCCGTACTTTTGGTACTAGGATCGGTCGGATCGTGAAGACGTACGACTACATCAACCGCGTTGTCATAATGCTTCCGCTTTCGGTCTACGAGGGTACGTGGACAACACTCTCCCCTCTCGTTGCTATGCATCACCTAGATGGATCTTGCGTGTGTGTAGGATTTTTTTGAAATTATTGCGTTCCCCAACAGTGGTATCAGAGCCAGGTCTATGCGTAGATGTTATATGCATGACTTGAACACAAAGAGTTTTGGGCGGTAAGAGTCATACTGCTTACCAGCATGTCATACTTTGATTCGGTGGTATTGTTGGATGAAGCGTCCCGAGCCGACATTACGGCTACGCTTACACGAGACTGGTTCTACCGATGTGCTTCGCACATAGGTGGCTGGTGGGTGTCAGTTTCTCCAACTTTAGTTGAATCAAGTGTGACTACGCCCGGTCCTTATTGAAGGTTAAAACAACACACTTGACGAAAAATCGTTGTGGTTTTGATGCGTAGGTAAGAACGGTTCTTGCTTAGCCCATAGCAGCCACATAAAACTTGTAACAACAAAGTAGAGGATGTCTAACTTGTTTTTGCAGGGCATGTTGTGATGTGATATGATCAAGACATGATGCTAAATTGTATTGTATGACATGATCATGTTTTGTAAAGGAGTTATCGGCAACTGGCAGGAGCCATATGGTTGTCGCTTTATTGTATGCAATGCAATCACCCTGTAATTGTTTTTACTTTATCACTAAGCGGTAGCGATAGTTGTAGAAACAATAGTTGGCGAGATTAAGGTGTCGCGCCGGTGACGATGGTGAACATGACGGTGCTTTGGAGATGGAGATCAAAGGCACAAGATGATGATGGCCATATCATATCACTTGTATTGATTGCATGTGATGTTTATCCTTTATGCATCTTATTTTACTTAGTTTGGCGGTAGCATTATAAGATGATCTCTCACTAAATTTCAAGGTACAAGTGTTCTCCCTGAGTATGCACCGTTGCAAAAGTTCGTCATGCCGAGACACCACGTGATGATCGGGTGTGATAAGCTCTACATTCACATACAATGGGTGCAAGCCAGTTTTGCACACGCAGAATACTCGGGTTAAACTTGACGAGCCTAGCATATGCAGATATGGCCTCGAAACACTAAGACCGAAAGGTCGAGTGTGAATCATATAGTAGATATTATCAACATAGTGATGTTCACCATTGAAAACTACTCCATCTCACATGATGATCGGACATGGTTTAGTTGATTTGGATCACGTGATCACTTAGATGATTAGAGGGATGTCTATCTAAGGGGGAGTTCTTAAGTAATATGATTAATTGAACTTTAATTTATCATGAACTTAGTACCTGATAGTATTTTGCATGTCTATGTTGTTGTAGATCAATGGCCCATGCTACTGTTCCTTTGAATTTTAATGCGTTCCTAGAGAAAGCTAAGTTGAAAGATGATGGTAGCAACTACACGGACTGGGTCCGTAACTTGAAGATTATCCTCATTGTTGTATAGAAGAATTACGTCCTGGAAGCACCGCTAGGTGCCAGGCCTGCTGCTGATGACGTTAAGAACGTCTGGCAAAGCAAAGCTGGTGAATACTCGATAGTTCAGTGTGACATGCTTTACGGCTTAGAACCGGGACTTCAACGTCGTTTTGAACGTCATGGAGCATATGAGATGTTCCAGGAGTTGAAGTTAATATTTCAAGCAAATGCCCGGATTGAGAGATATGAAGTCTCCAATAAGTTCTACAGCTGCAAAATGGAGGAGAATAGTTCTGTCAGTGAACATATACTTAGAATGTCTGGGTACTGCAACCACTTGACTCAGCTGGGAGTTAATCTTCCTGATAATAGAATCATTGGCAGAGTTCTTCAATCACTGCCACCAAGCTACAAGAGCTTCGTGATGAACTATAATATGCAAGGGATGGATAAGACAATTCCTGAGCTCTTCGCAATGCTAAAGGCTACGGAGGTAGAAATCAAGAAGGAGCATCAAGTGTTGATGGTCAACAAGACCACCAGTTTCAAGAAAAAGGGTAAAGGGAAGAAGGGGAACTTCAAGAAGAACGGCAAGCAAGTTGCTGCTCAAGTGAAGAAGCCCAAGTCTGGACCTAAGCCTGAGACTGAGTGCTTCTACTGCAAAGGGACTGGTCACTGGAAGCGGAACTACCCCAAGTATTTGGCGGATAAGAAGGATGGCAAGGTGAACAAAGGTATATGGGATATACATGTTATTGATGTGTACCTTACTAATGCTCGCAGTAGTGCCTGGGTATTTGATACTGTTTTTATTGCTAATATTTGCAACTTGAAACAGGGACTACGGATTAAGCGAAGATTGGCTAAGGACGAGGTGACGATGCGTGTGGGAAATGGTTCCAAAGTCGATGTGATCGCCGCCGGCACGCTACCTCTACATCTACCTTCGGGATTAGTTTTAGACCTGAATAATTGTTATTAGGTGCCAGCATTGAGCATGAACATTATATCTGGATCTTGTTTGATGTGAGAAGGTTATTCATTTAAATCTGAGAATAATGGTTGTTCTATTTATATGAGTAATATCTTTTATGGTCATGCACCCTTGAAGAGTGGTCTATTTTTCTTGAATCTTGATAGTAGTGACACACATATTCATAATATTGAAGCCAAAAGATGCAGAGTTGATAATGATAGTGCAACTTATTTGTGGCATTGCCGTTTTGGTCATATTGGTGTAAAGTGCATCAAGAAACTCCATTCTGATGGACTTTTGGAATCACTTGATTATGAATCACTTGGTACTTGCGAACCATGCCTCATGGGCAAGATGACTAAAATTCCGTTCTCCGGAACAATGGAGCGAGCAACAGACTTATTGGAAATCATACCTACTGATGTATGTGGTCCAATGAACATTGAGGCTCACGGCGGGTATCGTTATTTTCTGACCTTCACAAATGATTTGAGCAGATACGGGTATATCTACTTAATGAAACATAAGTCTGAAACATTTGAAAAGTTCAAAGAATTTCAGAGTGAAGTGGAAAATCATCATAACAATAAAATAAAGTTTCTACGATCTGATCATGGAGGAGAATATTTGAGTTACGATTTTGGTCTTCATTTGAAACAATGTGGAATAGTTTCACAACTCACGCCACCCGGAACACCACAACATAATGGTGTGTCCGAACATTGTAATCGTACTTTACTAGATATGGTGCGATCTATGACATCTCTTACTAATTTACCACTATAGTTTTGGGGTTATGCTTTAGAGACGGCTGCATTCACGTTAAATAGGGCACCATCTAAATCCGTTGAGACGACACCTTATGAACTGTGGTTTGGCAAGAAACCCAAGTTGTCATTTCTTAAAGTTTGGGCCTGCGATGCTTATGTGAAAAAGCTTCAACCTGATAAGCTTGACCCAAATTGGAGAAATGTGTCTTCATACGATACCCAAAGGAGACTGTTGGGTACACCTTCTATCACAGATCCGAAGGCAAGACATTCATTGCTAAAAATGGATCCTTTCTAGAGAAGGAGTTTCTCACGAAAGAAGTGAGTGGGAGGAAAGTAGAACTTGATGAGGTAACTGTACCTACTCCCTTATTGGAAAGTAGTTCATCATAGAAATCAGTTCCTGTGACTACTGCACCAATTAGTGAGGAAGCTAATGATGATGATCATGTAACTTCAGATCAAGTTACTACTGAACCTCGTAGGTCAACCAGAGTAAGATCTGCACCAGAGTGGTATGGTAATCCGGTTTTGGAGGTCATGTTACTTGACCATGACGAACCTACGAACTATGAGGAAGCGATGATGAGCCCAGATTCTGCGAAATGGCTTGAGGCCATGAAATTTGAGATGGGATCCATGTATGAGAACAAAGTGTGGACTTTCGTTGACTTGCCCGATGATCGGCAAGCCATCGAGAATAAACAGATCTTCAAGAAGAAGACTGACGCTGACGGTAATGTTACTATCTACAAAGCTCGACTTTGTTGCGAAAGGTTTTCGACAAGTCCGTCCGAATCATGTTAGCACTTGCTGCATTTTATGATTATGAAATTTGGCAAATGGATGTAAAGACTGCATTCCTGAATGGTTTTCTGGAAGAAGAGTTGTATATGATGCAACCCGAAGGTTTTATCAATCCAAAGGATGCTAACAAAGTGTGCAAGCTCCAACGATCCATTTATGGATTGGTGCAAGCATCTCGGAGTTGGAATAAATGTTTTTATAGTGTGATCAAAGCATATGGTTTTATACAGACTTTTGGAGAAGCCTGTATTTACCAGAAAGTGAGTGGGAGCTCTGTAGCATTTCTAATATTATATGTGGATGACATATTGTTGATTGGAAATGATATAGAATTTCTGGATACCATAAAAGGATACTTGAATAAGAGTTTTTCAATGAAAGACCTCGGTGAAGCTGCTTATATATTGGGCATCAAGACCTATGGAGATAGATCAAGACGCTTAATTGGAATTTCACAAAGCACATACCTTGATAAAGTTTTGAAGAATTTCAAAATGGATCAAGCAAAGAAAGGGTTCTTGCTTGTGTTACAAGGTGTGAAGTTGAGTCACACTCAATGCCCGACACTACAGAAGATAGAGAGAAAATGAAAGTCATTCCCTATGCTTCAGCCATAGGTTCTATCATGTATGCAATGCTTTGTACCAGACCTGATGTGTGCCTTGCTATTAGTTTAGCAGGGAGGTACCAAAGTAATCCAGGAGTGGATCACTGGACAACGGTCAAGAATATCCTGAAATACCTGAAAAGGACTAAAGATATGCTTCTCGTTTATGGAGGTGACAAAGAGCTCGTCGTAAATGGTTACATCAATGCAAGCTTTGACACTGATCCGGATGACTCTAAGTCACAAACCGGATACGTATTTATATTGAACGGTGGAGCTGTAAGTTGGTGCAGTTCTAAGCAAAGCGTCGTGGAAGGATCTACGTGTGAAGCGGAGTACATAGTTGCTTCAAAAGCAGCAAATGAAGGAGTCTGGATGAAGGAGTTCATATCTGATCTAGGTGTCATACCTAGTGCATCGGGTCCAATGAAAATGTTTTGTGACAATACTGGTGCAATTGCCTTGGCAAAGGAATCCAGATTTCACAAGAGAACCAAGCACATAAAGAGACGCTTCAATTCCATCCGCGATCAAGTCAAGGAGGGAGACATAGAGATTTGCAAGATACATACGGATCTGAATGTTGCAGACCCGTTGACTAAGCCTCTCTCATGAGCAAAACATGATCAACACCAAGACTCCATGGGTGTTAGAATCATTACTGTGTAATCTACATTATTGAATCTAGTGCAAGTGGGAGATTGAAGGAAATATGCCCTAGAGGCAATAATAAAGTTGTTATTTATTTTCCTTATATCATGATAAATGTTTATTATTCATGCTAGAATTGTATTAACCGGAAACTTAGTACATGTGACAAACAGAGTGTCACTAGTATGCCTCTACTTGACTAGCTCGTTGAATCAAAGATGGTTAAGTTTCCTAGCCATAGACATGAGTTTTCATTTGATTAACGGGATCACATCATTAGAGAATGATGTGATTGACTTGACCCATACTTTAGCTTAGCACGATGATCGTTTAGTTTGTTGCTATTTGCTTTCTTCATGACTTATACATGTTCCTATGACTATGAGATTATGCAACTCCGGAATACCAGAGGAACACTTTGTGTGCTATCAAACGTCACAACGTAACTGGGTGACTATAAATATGCTCTACAGGTGTCTCTGATGGTGCTTGTTGAGTTGGCATAGATCAAGATTAGGATTTGCCACTCCGATTGTCGGAGAGGTATCTCTGGGCCCTCTCGGTAATGCACATCACTATAAGCCTTGCAAGCAATGTGACTAATGAGTTAGTTGCGGGATGATGCATTAAAGAACGAATAAAGAGACTTGCTGGTAACGAGATTGAACTAGGTATTAGGATACCGACGATCGAATCTCGGGCAAGTAACATACCGATGACAAAGGGAACAAGTATGTTGTTATGCGGTTTGACCGATAAAGATCTTCGTAGAATATGTAGGAACCAATATGAGCATCCTAGTTCTGCTATTGGTTATTGACCAGAGATGAGTCTCGGTAATGTCTACATAGTTCTCGAACCCGTAGGGTCCGCACGCTTAACGTTCGGTGATGATCGGTATTATGAGTTTATGTGTTTTGATGTACCGAAGGTTGTTCGGAGTCCCAGATGTGATCACGGACATGACGAGGAGTCTCGAAATGGTCGAGACATAAAGATCGATATATTGCATGGCTATGTTTGGACATCAGAATGGTTCCGGGTGAGTTCGGGCATTTACCGGAGCACCGGGAGGTTAGCGGAACCCCCCGGGGAGTATATGGGCCTTAGTGGGAGAGAGGAGGAGGCGGCCAAGGTGGGGGCGCGCCCCCAAGCCCAATCCGAATTGGGGTGGGGGGCTGGCCCCCCTTTCCTTCTCCCTCTCTCCTCCTTCCTTCCTCTCCTACTCCAACTAGGGAAGGGGGAATCCTACTCCCGGTGGGAGTAGGACTCCCCCTTGGGCGCGCCATAGAGAGGGCCGGCCCTCCCCTCCTGCACTCCATTATATACGGGGGAGGGGGGCACCCCATAGACACACAAGTTAATTGTTTATCCGTGTGCGGTGCCCCCCTCCACAGATTTCCATCTCGGTCATATCATTGTAGTGCTTAGGAGAAGCCCTATGTTGGTAACTTCATCATCATCGTCATCACGCCATCATGCTAACGAAGCTCTCCCTCGACCTCAGCTGGATCTAGAGTTCGTGGGACGTCACCGAGCTGAACGTGTGTAGATCACGGAGGTGCCATACTTTCGGTACTAGGATCGGTCAGATCGTGAAGATGTACGACTACATCAACTGTGTTGTCATAACGCTTCCGCTTTCGGTCTATGAGGGTACGTGGATAACACTCTCCCCTCTCATTGCTATGCATCACCTAGATGGATCTTGCGTGTGCGTATGATTTTTTTTGAAATTACTGTGTTCCCCAACACTAGGTTCATTCCTTGTTATGGAATTCAAGTTGCTTCGATGTCAAGTGTTGATTCCATACCTTTCTAAGTGGTGTTCTCATATTCCTATGGGAGTGCTAATCCTTTTGATCAATCACAAGTATCGTTGGAAATTTTACTCCTGTCATTGCTCTTTCAATCTATCCTAAGCTTTATCTTTTCCTCACCCTCTCATCCTCTTTTATTAAGAAATGAGATGCTCTCATGAATGTCCATTTTATTCTCGAGAAGCTTCTTCTTTATTTTCTTCTGTGTTCTAATCCAGATATTCCTTCTTGAAGACGATGCCATGAAGATGTTTAGGACCTCCAAGACACCATTCTTCGAAATCGCTTTTTCCAGTGAAATCAATTCAAGCTTTCATTGTTTCATGCTCTTTCATGTATGAAGTTCTTACCCAAGTCTCTCTTCATCTTTCTTCTCTCTCTAATATTTCCTTAGTTCGAATTTGCAGAACATAGAAGATATCATATTGGTTTTCCAGTGTCGTTATTTTCTCCATTCTTCGAAGTTGCTCACAAATGTTTCGTTCAAGGTCCTTCTAGAATTTTGAGATGTTACTTCATCAAGTCATTTAGTTCAACATTGTGCAACCACTCTTTCTAGGCAATTGTTTCAATGAATTTTCTTTTTGAGTGTCCCCATAACCCACAGGTCCCAGGATCGAAACCTAGCTCTGATACGAACTTGTCACGCATAGCATGCGGTTCTAGCACCATGAAGACTTTGTAATCTCCGCTAAGGATAGAGGCACATATTGGTCGCCCCAACATATTACCTATAACATACACACGGGGTCATATGTTGGTAACAAGGTGCAAACCAAAACAAATACAACTACTCATGAATAGAAGAGTAATACAAGATAACATTATGACAAACATATGCCAATACATAAGTAGTTCACCAAATAGAGGTCACACGACCCAACATTACATCAGTAATACAAGCAAGAAGGCATGGGTTCGAATAGAGACAAGAAGCAAATATGCCCAAGAAGCAAGAGAAATAAGCAACGTCCACCCTGCTATTCTCAGGCTGCCAACCGGGATCCCATTATAATGATCGTCGACAAAGAAGAACGAAAATAACTCCACATAGAACGTTCAAGCTCTTGCCTTAGAGCAAAGCTTTACATGTACTTGCACCTATTGTTCTTGTGGTGTCTGTGGGTCATTGTGACTCGACAATAACATTACCAAGGATAATAAACTAACAACACTTATGAGTAGGATATGGTTAAGTGATGAGGTTACAACAAGAAGCTGTAACATCCCAAATTTTCAATTTGGATGTTAATCATTAGGTCATCATATGCATCCATGATTCTTTCATTTTGAATTGGTTTTATTTGGACATTTGATCCTAGAGACCTTAAGCAACTCAAGGACCATTTGAGAGAGTTGGAGGTTTTCATAAAATTCCATTTTTGAATTTTCAAAACTGGTAAATTGGATCAAGGTGATTTTTATTTGAAATTAATTTTTTCCAGTTATTTCAAAATAAATAAAATAATGAGAGAAGATAATACGACTTCTTCAAAACGGCGAGGAAATAATGGAAATTTAATTTTGAATAAGAATATATTTATTTGAGATTTATTCGGTTAAATGAGGGAAAATTTGCATTTTTAAATATTGCATTTTAGCCTAGAAAAATGTTCATGTTGTCCTAAATATTAGGAAAGGATCGTGAAAATTATTTTTGGGATTTTAGGAATTTTTTATTTTATTTTGATTTTTCTCTGTGGCGGAGTTTATTTTTAAAAAAAATTCCGCGCGCCGAACTGGGCTGGCCCAGCCGCCGCCACTGCCTTCCCCATGCCCGAGTCGCGCCCGAGCCGGACTCCGGCAGGAGCCCAGGAGCGCCGTGCCGCCGCCGCTTGGCCCCTTGGCCAAGTCGGACCCCCCCCCCGAGGCCTTTATATAGCCGCCGCCCCACACCTCCTCAAGCCGCCGTCCCGAGCCACCTGCGTCGCGCCGCTGCCTGCCGCCCGCACCACCCCGCCGCCGCGCCGCATAGCCGCCGCCCCGCCTCGCCGGAGAACGCCGACGCCGCCGCTGGTTCATCTTCTCTGAACCGGTATAAACCGAATAATCCGACCATTTTTTTAAAGTCCGGTTTTATTCTTTTAGATCGATTTACTATTTAGGTTTTGTTACATAGCGAGCGTTCAACCGTTTATATCTATTAACGAACGAATTCGTTTGTTAGTCTCTATTAGCGGACGTTCGTCCGATAGATTTATCTTTTTCTGTTTATTTTCGGCCAGGGACCTATTCACGAATAGTTTCTTTATAGAGTAGTCCCTGATCTTCAAACCCTCACTACTTTTTACTCGTTTATCCAAATTCAGTGAAACCAATGCCAAAATCTTTGTCTTGTTCCCCTCTGTCCAGATTAACAACTTGAACATGATTTTGAAAATTTAAAATTTGGTTTCAAGCAGATTTTAATTTGAACTTCTTTTGATCGTAGTTTGTGTTTCGTAGCTCCGATTCGATTGATTTCTTTTGCAAATCGAAGCTCTTCACTTGACCTTTTCGTTTATATCTTTTCTCCTGGTTTTATCTTTGCACCTTATGCTTGAGTGCTTATGTATGCTATTGTTTGTTCATGATAGAGTTTCCGTAGTGTGAGGCTTGCTACTACGAATCACTAGGGTTTTCCGATCGTCAGCAAGGCAAGTAGCACTTTGATCATATCCCTTTATTACCCAGTTTTTATGCATTAGTTTCAATCCTCAAACACTACATGGTTAGGATTTGATAACATGTGGGTATTGGGAAGTAGTTAATGAGGTAGGAACCTATTGTCTTATATCAAACCCCGGGTATTATACGTTATGCTTATAAGTTATAACAATTTGCTATGCTCGTAGACGTGGATTGGTTTGTGAGATTCATGGAAGACGTGAGAGTTATTATTAATTAAGGGAAACTTAAGGTGGTTACTTTAACACACATCTGGGTGGATTGGTTGTGGGCACCTGGGAATATACCAGTGTTGTCCTAGGAGATCCCGAGGAACCCGTGTGATCATCCTATGGTTTGCCACCCAGGCTCAAAGGGATCATAAGATTGTTCATGCTAGAAACTTCCGTGTGCAGCCACAAGCCATTATGGGCTTTGGCAGTAAGTTGTGGGAATCCTTTCCATCATGGGCTAGAAGATGTAGGGGATTGTAGGTGTACCAGCCTATCTATCGGTTAAGGTGACCTCTTCAGAACACTACAAAAAAAGACACATCCGTGACATTTTGGGCCGAACGAATTTTTTTTCTGTCATACATATGACACTTCTATGACGATAATTGTGACAAAACCCGGTATCATCATAGATGTGGTGGGCTCCTACTTCTATGGCAAAAAATCATGACAGAAAATGGGCTTTTCGTCCTGGGCGGGCCGAAGACGCAGCTGCATGACATTCTTTGGGCCGTCCACGACGGAAAAAACCGTGGTAGAAGCGAGGGCGAGGAAAATTTCGGGGAGTTCCCGGTTACGGTGGGAGGTTGGGGGCCGAGCGATGCACGTTTCTCTCGTACACGTATGCGCGTGTGTGCGAGGCGTTGGCTCTAATTGAACCCGAGCGAGGTGTTGGGCTCTAACTGAACCCGAGCGATTGCACTGCAGGCTACGCGTTACTAAACCTGAGCGATCGATCGATGGCTGTTAACTGAACCCAATCGAGTGATTCCTTTGCTACTTCTGCTAACTGAAGCCGATGGATACTGCCTCTCTGATGAACAGTGAGCGTTGCGGGGGGAGGGGGGGTTGGATGAACAGTGAGCGGTGGCATTGCCTCTGGATGAACAGGACCCCGTGGTGTGGAGGGCTGGATGAACAGGACAACCCCGTGGATGGCTGGATGAACAGTAGATGGTGGAGGGGTGCCCATGGAGGGGTGGTTGAATAGTAGCCGGTGGAGTAGCGCGCGGTGGAGGCTGGATGAACAGGAGCTCATGGAGGCTGGAGGAGGTCGACGGTAGCCCGTGGAGGCTGCAGGAGGTCGACGGTGGAGATGAACAGTATCCCCTGGAGTCCCATTTTGCGTACGCCACACCCTTCCCGATGAACAAGACCCCCGTTTCGATCGTAGCGCTCCAACACAAGTCCGTTTCATCCATTTTGCGGTACGCCACACCCCTCCCGATCAACAGGACCCCCGTTTTGACCGCACTGCTCCAACACAAGTCCGTTTCATCCGTTTTGCGGTATGCCACACCCCTCCCAATCAACAGGACCCCCGTTTCGACTGTAGGAGGTCTATTTCCTCCGTTTTGCGGTATGCCACACCCCTCCCGATGAACATGATCCCATTTTGAATGTGACCGGTCGAACACAAGGCCGTTTCCTCCGTTCTGCGGTATGCCAGGCCTCGTTTCCATCGCCTGTTCCGTACAAGCCCTCCCGATGAACACGACGATGCATTCCGTTCTGACCCAGCCGGTTGGCTCCCCATGAACACGACGACGACGCTGTTTCTCCGTTCCGACCCAGCCATGTACACGAGCCCTGGCCGTACGTTTTGTGGGCTGGAGTTGCAACACGTGCCTTGCGGCACCAATCAAGAGGCTGATGACATCGCCAAGAGGGCATCCAAGCGGCTGCCTCAGGAGCCTGGCGCCTTCGAGGAGCGACTCTTCAAACCCTTGGTGGCGCCATCACTATCAAGCACGGCACAGCCTAAGGAGGAGCTCCCTCAACCGCCTGCCTCGGGAGCCCCGACCTGTGGCCCAACCTCAGGGGCACGCTTGCTCCTGGCGCTGGAGCCTCAGGAGGGATGTTGGACCACAGAGTTCAAGAATTACTTGATGCAAGGGACCCTGCTGGAGAAGGAGGAGGACGCGGAGCACGTGGCGCGGCAGGCCACGGCCTACTGCATCCAAGGCGGAGAGCTCTACCAAAAGCGGCCGAATGATGTTACTCTACATTGCATCTCCAGGGAGCAAGGAAAAGATCTGCTGGTAGACATTCACGATGGAGACTGTGGGCACCACTCGTCTTCGTGCACACTTGTCGGCAAGGCGTTTCACAGCGGTTTCTATTGGCCGACAGCACTCAATGACGAAACCGAGCTGGTGAAGGCTTGTGAAGCCTGTCAGTTCCATGCCAAGCAGATTCACCAGCCAGCTCAGGGCCTTCAGACCATTCCCCTCTCGTGGTCGTTCGCTGTTTGGGGACTGGACATTCTTGGCCCATTTCCTCGGGCGCTAGGGGGCTATCGCTACCTTTACGTCGCCATCAACAAATTCACTAAGTGGGCCAAAGTGGAAGCTGTCCGCACCATCCCGGCTGGCTCAGCAGTCAAGTTCATCAGGGGCCTCGTGAGCCGGTTTGGGATACCCATTCGCATCATCACCAACAACGGTTCGCAGTTCACCAGCAATCTCTTCAAAACATATTGTGCTAACCTTGGAACGCAGATATGCTATGCTTCGGTGGCACACCCTCAGAGAAACGGCCAAGCTGAGCACGCCAACACGGAGGTCCTGAAGGGCCTCAAGACCCGAACCTTCAAGAAGAAGCTAGAGGCCTAAAGTAGAGGCTGGCACGACGAGATTCACTCCGTGCTATGGTCCATCCGTACCACCGCTACCAAGTCGACCGGCGAAACCCCGTTCTTCCTCATATACGGTGCTGAGGCGGTCCTTCCTCATGATGTCAGGCATCGCTCCACGCGGGTCCTGGCTTTCGATGAAGCACAGCAAGACGCCATGCGGGGGGTGGACCTCGTGCTTGGGGAGGAGCGTCAACGGGAGGCTGCGCTTCAGCCTGCGAGATACCAACAAGCACTGCGGCGGTACCACTGCCACAACATCCGTCCCAGGACCCTCGAGGTAGGTGACCTCGTGCTCAGGCGGGTGCTCTCCAGGGAGGGGCTGCACAAGCTCTCGCTCATGTGGGAGGGCCCGTTCAAGGTTGTTCATGTCTCCAGGCCCGGCGCTGCACGCTTGGAGACTCAGGAGGGGGTGCCCATCCCGAACACATGGAACATCCAGCATCTCCGGAAGTTCTACCCTTGAAGAAAGGCCCAGAGCCTGTAAAGAAGGCCCGACGCCTGTGAAGCTAGACGAACCAAGAAAGGCCCGATGCCTGTGAAGAAGGCCAACGCATGTGAAGCTCATTTTCCCCGAGAAAGGCCCGGTGCCTGTGAAGAAGGCCAATGCATGTGAAGCTCATTTTCCCCGAGAAAGGCCCGGTGCCTGTGAAGAAGGCCAATGCCTGTGAATCTCATTTTCCCCGAGAAAGGCCCGTTGCCTGTGAAGAAGGCCAACGCCTATGAAGCTCATTTTCCTCAAGAAAGGCCCGGAGCCTGTGAAGAAGGCCAATGCCTGTGAAGCTCGCCGCCCGTGACACTCTCACGTGATAATGAGTTGGGGTTGTTGATGTCTACTACACAACCTTCATCTTGTAGACGTTGTTGGGCCTGGAAGTGCACAGGTTTGTAGGACAGTAGCAAATTTCCCTCAAGTGGATGACCTAAGGTTTATCAATCCGTAGGAGGCGTAGGATGAAGATGGTCTCTCTCAAACAACCCTGCAACCAAATAACAAAGAGTCTCTTGTGTCCCCAACACACCCAATACAATGGTAAATTGTATAGGTGCACTAGTTCGGCGAAGAGATGAAGATACAAGTGCAAAATAGATAGTAGATATAGGTTTTTGTAATCTGAAATAATAAAAACAGCAAGGTAACAAGTAGTAAAAGTGAGCGTAAACGGTATTGCAAAGGTAGGAAACAAGGCCTAGGGTTCATACTTTCACTAGTGTAAGTTCTCTCAACAATAATAACATAGATAGAACATATGACAAGCCCTCAACATGCGACAAAGAGTCACTCCAAAGACACTAATAGCGGAAAACAAACATAGAGATTATGGTCGGGTACGAAACCACCACAAAGCTATTCTTTCGGATCGATCTATAAAAGAGCTCGTACTAGAATAACACCTTAAGATACAAATCAACCAAAACCCTAATGTCACCTAGATACTCCATTGTCACCTCAAGTATCCGTGGGCATGATTATACGATATGCATCACACAATCTCAGATTCATCCAACCAACATAAAAGTACTTCAAAGAGTGCCCCAAAGCTACTACCAGAGAGTCAAGAACGTGTGCCAACCCCTATGCATAGGTTCCCAAGTGTCACGAAACCCGCAAGTTGATCACCAAAACATACATCAAGTGGATCAATAGAATAACCCATTGTCACCACGGTTATCCCACGCAAGACATACATCAAGTGTTCATAAAAGACTCAATCCGATAAGATAACTTCAAAGGGGAAACTCAATTCATCACAAGAGAGTAGAGGGGGAGAAACATCATAAGATCCAACTACAATAGCAAAGCTCGGGATACATCAAGATCATGCCATAGATGGAACACGAGAGAGAGAGAGAGAGAGAGAGAGAGAGAGAGAGAGATCAAACACATAGCTACTGGTACATACCCTCAGCCCCGAGGGTGAACTACTCCCTCCTCATCATGGATAGCGCCAGGATGATGAAGATGGCCTCCGGTGATGGGATCCCCCTCCGGCAGGGTGCCGGAACAGGGTCCCGATTGGTTTTTGGTGGCTACAGAGGCTTGCGGCGGCGGAACTCCCGATCTATCTTCTGTTCTGGAAGTTTTAGGGTACGTAGGTATATATGGGTGCAGGGAGAACGTCGGTGGAGCTACGGGGGCCCCACGAGGTAGGGGGCGCGCCTAGGGGGGAGGGCGCGCCCCCCACCCTCGTGAGCATCTCCCGTATCTTCCGACGTGGGGTCCAAGTCCATCAGGTGGGTTTCCTTCCAAAAATAACTTCTCCAATTGATTTTGTTCCATTTTGACTCCGTCTGATATTCCTTTTCCTCGAAACACTGAAATAGGCATAAAACAACAAATCTGGGCTAGGCCTCCGGTTAATAGGTTAGTCCTCAAAATAATATAAAAGTGGATAATAAAGCCCAATATTGCCTAAAATAGTAGATAAAGTAGCATGGAGCAATCAAAAATTATAGATACGTTGGAGACGTATCAAGCATCCCCAAGCTTAATTCCTGCTCGTCCTCGAGTAGGTAAATGATAAAAAAGAATTTTTGATGCGGAGTGATACTTTGGCATAATTTCAATGTAAAACTTCTTCATTGTGATATGAATATTCAGATCCGAAAGATTCAAGACAAAAGTTCATATTGACACAAAAATAATAATATTTCAAGCATACTAATCAAAGCAATCATGTCTTCTCAAAATAACATGGCAAAAGAAAGTTCATCCCTACAAAATCATATAGTTAGGCTATGCTTCATTTTTGTCACACAAAGATGCTCCCAACTTCTATACCCCCGATGACAAGCCAAGCAATTGTTTCATACTTAAATAGTCTCAAACTTTTTCAACCTTCACGCAATACATGAGCGTGAGCCATGGATATAGCACTATGGGTGGAATAGAATATGATGATGGGGATTGTGTGGAGAAGACAAAAAAGGAGAAAGTCTCACGTAGACGAGGCTAATCAACGGGCTATGGAGATGCCCATCAATTGATGTCAACATGAGGAGTAGGGATTGCCATGCAACGGATGCACTAGAGCTACGAATGCTCAACAAAAGAAAACTAGTGGGTGTGCATCCAACTTGCTTGCTCATGAAGACCTAGGGCATTTGAGGAAGCCCATCGTAGGAATATACAAGCCAAGTTCTATAATGAAAAATTCCCACTAGTATATGAAAGTGATAACACATGAGACTCACTACATGAAAAACAAGGTGCTACTTTGAAGCACAATATATGAGACTCTCTACATGAAGAACAAGGTGCTACTTTGAAGCACAAGTGTGGAAAAATAGATAGTAGCATTGCCCTTTTTCTTCTTTTTTTGGGCCTTTTTTTGTCTTTTTTTTGGGCAATGCTCTAATAATGATGATCATCACACTTCTATAAATTACAACACAAGGATTACAACTCGAAACTTAGAACAAGATATGACTCTATATGAATGCCTCCGGCGGTGTACCGGGATGGTGCAATGAATCAAGAGTGACATGTATAAAAATGATGCTTGGTGGCTTTGCCACAAATACGATGTCAACTACAAGATCATGCAATGGCAATATGACAAAAGTAATGCATGTCATGATGATGATGGTGGAAGTTGCATGGCAATATATCTCGGAATGGCTATGGAAATGCCAAAATAGGTAGGTATGGTGGCTGTTTTGAGGAAGATATAAGGAGGTTTATGTGTGATAGAGCGTATCGTATCACGGGGTTTGGATGCACCGCGAAGTTTGCACCAACTCTCAAGGTGAGAAAGGGCAATGCACGGTACTGAAGAGGCTAGCAATGGCGGAAAGGTGAGAGTGCGTATAATCCATGGACTCAACATTAGTCAAAAGAACTCATATACTTATTGCAAAAATTTATAAGTCATCAAAAATTCAAGTACTACGCGCATGCTCCTAGGGGGATAGATTGGTAGGAAAAGACCATCGCTCATCCCCGACCGCCACTCATAAGGATGCACAAGCCAGGTACACCTCATGTTTCAAATTTGTTACACAACTTTAACCATACGTGCATGCTACGGGATTTGCAAACTTCAACACAAGTATTTCTCAAATTCATAATCACCCAACTAGCATGACTATGATATTATCACCTCCATATCTCAAAACAATTATAAAGCATCAAACTTATCTTAGTATTCAACACACTCATAAGAAAGTTTCACATATCTTGAATACCAAGTATATTAACATTAAGCAAATTACCATGCTATTAAAGACTCTCAAAATAATCTAAGTGAAGCATGAGAGTTCAATAGTTTCTTTAAAACAAATCCACCACCGTGCTCTAAAAGATCTAAGTGAAGCACTAGAGCAAAAATTATCACGCTCAAAAGATATAAGTGAAGCACATAGAGTATTCTAACAAATTCTAATTCATGTATGGCTCTCTCTCATTAAAGAATTTCAATCTTGGTACTTCATTCAAACAGCAAGCAAAGCTAAAGAAAACTACATTGCAAGGATAGCACAACTCATGTGAAGAAGCAAAAACTTAGGCTCAACCGATACTAACCAATAGTTGTTGAAGAAGAAAGGTGGGATGCCTACCGGGGCATCCCCAAGCTTAGATGCTTGAGACTTCTTGAAATATTATCTTGGGGTGCCTTGGGCATCCCCAAGCTTGAACTTTTGTGTCCCCTTAATTCCTCTCATATCATGGTTTCTCTTTTTATCAAAAGCTTCATTCACAACAAACTAATCAAGAACTCGTGAGATAGGTTAGTATAAACCAATGCAAAACCTTATCATTTTCTACTGTAACAAATCACTTAAATTACTAGATGATGCCCCGCGCGTTGCTGCGGAAATTTGTCTGTGGATTTTTGGAGTAACATCAACATCTTGAAGAAGAAAATAATTTCAATCCATAAAATGATAGATTACTTATATAGGAAATGATTGAAATCTCTTGTTGGTAAAAAATTGTACCATATGATAAAGTCGTAGCAGTTTGTAGCATGAACCATATATCATATGGTAAAACTATAGCAACTTGTAGCATGTACTATATTCTTAATCGATATATATGCTGATGATTGTAGGTGTACGTTCTTCATCTACTATGACCTGGATATATGGTATCCCATTCTTTTCATACTCGACAATGTATCCGATGGATGATAATGGATGGTCACCAGACAGTGGGTTAGCGATGTGTAGAGGCTTGGACTCCCGTTTGAAAGTTATAAATGTCGGGTCTTCTGTGCCCTTCATCTTTGCAATTGCATCCATGTATTTCTTCTGAGCTTCTCTTATTGAAACGGCAGTAGAACTTGGCATGTTACTTTTTGCAGAATGAGGTGGCGTCCTTGAGAAGATAGGAGTATGTTGTTAATCAGGGTAAGAAGTGGAATGAAAATATATAGCAAACTAATTTCAATAGGGGTACCTGTGGCTTCGGTTGTCCATTTGTACTGGCTGCGAACCCATGTTGAAAAGATAAGTGGTAAGCTATGAAAATGCAACAGGATGATGTTAATATAGATGGGTGTGTTGTAATAGTAAGTTGTTTTGCTGCTTATCAAGTGAGGATAAATAAAATGCACTCTTACTTGCCGCTGACAGATGAAGTTAAATAAAATGTAGACTTACTTTGCTGTTACCTGCTCCTACAAACTAAACAGATGGTGTACATCCATGATTTTCTATAGGATACAGAGGAACAGTTTAATACACAAAAAAAAAGAAAATGATGATAATTCCAGAATAATTAAGAAAGATGTCCAAATAAATGGTACTACTAAAATTCATAATCTCCTAGTGCTGCTTCAAGTTTGTGATTTCAGTACACAAACTAATAACAGAGTAGGAAGTAGGATAAGTTTTAATACACCAGGGAAACCAAGTTAAGTGGACTGATTCCATTGAATAATTATTTTCTTTTCCCATGCTAACCAACTTGGCATCAGGCAGCCTAACACATGTTTATACTAATATTGTCACATTTCACTGTTACCCTGCCGAAGGTGATGTATACGTCTTGCAAAAGGTAAAAAAGTTCTATGAGCCAAGCGAGTTGAGCCCCAGTTTTTGCTTGCTAAATCTGTGGTTGTATCTCTTTTCCCTTCTTTACATATCTCTCATTTTTTACCAGTTTACTTATCTAACATTCACAGTAAACTATATATGCCATATGGATAAGTTAGAGATAAAGCTTGAAGCAAGGACACATTTAGACTTGTCAAGTGTGTATTATTTCCAAGATGTACATATAGTCATTCGGGCTAGCGGAACCTTCACATGTATACTTTTGTATGTAGTTACATATGATGATATGTCAATATGAACATTTATTCATCTTTGTCTTATGGATGTAGTTCCGAATGTTCGCTAGACATGAAAAAGAGCTGCTAGCCTGCAGCTTGAATGAATTAACATCCTTTAATGGTTCTCAGGTATGTGACTTGGCTCAACCAACATACTACTTATCTCTCTCTCTCTATATATAGAGCACTCTGATTGCATATGAGACAAATATTACATAGCAAAATTTAAATCCATTGCAAGAACCAATGACAACTTTTCATAGAAACATACAGGAAAAATCAACGAAATGAGACAATGTGGTGGTATATCAAAACATGTAAAATTTATGAGTAATATTTCATTATGTTTCTGTACAGCATCAAAATCGCATCAAGCTTTGCGTCGGCCTTCGGTACAGCAGGCAGGTCACATAAAACTTTGCATCGACCAAGATATGAAATTTTCAAGATAAGAATAGAAAAACCAAGCAAGAAAACTACATGATGCGGTTCTAGAATTTAGAAACAAACCTGTAGCACGCGGGGTCGGAATCAGCGGACGCCAAGAGAAAACTGGGATGAGAACCCAGGGAGGGGACGGGAAGGGATGAACTCCACTGCTTAAAAGGAGAGCCACTGGGTCGATTACCCTTCAAGAGGAGGGAGCAATAAATCCATCAGTTCCTTTTTGACATGAATCCATCCGTTTCTACTGATTTAGTGATGCGCATTTGTGGCATTGAGGTGGAGGGATTGCGACATAAAAGCAGCAGCAGGAAGATGAATGAATTTTATGGAATTAATGCTCATCTGTCGAGCAGCGGAATTACGGCGGAAGGGTTAGCCTCGACAGCTTGGTGGGGGGCAAGCACCGGTGGTGACGGCTGCAATAGAGCATCATGGGCGACAACATCTGGCCGGGGAAGGGTGGGTTGTGGGCTCATGGCACAGTCACCGGAAGGGCTCTTGACGGCGGCGGCTGGATAGAAGTAGGGTTCAGTTTTCTTGAGATAACGATGGATTGGTCGTTTTTTTTGAGGGCATTGCCGTTTTTGACGCAGTGAACGATGGACCTCAAGTAGGCTTCTGATGGGCTTTTGGTGAAAGCATATGTGTACAGCCCAACCAAAATAAATCAAGTCTAACGCAGCCAGCGAGCGGGACGACTGGAAAGTGAGCGGGGCGCCAGGAAAAGAACGAAGCGGTATCCTTCACTTAGCGGTGGCAGGTCTTTGTAATTTCGTCAACTTTTTGATCGGACGGCTGTAGACTACTGCATCAACGGCTATAACAATTCGAGTGACGTGGCTTCACGAGAAGGCAGGAAAATCATCTAGTGGGGTGCCCCTATTTAGATATAGAAGATTATTCCACATTTAATACTAAATTCCTCTGCATATTTAACACTCCTATCATCAAATAGAATCATTAAACAAGCAAACATATGCAAACAATGCAACCATAACAACAATCTGTCAAAACAGTACAGTCTGTAAAGAATGCAAGAGTATCAATACTTCCCTGACTCCAAAAATTATGAACTAAAATTCCCACTATAATAAATTTATCAGAGCTCAATATGCAAAAAGATTCAACGTTAGATCATTCTCTGACTTTTGTAGGGAATTTTTTCAACAGCGGTAAACTTTCTGTTTTCAAACAGCAACATGCAAACTAGCAAAATAAGCATGGCAAAGGCTATCCTTGACACTTTTATTCAAACTAAAGAAGCAAAACATTATTCTAACTAACAGAAAGCAAAAACTAACAAAAGAAAATGACGCTCCAAGCAAAACACATATCATGTGGTGAATGAAAATATAGCTCCAAGTAAAGTTACCGATGAACGACGACAAAAGAGGGGATGCCTTCCGGGGCATCCCCAAGCTTAGTTGCTTGGTTGTCCTTGAATATTACCTTGGGGTGCCTTGGGCATCCCCAAGCTTAGGCTCTTTTCACTCCTTATTCCATAGTCCATCGAATCTTTACCCAAAACTTGAAAACTTCAACCACACAAAACTCAAAACAAAACTCGTAAGCTCCGTTAGTATAAGAAAATAAAACCACCACTTAGGTACTGTAATGAACTCATTCTAAATTCATATTGGTGTAATATCTACTGTATTATAACATATCTATGGTTCATACCACTTAATACTAGCCATAGATGCATCAAAATAAGCAAACAACACATAGAAAACAGAATCTGTCAAAAACAGAACAGTTTTTAGTAATCTGTATAAAACGTATACTTCTGGAACCCCAACAATTATGAAATAAATTTCTGGACCTGAGTAATTTGTCTATTAATCATCTGCAAAAAGAATAAACCTACAAGCACTCTCCAGTAAAAAATGGCAGCTATTCTCGTGAGCGCTAAAGTTTTTGTTTTTCACAGCAAGATCACATAAACTTCACCCAAGTCTTCCCAAAGGTTCTACTTGGCACTTTATTGAAACAAAAGCTATAAAAAATGATTACTACAGTATCATAATCATGTGGACACACAAAAACAGTAAAGATAAATATTGGGTTGTCTCCCAACAAGCGCTTTTCTTTAATGCCTTTTAGCTAGGCATGATGATGACAATGATGCTCACATAAAAGATAAGAATTGAAACATAACGGGAGCATCATGAAGCATATGACTAGCAAATTTAAGTCTAACCCACTTCCTATGCATAGGGATTTTGTGAGCAAACAACTTATGGGAACAATAATCAACTAGCATAGGATGGCACAACAAGCATAGCTTCAAGAATTTAAGCACATAGAGAGAAAACTTGACATTATTGCAATTCCTAGAAGCATATGTTCCTCCCTCATAATAATTTGCAGTAGCATCATGAATGAATTCAACAATATAACCAGCACCTAAAGCATTCTTTTCATGATCTACAAGCATAGAAAATTTTCTACTCTCCACATAAGCAAACTTCTTCTTTATAGCATACGTATCATCACAATAATCATCATAAATAGGAGGCATGCTTTCATCATAGTAAATTTGCTCATCAAAGCTTGGGGGACAAAAAATATCATCTCCATCAAACATAGCTTCCCCAAGCTTGTGGCTTTGCATATCATTAGCATCATGGATATTCAAGGAATTCATACTAACAACATTGCAATCATGCTCATCATATAAAACATTCTATAGATTTCTTCTTTTAGCACTTGAGCACAATTTTCTTTCCATCATACTCACGAAAGATTTTAAAAAGGTGAAGCGTATGTGACAAACTCAACTCCATTTTTTTGTAGTATTCTTTTATAAACTAAACTAGTGCTAAAACAAGAAACAAAAATATTCAATTGCAAGATCTAAAGATATACCTTCAAGCGCTAACCTCCCCGGCAACGGCGCCACAAAAGAGCTTGATGTCTACTACACAACCTTCTTCTTGTAGATGTTGTTGGGCCTGCAAGTGCACAGGTTTGTAGGACAGTAGCAAAATTCCCTCAAGTGGATGACCTAAGGTTTATCAATCCGTAGGAGGTGTAGGATGAAGATGGTCTCTCTCAAACAACCCTACAACCAAATAACAAAGAGTCTCTTGTGTCGCCAACACACCCAATACAATGGTAAATTGTATAGGTGCACTAGTTCGGCGAAGAGATGAAGATACAAGTGCAAAATAGATAGTAGATATAGGTTTTTGTAATCTGAAATAATAAAAACAGCAAGGTAACAAGTAGTAAAAGTGAGCATAAACGGTATTGCAATGGTAGGAAACAAGGCCTAGGGTTCATACTTTCACTAGTGTAAGTTCTCTCAACAATAATAACATAGATAGAACATATGACAAGCCCTCAACATGCGACAAAGAGTCACTCCAAAGACACTAATCGCAGAGAACAAACGTAGAGATTATGGTCGGGTACGAAACCACCACAAAGCTATTCTTTCGGATCGATCTATAAAAGAGTTCGTACTAGAATAACACCTTAAGATACAAATCAACCAAAACCCTAATGTCACCTAGATACTCCATTGTCACCTCAAGTATCCGTGGGCATGATTATACGATATGCATCACACAATCTCAGATTCATCCAACCAACATAAAAGTACTTCAAAGAGTGCCCCAAAGCTACTACCAGAGAGTCAAGAACGTGTGCCAACCCCTATGCATAGGTTCCCAAGTGTCACGAAACCCGCAAGTTGATCACCAAAACATACATCAAGTGGATCAATAGAATAACCCATTGTCACCATGGTTATCCCACGCAAGGCATACATCAAGTGTTCATAAAAGACTCAATCCGATAAGATAACTTCAAAGGGGAAACTCAATTCATCACAAGAGAGTAGAGGGGGAGAAACATCATAAGATCCAACTACAATAGCAAAGCTCGGGATACATCAAGATCATGCCATAGATGGAACTCGAGAGAGAACACAAGAGAGAGAGAGATCAAACACATAGCTACTGGTACATACCCTCAGCCCCGAGGGTGAAATACTCCCTTCTCGTCATGGATAGCGCCGGGATGATGAAGATGGCCTCCGGTGATGGGATCCCCCTCCGGCAGGGTGCCGGAACAGGGTCCCGATTGGTTTTTGGTGGCTACAGAGGCTTGCGGCGGCGGAACTCCCGATCTATCTTCTGTTCTGGAAGTTTTACGGTACATAGGTATATATGGGTGCAGGGAGAACGTCGGTGGAGCTACGGGGGGCCCACGAGGCAGGGGTGCATGCCCAGGGGGGGAGGGCGCGCCCCCCACCCTCGTGAGCATCTCCCGTATCTTCTGACGTGGGGTCCAAGTCCATCAGGTGGGTTTCCTTCCAAAAATAACTTCTCCAGTTGATTTTGTTCCGTTTTGACTCCATCTGATATTCCTTTTCCTCGAAACACTAAAATAGGCATAAAATAGCAAATCTGGGATGGGCCTCCGGTTAATAGGTTAGTACCAACAATAATATAAAAGTGGATAATAAAGCCCAATATTGCCTAAAACAGTAGATAAAGTAGCATGGAGCAATCAAAAATTATAGATACGTTGGAGACGTATCAGCTGTACACGCCCCGGAGTCTCCGGAGAGCCGCCCTCAGGCCTCGGGGGCTCCCGCCCACGCCCAGTGGCAGCACTTAGCTCCGTGCTGGTGAGAAGACGTCGAAGACTAGATTAGGTACCGGACGCGGCTCTTTCATTTGCTTTCTGTAGTTGGCTTGTTCGTTCCTATGTGAAGTTTTGTTGGAGTTGTTGCCGTCCTTAGCTTGTGACTCTTTGTCTTTTTCACCCACTTGCCTCATTTTCTCTCGCGTAAGTCTCGCGAGGGGGCTACGCGGGCGCCCTCGCGAGTGTTTTCTGCCCCAATCATTTGAGGCTTTCCTATCCAAGTCCACTACGGGAGCACCCCTCCCAGTCCGTGCCCCACGAGCATCGCGACGCGAACACAAGACCTGAGTCGGTCGCCTCCGCAACCGAGAACGGAAGCTACCCCTCCTAACTAATACTTGCAGGACACGAAGCGCGCGGTGAGGCCTCGGCCTCGAGAAGCTAAGACCGCGACAAGTGCCCCCGAGCTAAGTAATTCCTGCATGCGGGCATGCGGCCCAAGAACGCAGCACCAAAATGGCGGAAGCAGCATGGTAATTAACAAGAACAGTCCAACACGCCCCCACGGGGCCCTACACTATTTTCTCTTTATGCAGGGAAGGGGGAAAAACAAAATAGACGCGACTTTCTCGGCACCAACTCGCCGCGAGAGCTCATACTGCCTCCGGAGCTCAATCAGACTCCTCCTCGCGTTTCACTGAGGCGCGACGGTGGGCTGACCTGCTACCTCCCTCAAGGCGGGCACGACGGCATGGAGGATGGTCGCGGCCACCACTAGAGGAGCTGATGTCCGAAGGAGTGCCGCCGAAGCTTGGCGAACCTCGAGCGCCCCCGACCATGCGCCTGCCATCATCATCATCCAGATCATCGCCGAGGCTGGGTACCTAGCCGCGGACATCGTCTTTGAGGAAACACCCGGTGCGGCGACCGTCTTCTCCGAACACCCTCACGTAGAGGGTGGCATCGCCATCGAACTTGAAGTGAAGGGTGCACCGCTGGGTCAGGCCGCGTGCGCGGGCAAACGTTTGCTAGCCGCGGGTCAGGGCCGCATTCCCGGCGACGGAGACCTCCAACGAAGCCCAAGAGGACTTGCTGCAGCAACCGTCCGCTTGAAGCCAGAGGCCGCCCGGAGCGCCAGCTGGAAGTTCACCTACAAAGAAGCGGGGATGCTGGAGCCAGGTGCTAGCCGGGTCCGCCGACCACACGACGAACTCCCACAGCACCTATGTCGAGTGGAAGCGCGGCCTGGAAGGCCATGCAGTCACGGCGTGCCTCCCCTCGACAATCTGGCGCCCAACACCACACGGGGGGTCGTCTCTACGACCGCGGGAAGCCACTATGGGAGCCACAAGATGCTTGCGTGGACGGCCTCGGCCGTGCTTGGCTGGGGAAGGGTCGGGCTCTTCCTGACGAGCCTTCCCCTTCTCTGCAGCCGGGAACCTCTTTGGCAGCGCCATGGAAGATGGCGAGTAGCTGGGATGGGGAGAAAGAAGGAGGCAAGGAGGGAGATGCACGGCGGAGGCCTGCGTCCTCCAGCATTTATAACCGGAAGGAAGCCAACTGTTGGCCTCCAAGTTCGTAGGTAATCATGACCCGTTTCTGCATGCAAGGACTTGTCAACTCGAGCGGTTGCCGAGGCAGCGTGTGGAAGCGGAGATGCCCACGTCCAATCAACCGCCACGCGGCGCCCAAGGCCGCAGGCTGATGGGGCCCGCGGCGCTCCGCACTTGCCCTTTCGCTTCTCCGCTAAGCCAAGTCCGAGCGTGCCTTGGGCCCGGGGGCTACTGTCGGCGTTCTGGGAATGGGGGTCCCCAGACTTGCCTGCCTGCGGCCTGCGGCGTGGCTCAAGTGGAGGCCCAGTACGGCCCATCTTCATCAGCACAAGACTCAAGACCCTCGCGAGGGGCCAAGGCTCGCGGGGCGGACGACGCAAGGCTTCCTCAGGGACGGCCTCGCCAGGCAGGCTCGCGAGGAGGCGGAGAGATCAAGGCAGCGTACCTCGCGAGGTGCTCGTGACGCAAGCCATGATGATCGAGACCAGGTGGGCGCCGGCCTGCGCAGTGTCCTTGTTTCCTCTTTGGTGCAAAGGGGGCAAGCATAGACGTGGAGTACCGAGGCATCAGGCAAAGGTTGCCATTTCAGTGCAACGAGACCAAGGCCAGCGGAGCGGCAGGATGGAGGTCACCGTGGAGCCCAAGACGACATCATCTCCAGTGCTTTTGGCAGCCGAAGACCAACTTTAGTCAGGATAACTTGTACTAGATGTTCCCCTTAGAAATGGACGTTGTTGGCGCCCTTCCCGCTCAATATTTGGGAAGAGGCCTAGGGCCTCTATAAATAGGGCTAGCCACCATAGAGTAGGGGCGAGATTTTGGAAAGACTAGAGAGAGAGAGAGGCGATCGAACTCACCCAAGCAGTTCATCGCACCAGCCCAAGAACACCTCTCGCGAGGCCGTTCTTCCCCTGTACTGTTCATCATCGGCCTCGGAAGCAATCCACTACACCACACACTGGAGTAGGGTATTACACCACAACGGTGGCCTGAACCAGTATAAATCTCGTGTTCTTTGAGTTGTTCATCATTTTCAGCTTAGATCTCATGAGATGATCGAACGTAGATAGATAGGGGAGAGATCTTCGCGCGCACCCCTGAGTTCGAACCTCAAGGGTCTGCCGGAACCCAACATCCGACAAACCCAACAAACACCTTCGGAGACACCTGTAGAGCAACTTTGTAATCACCCATTTACGTTGTGACATTTGGTAGCACACAAAGTGTTCCTCCGGTATTCGGGAGTTCCATAATCTCATAGTCTGAGGAACATGTATAAGTCATAAAGAGAGCAGTAGTAATGAAATTGTAAAAATCATAATGCTAAGCTAACGGATGGTTCATGTCCATCACATCATTCTCCTAATGATCTGATCCCGTTCATCAAATGACAACACATGTCTATGGTTAGGAAACATAACCATCTTTTATTAACGAGCTAATCAAGTAGAGGCATACTAGGGACACTATGTTTTGTCTATGTATTCACACATGTACTGAGTTTCCGGTTAATACAATTCTAGCATGAATAATAAACATTTATCAAGAATTAAGGAAATAAATAATAACTTTATTATTGCCTCTAGGGCATATTTCCTTCACACATTGCTTGCAAGGCTTCATATGATGTGCATTACCGACAGGGCCCAGAGATACCTCTCCGATACTTGGAGTGACAAATCCTAATCTCGATCTATGCCAACCCAACAAACACCTTCGGAGATACCTGTAGAGCATCTTTATAATCACCCAGTTATGTTGTGACATTTGATAACACACAAGGTATTCCTCCGGTGTCCGGGAGTTGCATAATCTCATAGTCGGAGGAATATATATTTGACATGAAGAAAGCAGTAGTAATATAACTGAACGATCATTGTGCTAAGCTAACTGATGGGTCTTGTCCATCACATCATTCTACTAATGATGTGATCTCGTTCATCAAATGACAACACATGTCCATGTCTAGGAAACTTAACCATCTTTAATCAACGAGCTAGTCTAGTAGAGGCATGCTAGGGACACTATGTTTTGTCTATGTATTCACACATGTACCAAGTTTCCGGTTAATGCAATTCTAGCATGAATAATAGACATTTGTCATGATAGAAGGAAATATAAAATAACAACTTTATTATTGCCTCTAGGGCATATTTCCTTCATTTTTTTGACATGAGCTTTGTTCATCCTTTTGCCAGCACGCGGGACATCTAGCATCAAGGTGCACGTGTCATGCAAGAAAATGGAGATAATAAGATAAGCGGTGCGTAAGTGAGTCGTGCACTTCGATGGCGCCTACTATGCAATATTTTTTCTCCTCGATGGCATGTGAATATTGCACGTACTCAATGGCGGAGCACGGGATGGTAGCCATGGACATGGTCGGCCCTTTTTGGAGAGAGTACTAAATAACTTTCATGTGTCTTGTCAACTCGCAGAACGCTGAGAAGCTTGCTTACTATGCTTTCTCCCTCGCCAATGCGTGTGCGGTGGCTCGCAACACGAGGAGAAACTTTTGCTTCCAAGCGATGGACGTGCAGCAGTTCATTTGGTGTCAGATTGCCAGAAGTATTACTGTAGTACCATCATTATTCTTCTACTTACGAAAGAGGCGAAGAGCCAAGCGCAAGGTCACCTACTAACCTAGTACAATATAATATAGCCAAAGTTGGTCCACCTTTTTAGAGCATGGTTAATTAATATAGGCGGCCGTTGCAGCGGTACATCATTTAGAACATGTACTCTCTTCGTAGGAACTTAAAACGCATGAATAGGAAAAATAAAGGATTGGAGTGGCATGTCCACTTGAATCCCATAGCATTAACACAGTGTTCCCCTAAAAAACCAGAGTGTTTGACACAAGAAAAACAAAGGAAGTGAAAAAAATTGGAGTGGATGCTAGATTGCCAATTAACACATGATTTCATAGGGAAAAAATCCTATAGCATTCTATCCTATGAATCAAACGACCAATGTAGGGAAATTATGAGGGGGCTATCTCCAACAGTGTTCCTCGGCTCGCACCTACCATCACGGTGGTCGAACTTGGAGTCATTCATCTGGTACACGTGGCATCTCAGATCTAGACACAAGGGGTGACGTACACCGTCAAGGATAATGTTGTCCTCAAAGCCAGACGTACACAATCAAGGTCCACGCTCAAGGGGGTAAGAGCGGACGCAACCTCTCACGGTGTCCACCATTTTAAGTGGCGCGTTGGTCGAGGGCGCCGCCCACTGCACTCCCAGTTGTACCCGCCTCCTCGCCGCATTCAAAAACCTACATTTACTAGCAAGATGCCCATGCGTTGCACGGAACATCAAAATGCATTTGTATGAGTAGTTTATCTTGTGGGAGAAAAGGATGAATGAGGGAAGGCCTTATTTGCAAATGTTGAGAGGGGTGTGGGTATCTTTTTGCAAAATTGCCATAGTTTCCTTCCTATCCTTCAGATATAAATCGGACGGCCTATATTGCAGGATGGCCAGCACACCATCATCACCGACTCTGTTTTTTATAATATTACAGATAGAGAAACCCGCGTGGAATGCGAGAAACCCACTCTGACAAGTGGAGGCACAGACGTAGCATGTCACGTAGTCCCGTCAATATCATGTACACGTACTTACAGTCAAGGTGCAAGAAAGTAAATACGGCCACATAGGTACATACAGGCAGGGTCTCAAACGCTTACTCGTGCATACATACGGGCCAGGGCTCGTGTACATGGAGAGGCAACGGAGAGAAGCGACGGTGTCCTGTTCATCGGCAGCCAACCGGCTGGGTCGGAATGGAGAAACTGCGTCGTCGTGTTCATCGGGAGGCAACCAAATGCGTCATGTTCATCGGGAGCCAACCGGTTTGGATGGAACAGCCGAAACAAGGCCTGGTGTACCGCAGAACGGAGGAAACTGCCTTCTATTCGACCGCCTATGGTCGAAATAGGATCCTCTTCACCGGGAGGGGTCTAGCGTACCGCAAAACAGAGGAAACGGACTTCTCTTCGACCTCCTATGGTCAAAACGGGGTCTTGTTGACCGGGAGTGGTGTGGCGTACTGCAAAACAGAGGAGATGGACTTCTCTTCGACCTCCTATGGCCGAAATGGGGTCATGTTCATCGGGAGGGGTGTGGCGTACCACAAAATGGGACTCCATGGGCTACTGTTCATCCACCGTCTACTTCCTCGCTCCAGCCTCCACGGGCTACTGTTCATCCACCGTCGACCTCCTCCAGCCTCCACCTGCGACTGTTCATCCATGGTGTCTCCCTCCTTCCTCCACCAGCCACTATTCATCCACGGGCTCCTGTTCATCCAGCCTCCACCGGCTACTGTTCAACAAGCTCTCCACGGGCTACTGTTCATCTAGCCCTCCATCGGCTACTGTTCAACCAGCCCTCCACGGGGGTCCTGTTCATCCACCCCCAACCTGCTCGATCGGGGTCCTGTTCATCCAGCGGCAACAACCTCTAGCTACTACCACGGGGTCCTGTTCATCCAACCCCCACTGGGAACTGTTCATCCAACCCCCAAAACCGCTCACTGTTCATCAAGAGGCAGCAGGTTTGATCGGCTTCAGTTAGCAGCAGTAGCGAAGGAATCGCTCGATCGGGTTCAGTTAACAACCAGATCGATCGACCGCTCAGGTTTAGTAACGCGTAGCCGGCAGTGCAATCGCTCAGGTTCAGTAGGCGAACGCCTCTCTCGGGTTCAGTTAGAGCCCAACGCCTCGCACCCACGCGCATACGTGTACGAGAGAAACGTGCAATCCCTCTGTGCATTGCTCGGCCCCGACCACCTACCGTAACCGGGAAATCCCTGATATTTTCCTCGCCCTCGCTTCTACCACTGGTTTTTTCGTCATGGACGGCCCAAAAAATGGCATGCAGCTGCGTCTCCGGCCCGCCCAGGACGAAAAGCCCATTTTCTTTCATGATTTTTTTCATAGAAGTAGGAGCCCACCACATCTATGATGATACCAGATTTTGTAACAATTATCGTCATAGAAGTGTCATAAGAATGACAGAAAAAATTCGTTCGACCCAAAATGTCACGGATGTGTCTTTTTTTGTAGTGTTTGGATCGGCCTGTATAAGGATTTTCTCAACCTTGTATAGATCAATTGTTTTACTTCATTTATAAAGTGGGGCAGGAGTCTGCTCCGAAGAGAACACGGTATCTTTTTATTTTTCTCTTTTTGATGAGATCGAAGAGTTGATAGCTTCACTGGGACTGACCATGCCCAACTAACAAAATTCAATACAATTACTTGATTATCCAGTCTTTTTTCGATAAAGGACGCTTTTATTAACTTAAATATAGCATTAAGCAGATACAAATCATGATGAGCAATACCTGGCCTCTGCATATTTAGAATGCACACATCCAAAATACAAACTGTTTTACAAAATAAAGAAAAATAGGACATGTCAGCAACAGTAAAGTCCTAAGTGAACAAAAATATGCCTACGTTGAGGGAGGTGGTGGTTAGATCCGGAGATTATGTTGTCATCCCTGCTAAGTAAAAACCTTCCTGGCCACACTCGCCAACCGCGTACACACCGCCCTCAACAACATTTGGCACTTTGTTCATTGCAGCATAGACTGCGTATGAAGTTATTGCACAAAAAAGGAAATAACCTGCATAGGTGAAGAATTTTTGCTATTAAAAATAAAATTATTTCTACATAGCCATAGCGACCATAATAAGGCAGATGCTCTCACCATTATTAGTGTACTAACATTTGGAATTCCACCAACCAGTGACCATAAATATTGGCAAAACTTGTGGGTAGATACAAATTGGACGCTATTTGGATGACCGGTCATGTAAAGCGCGCAAACTTGTACTGAAAAAAGATGTTTGATTGTCTTGCTATGAGTACATAAACTATACTTCTTGCTTGTTTGTCAGTTGCGACGGGCAAGGTTGCCTTTCATTAGCACAACTCAATCTATTGTCCAGTTAGTGCTTTAGTCATTAGTCATTTTATAAAAGGAAAAAGGCTAGTGCTTTAGTCATTTCAAAGGATGGTGTGCATGTAACAGTAACACGTTGCACACACTGAACTAACATGTGGTTGAATGGTTAGGAGGACAGTGGTATCTTTAACCAATAAGAATTCAAATTCTAGACTTGGGCATTGGTTCTCGCATTATTTCTGAATTTATTTCAGGCTTCCGGCGATGTTTGTTCTATAAGGATAAACGTTCCCGTCGACTGCCAGGCATCTATGGTGACTTCATAAAATCTCAAGATGGTATACCGGTTCAGTCTCTCGGATGTGCTTATAGGGGTAGGATGTGCGTGTGTGCATTCATAGGAGTGAGTATATGATCGTGTATGTGAGCGACTTCGATTGTACTATATAAAAAACACATTGCAGACGCATAAAACCGGCCGGAACAGAACTAATCACGGTGCTGAACTAACTCGGCCACAACAAGGACTTCCCGAACCAGATGGAAACTAATAGAGACGGACTCGGTACACCTGTGCCTCACCATGTCATATACGATCAGGCCAGGCAAGCAAAACATAGAGACGATGGCATCGATTCCGTCATGGTCTGAGCTCCCGCCAGAGCTCCTTGGTCTCGTCATTGCGTGCCTTACACCCGATGACCACGCCCGGTTCCGTGCGGTATGCCATTCCTAGCACTCGGCCGTGCGCCACGAGCGCGTCCACGATCCATTCCCTTGGGCCGTCCACCCGAGCGGCGAGCCCTTTTTTAGCCCCACCGTTGATGGCTCCTTGAGGTGCATCGGCTCCACCAATGACTGGATCGCCCTCGACTCCACGCAAGCTGACAAGAGCCATACTTACTTCTATTCAATCTGTTCTTGGAAACAACTGTGTCACTCCCTGAGCTGGACGGCATCATTGGCCAAGTTTCCGAGGTTTTCCACATCTTCAAGATGTTCATGAGGTCGAGCCCCGACGACGTCATCGCTGTCATGACCAACAACTGGAATTACCCCCTCATCTTAGTCCGACACGGTAAGGGTGTGTGGTTGCCGGAGCCATGGACAATCCCTGTTGTCCGCAGTATGATTGACGTTGCGTTTCTTGGAGACAAACTCTTCGGGGTCACCCATGCCGCCAACGACACCCCTCTTGATGTACATGGCATCGGCCTTGTCTCCCTAGATATTGGCTTTCATGGCAATGGTGTACCAATGGTTACCAATGTCGAGCATATCATCAATCTTGACAATGAATCCAACTTCTGGGGCATTATTGATGAGACTGGTGGTGATGTTGTTGTTGATGATGACGACAACGGCAATGAGCAAGATGCCCTAAACAAGAATGATGGGGGTGATGATGAAAATTATGAAGAGTTTGATGATGAAATCGATGGTGATGATCTAGACGGAACAAGGAAGAGTGGAGATGAGACTAGCTAGTGATGACAACAATGACGACGACGTCAAAAAGGTCCATGATGAGGATGATGATGATAAGGATGCAGAAGAAAATGACTATGCATTTGATGATGACTTCAATTATGATGGCATGATTCTTGAAGCTTTCCACTTTGTTGATGAGGAGGAGGTGCATGACAAACCCAAGGCTAGAATTGCCACCATGTGGTATTTGATGGAGTCACACTACTAGGGAAAAGCCTAACAGTAGCGCGTGTTTTTGGCCTATCAGTAGCGCGGGTAGCCGTGCTACTAATACGACACTACAGCTAAAGATTATCAGTAGCGTGTGTCCACCCGCACTACTGCTATATCCACTTAGTAGTAGCGCTTCCTGGGAAGAGCGCTACTGGTAATTACTAGTTGCGCTTCTGGCAGCCCACGCTACTACTATTATTCCGTATTCTATTTCTTTTTTATTTCATGTTGTATTCATACACCTTTATACAAGTTTTCATAGAGTAGCAATTTAGAGATTGTTTTTACATCAGAATGAGTTATTACATCACTGCGTGAAAGAACCATGGACTAGTTTCAAGTGAATGGACATCCATTTGAAACTAATATGTGGTTCTTTCACCCAATGATATAATAAATATCATCATCATCATCATCATATCATTAACAACTTATCATCATAATACATCATTGTCATATAACACCTCCTCATGATCATCATTTTTATCAATGAGACATCATATAGCAAGTTGGTCACTAGTCATAATCACAACTCCTCATCATCATCAACTCTAACACATTGTACCACATAATAACACATTGTACCTAGGACCTACTTCTCTCTCATAGGACCTACTACCTTCTCTTAGGTAAAATAGCATAAAACAAGATAAGCCCTGACTCTCCATTATGGAGAATGGAGATTATCCTGTCTCCAATTCTTGCCCTTCGCATAATGTTGCTTCCAAGTAACTTCCTACGAGTGACCATACATTTTTTCCAATCTTTGATTGTCATGTCTTCATTGGTTTTAGAAATCCGATATGAACAGGAGTGATTCGTAGGATGACCTGGTCGTATATTCAAAACATCAAGGTGACCTTTCTGAAACATCAGATGAGGCACACACTCCTGCGGAATTATCTGTTGAAAAACATAGTAATAACTTCGTAGTTAACAATGTAGTTCAGTTTTAGAAGAATTTATGCAAAAGATGCACAGATGTCGTAATACTAAAAAATCTTACCATGACATCTCCATGGATGTTAGCATAGTTCAAGACATGCACTAGTGGCACGTATTGACCATAATGTGGAGGAGTTTTATAATACATATTGTAATTCTCAAGATCAGTAATAAATGCAATCAGATAATTTTTCTCCTGATAAGTTAATTCTGAGCCATCGGTGTAGTAGGTTCTGTCTACCATCTTCCGCACATTTTTTGAAGAATGAAAATAAGCTATCAATGGAAATAAGCTGTCAACTATTTTGAAATAAACAATATACTTAATAACTATGTTTCAGAAACTCACATAGCGGTAGAATAGGAAGCGTATGAACAAGGACCCAAATGTCCAAATTGTGTTCGGCGATGTCAGGATCACCAAGATCCATGGTGACAAGCATACCCTCATGAAAATCATACATCTTGCAAAGTGCTTCCCAATTCGGGCAACCAAAATGGGATACGCTCTCAGAATTGTATAGATTTACCTCAAAATCCATACCATGATGGGACCTTAGGTGATTTTTCTTTGTTTCCATACTTTCATGATCTTCAAAATCCATCATCTCCAAGACATAGCGTCTTGCATGCCATAGGATAAGCTAGTCGAATTGTAAAAGAGGAAAATTACATGTTGAAGTAGTAGAAGTCGAGCTTAATTACGAAAAAACACTTTGCGTCGTAGCATACCGTTTCAACATCGAAGGTCTCCTGGAGCTTAATGCTGAAGCGCTAACCTTCTACCAAGTGAGGCATGTCGCCAAAACCCCGGTTGTCGTCGCACCAAGAGCACTCCTCGAGACTTTCGTTCGACGACATTTCCTATGTTCATAATTCAAATATTAAACTTCTAAAATTCAATATATGTACTACAGAAACTAAATTAGATCATTATTATTCAGCACGAGTTGACTATCGGTCCGTCGAGTCTTTTTTTTTTTGAAAACTCTCAGCTCACGTGGTGTATATATTCGACCGTTGGTGATGGTCGCTCCTCCCTTCATCCCCGAGTACATTAAACCAAAATGTCTAGCACACGGGAACGAAGGAGAAGCGACCCCCACGACAACAGTCGGCTATCTTCTTCTCTCATATATGGTGGACACACTCCTTCACTGATTTTTCGATCGACGGTGATGGTCGTTACTCCTCCTTCCCCTGGTGCATAACAAAGGTCTAGCACAAGGAGAAGGAGAAACGACCCCCACAACAACAGTCGGGTTTCTTCCTCTCTCATATATGGTGCAGACTTTCTCCCTCACTCATTTTTTGATTGTCATGTATGGAGCCTCGATAGACTTAAAGTCAACCCGAAATGTCGTTTAATTGTCTTTCTAGAAAATCCAGGCCACTCGATATTTCCTACATATTCTAGCACAAGTCATGCCAAAATTCACGGCAAAATCCGGCATGACCTTTGCTAAAAAAAAGGACATATCGAGCGCCTGAAATTTGCCTCAACGAAAATTAATCAACACTCCGGCAAAACATAGGCCACTCGAAGGTGTTACCTGCAAACATGGCCACTTGGGCAAGCACATATCCTATTTGCATTCAAACTTGATGGTCATTGCATTCAAACTTGATGGTCATTGCATTTCAATGGTTGAAAATATGAACAAAAACATTTCAAAATATCTTATAGGACTCATATTGACATGGAGATTTGGCTAGTCTCACCTCGAGGTCGGAGGGGGTCTGTGACGAGGACGACGGCGACAACGACATGGAGATTTGGCTGCATAAACAAAATAGTGCTCTCCAATTTGAGCATTCAAAATAGAAGTAGTTCTCCAATTTGAGTATTCAATAAGCAAAACAAATTAGTATTCAAATTAGCAGCATTCAATAAGCAAAACTAAATCATCTCTTGCGTCCGTACATCGTCGAATATTATCACTAATACATCTCGAATAGTATCATACATATAACCTCACTAATACAGCTAAAACCCTAGCGAACAACGGGTATCGGCCCGAGCGATGGACACCCAAAGAGAACAAACCATCACAGGATCATAGCTCCAGTGAGATCCCTGAAGAACCTGCCAGGTATTGGAGAACCTGCCCTCCAACGCAACCATGTAGTGACGGACGTGCTCGTCCTCCTCGCTAACACGGTGATGTGCCACCTCCACGAGGTCCTCAAACCTCTGCACCGTCACTGGCCCACGCGACTGCCACCAAAGAAGGCTCGGGTCAATGACAGGCTGGCTCCTCACCAAGCTGCGCCTCCCGGAAGGTAGCACATCCTAGTACCAGCCCGGCGGAGCCCAGTCCCGGACATGGCCCCTCTGATCAAGCAGGCCTCCTCCGCCGAGTCGACGATGAGGATGCGGGATAGGCATCATCGGCGTTGATGCGCGAATAATTGCTTTACTAAAAAAGTAAATTAGTTCTATTGATTTTCGTACTAAAAATAAAATAGTTGTATTAATTCACTAGTTCAACTAAGCATTTACTATAAATAAAAATAAACTAGTTCTTACTAAAAATAAACTAGTTCAACTAGTTCTATTAATTTTCTTACTAAAAAAACTAGTTCTATTAATTCAACTAGTTCTTACTAAAAATAAACTAGTTCAACTAATTGTATTAATTTTCTTACTAAAAATAAACTAGTTCTATTAATTCAACTAGTTCTTACTAAAAATAAACTAGTTCAACTAGTTCTATTAATTTTCTTACTAATTCTATTAAACACTTACTAAAAAACAATAAAAAACTATATTGAATTTTTTCTCTAAACTAAACACTACTGCCTAATTAACATCTAGTTAAACCCTACTGCCCTAGTTCTTAAGCATCTACAAGTACTAACTAATTAGATGAACCCTAGCTAGGTACTTAACCATCTACAACTACTTAAGCACCATTGATGAACCATAGGAATTTGTCCTAAAAACTACTTAAGCATCTACAACTACTGCCCTAATTAACATCAAGTTTACAATTATATTTACTTAACTACATTGGGTGCACAACAACTTTATAACTACTTAAGCATCTACAAGTAGTAGCTAATTTGATGAACCCTAACTAATTAGATGAACCCTAAAATTTGATGAACCCTAGGAACCCTAGCTAGGCAGAGGTAGGAGAGGAGGAGGAGGAGGAGGTGTACGCGTGCTCACCTCGGGCACTGGCGGAGTTAGGAAGCGGCCGAGGGAGGGGCATGCGGCGTAGAGGTCGGCCGAGGTCGGTGTCAAGGTCGAGGTCGAGGTCAGGGTCGGGGTCGGCGTCAAGGTCAAGGTCGGGGTCGGGCGACGGGAGAGCACGCGGCGACCGACAGCGATGCAGGGCGACAACGGCGGCGACAGCAGTTCGAGGTGAGATTTGGGGGAAGTGGCCAGGGAAGAAGAACCGCGCGGTTAAGTCAAAAACAGCAGTAGCTCGTTTGCAGAAAAGCGTCACTGCTACATTAGCTATAGCTAACATAGCTATAGCGCAGGCAAATAGAACGCGCTACTGATATGTTAGCTATAGCTAACATAACTATAGCGCAGGCAAATAGAACGCGCTACTGATATGTTAGCTATAGCGCTTGTACTGAAAGCGCGTTGCTGCTACGCCTTTCTCCTTTTTTATTTCTATTTTATTTTCCTTCACATTTTTCTTTTTTCCTTTCCTCTTTTTTTATTTCTTTCACTTTCATTTACTTTTGTATATGTTCTCTATTCTATTTTAATTTCATTACCAGTAGCGCTTTCCGTGTATTAGCAGCAGCACACTTTCCGTGAGCTCGATGCTACTATTCCTAGCCTGCGGAGAACAGTGTGAGAATTATAGTAGCGCTTCTTTCGCCTAGCGCCCTACTGCTATAATCTTAGCTGCAGCGCGTTTATTTTCCGGGAGCTAGTGGTAAGTAGTAGTAGCGATTCTTTTTGGCACGCGCTACTGGTACGTTTTTGTGTATAAGGCTTTCCCTAGAACAAATGAGCGACATCTACGACGCTGATATTCGAGCATGATCAGACAACCATAAAATTCAACCTAAAGCCAAATAACAAAAGCAGATGACTGATTATTAGCAGAAAAGATCATCAGTGCTGACAAGATTTAAGAAACCAGCAAGATTAATTTCCTAAAGCCAAATAACAAAAGCAGATGACTGATTATTAGCAGAAAAGATCATCGATGCTGATAAGATTTAAGAAACCAGCAAGATTAGTTTAGGAGACGGAACAAACTCTAACAACAATTATAATTGCTAGATTTTTCATAGCAAGGAATGATGCATTTCAGTGCTTGAATCATGTGCCACGATACTATGTGAAGATTCACTATTCAGTTAGTACGGAGTAATTTCTATCCACACTTCTAGGGCAAACAATACAAAGGAGGTAACAGCGGCTCCCTCCACATTTTTGCATCCGGGCTTGGGACCGGTAAAGGTAGTGTTAAACCACAACAATACAAAATACAAGTTATTCAACACCAATAATTCAGCAAAGCATACAGGCCACACCATCACGCACACACACGCGCGCAAAAAAGACAAAGAAACAGACATAGATATGGGCACATCACACACACAGTGTAGCACTTGCACACAAGAAACAAACAGAAACAGACTCCCTCCACATTTTCACATCCGATCTTGGGACCGGCAAAGGCAGTGTTAAGCCACAACAACCAATCATTCAGCAAAGCATACAAGCCACACGCACACTGAGAGTCAAGCCACACACGATCAGACACAGTCACACACACAGTGTAGCACTTGCACACAAGAAACAGACAGAAACAAACTCCCTCCACATTTTCACATCCGAGCTGGGGACCGGCAAAGGCAGTGTTAAGCCACAACAACCAATCATTCAGCAAAACATACAAGCCACACACACACACACAGAGTCAAGCCACACAC
>NC_041385.1:76346556-76370027 GCF_002162155.2 Triticum dicoccoides
AAGCCACACACGATCACACACACAGTGTAGCACTTGCACACAAGAAACAGACAGAAAAAGACTCCCTCCACATTTTTCACATCTAGGCTTGGGACCGGCAAAGGCAGTGTTAAGCCACAACAACCAATCATTCAGCAAAGCAAACAAGCCACACATGATCACACACACAATGTAGCACTTGCACACAAGAAACAGACTGAAACAGACTCCCTCCACATTTTCACATCCGGGCTTGGGACCGGCAAAGGCAATGTTAAGCCACAACAACCAATCATTCAGCAAAGCATACAATCCACAAACACACAGAGTCAAGCCACACACGATCACACACATAGTCACAGTCAAAATGCAATATTCACATAGTCACACACACAGTCACACATCATAGTCAAATGCAGAATATTCGGAGTCACACATAGAGAGTCAAACACACAGTCACACACAGAGTCACACATCACGGTCAAATGCAACATTCACACACAGTCACACAACGGCCAAACACAGTCACACACACAGACAGTCGAGCCACACACACACAAGAGAGTCAAAGCCACACACAGTCAGACACACAGAATGGAGCGCTTGCACACAAGAAACAAAAAGAAACAGACATAGATAGGGCACAAACACAAAGCAAATACATAGATAGGACTAAAGTAAACCAGAAAGCTATAAAGAAATTCTAGAACCTGGATGACTAGACACATTTCTGTTGAGGGGTGAGGGTGATTCAGATCTTCGTTCCTAAAAACAGGAAGCTGGTCAGAGGCTGATTTAAGTGATTATCCACAAGTTTGTAGGCCTATGGACAGAAAAGAAATGTTAAATGTGTTCTTATTCTACTTACTAGAGAAAGCAAGGTATGTAACATGAGCAACATTCTTATAGAAATTCTGGCTAAGGTAAGCCATTCATACCTAAAAGATTATACGTTTCAAGTTGACAACAGTGGTTGCCTCTCATCGCTTCCAAGCGGATGGCTAGCCTAAAATGACATGAGCAACTTAAAATGTGAGTGGCCACAATGTAAATGATGTTTTCTATTATTCTTGAAGCAAGAAAAGTAGCTTACCTCATGAGCAGCACCAACAGTCATTAGAAAAGAAGATTCAAATGACCTGTGATGTAATAAGCATCATATAAGTCCAAAATACTTGGGAATCAGTATGATCATAACAGCATAAGTAATTATTCATGTATGTATATCAAAGTTATCAAGGAATCAAGGATTTAGTCTAAACAAGTCAGACTGATCAAAATTCATAATCTGGCCATTCGAAAGGACAGAAAGTTACTGATGATTTTGTGTATCTTGCAACTGCAATAATCCACTTGGTTTGTCGTCTTTGACTTTAGCTATAGGTGAGAAGAACCTGAGAACAAATAGAAGTACCTGATTCCTGCAATGTTCAAATGTGTGGTACACGTTATGATGTCCAGAAAAGAATGAGGAAGTGGCAGGGGCTAGGAATCTGGTAACAAGAGGACCAAGGCTAGGTTGCATTATCCAAATAAGATGTAAGTTGTTTGGCAGTACCTTCTAGGAAGAACTTTTGCCATTTCTGCCCATTTATTCCCATATACCCAATGGGCATTAATCAGTGCATGTTTCTCAATAGTCCAAGCTTCTATCTGTATGTACGAATTCAAAATCAGCTTCATATTTACCAATCAGCTCTTCACGTAACCAGTATGTTTCTGAATTAGTAAACATTCCCTGTTTGTCTTGCACAAAGGGGGAAATGCATTTTAGCAAACCATAAAAATAAAACAATCAAAAGAGTACCTCTCTTGACATTGCTTGCATATACGTCCACCTTGCAATGAGACCATTTTGTTGGCCCATACTGCATTTTGAACACAAATATCAGGTGCCAATAGGTATTTATGGATACAGCACACCTAAAAACATAAGTAGCCAGAAGTAGCAAAATTTGACTAAATAAATGTTTTGGGACTTCAGGCATCAGCATTGCAAAATGTAAAGAACATAAATATACCTGCGTTGTATGCAAACACAACCCATCAGTGTCCTTAGCAACATAATAAAGAGCCAATGTGACATGTCAAGATCCACATGTCTGTACCTTAAATACTTAGAAAAGCGTTATTCCAGAAAATGGACATCAATAATACAAAAAAGAATATGATATCCACATAATTGGCATAATCACATAGAAGTTCAGAAAAAAAGAATAGTGTTAGGTTTGTTCACATTCAATAAACAACAATCAATTGTGACATATAAAACACAAGTTATAGAAGCCACACCATCAAGCAAATGCAATATTCACAGTCACACACACAGTCAAGCCACACACATATTCACCATCAAGCCACACACAATCTCACACACACAGTCAAGCCCCACACACAGTCAAGCCACACGCACAATCAAGACACACACACACACAGTCAAGCCACACACAATCAAGACACACACACACAGTCAAGCCACACACAATTTCACCATCAAGCCACACACAGTCAAGCCCTACACACACAGTCAAGCCACACACATATTCACCATCAAGTCACACACCCACACAGAATGGAGCGCTTGCACACAAGAAACAGGCATATATAGATAGGGGCACGAAGAGAAAGCTAATACATATGCAAGACCGAAGTAACTCAGAAAACTATAAAGAAATTCCAGAACTTGAATGAGTAAACTGATTTCTCTAGAGGGGTGAGGGTGATTCAGATCTTCGTTCCTGAAAGGGGATAATAATATGTTGCACTGAGACTGTCGAACCGAAGAGAACCCATGCAGTTAGATGAAGGATTCTAACTAACCAGTTGGAGAAGTGGGTCCTCGGGTGAGGGTGATTCAGATCTTCGTTCCTAAAAGGGAATAATAATATGTTGCACTGAGACTGTCGAACCGAAGAGAACCCATGCAGTTAGATGAAGGATTCTAACTAACCAGTTGGAGAAGTGGGTCCTCGGGTAAATATTTCAATGCGAACTCCCTTTGGCATGAATATCTTTGGTCTGTATTATGTAGAACTCCATGACCACAGCCAGGAACAACCTATGGATGCAACCAAACATCAGTAATTTATAATTTTTGCTTGCAAGTTCAAATAAGATCAACAGTGAAAAGCAACCTTAGATCTCTTGTTCAGCATTCAACTAGAGTAGTTTAGCAGTGCAAACTTCCCATAAACTCATAAACAATAGTCAATGTTAAATCTCAGAATGGGCGTGCGTGCAATGGAGGTGGTAACAACCTAACCCAGTGAGACTAAAACTCTAAATAAATGGCACGACTCCATAAAGCCGCACTGCATTGTTGGTTTCTAATTGGCAAAACAGGATCAAGAGACAAGACGATCATTATGGTTACAAGTTACTCAAGCAATTAATGATAAGAAGCTGAATAAAAAAGGTGTAAAATCACAGGACACTGAGATGAACTAAGAGCCAATACCTTGTACAATGTAGCAAAAACACGAGAGCGTTGTGGGCCAGCACCAGCCAATATTGTGCATGTTATACAGCAGCACTAAGAAACATGTTCCATCAAGATTTTTGAGAATAAAATATGGAGGCAACATCAATTCCAAACACAACTTGCCTGCATCAAAGAACCACTGCAGTACTTAAACATGAGTATCAAGTAGGGTAATTTGTTACAAACAACCACTACACCGGCAAGGAAACAAAGAACCATACAAGACAGAACATGAGAAAGGAGTAAATTGCAGAAGAGAGAAACAAATCTACAACTGAATGGAGTAAGCCTTACTCATCCCCAATTTGGCGTTGCACAATTTGAGAGATACCATAGTATCAAAGTGCAGCTTCCAAGAATCTACGCTTTAGATCTAAAATTCTCGCATAGCAGACCTACAAGAGATATAAGAAGGGAACTAAATTTTTATCCTTGGTTGTAGACAGATAGATTATTAAACTGTTTCTGAACCAAAAAACCTTGTATTGTAAGTTCAGAATTTCCTAGTTGCTGTTTGTGACCAAAACGAGGCTTCGTTGATAAAGGCTTCAACATTCACTGCATCATCATCATCCTACGAAATGAAGAACTACATTAGTTCAGCTGACAATGCAATGACGACAAAGGTTAAAAATAGGACTAACCTCCAAATAGAGTCGTGCAATCTGGACGCACTTGGATAATTTGTTTGTGTCATCAAGCATCCTGGTTTTTAAGAAGATGGTCAGATTTCCCAGATTTAGAAAATCCAATGACATGTAAACAGAGACAAAAGCTTGTTTCAATCTGATTCCTGAGTCCAAGTCAATGCCACTAAGCATTTGTGCTGCTCTCAACCATTCTTGTTCAGATTCATACAGTTCTGCAAGCTTCTCTCTAATCACTACAACCTGTGTATAGATAGCCAGCACAGTTATAGATCAAGAATGTTGCAGCACTTTTTTACATAATAAGAACAAGGTCAATTACAAAGTCACCGAAGAGGATATAGTGAGCAGTTACAAAGCCCACAGAAACATATATTATGTCAGTTATTTGTGGTAGCAGAACAAATCTAGAGATAAACATTCTCTATGAGATTTACATGAAGACACTGGACCAGCAGTAAATTCACTAGAGGATTTCTTTCACAAGATGACAAGCATAATGCAGGCATTCTCTGTACATTTTTCTGAACAGGTATTAATTAACCAGCTTCAATCTACATAATCTTTCAATACTAGGTATTTTTATAAAATTAAAATGAGCACACTTATTCTATCTTTGTTTACTTTGATGGTAGCTAATACCTAGAAATATGAATAGCAAGACCAGCAAGACCTTTTGACATGATTGCAGTAAATAGAAATCATACTACTCATTAATGGCTAATTTCAGTGACTGTTTTCAGCAGCTCAACAAAGTTTAAACCCATGAAACATTATAAATTGCAACTTCAACAAGAACTCCCAAACATTAACACTAAAGAAGACATAGATATTTAGATTTCTGAAATGCGATGCATAAGAGGGACATGATGCACGAAGCCATACGTAGATATTTAGGTTTCTACAATGCAACCCATGTGAGCATGAAATGAGTGGCAACAGTAATTCCCTATACTGCATTATTTTCTCTACTCACAGACAAGATCATGAGGTATTATAAAACTATAGTCCTTGAGCAATAATTAGTGCTTGATAATTGAATAGATATAACTCGGTTTGAGATAAGCTACCTTTCCACTCTTCAGTGTCTTCCATACATATACTTTAAGTTGGTCGGTTGTAATGTTACTCCTAGTCTCTTCCATTACAGATTTGATCCATGGCAACACTTCCTGCAGTATATGGTGACTATTCTCAGTTTATGCGCATCAAAACAGTAAATACACCATTTTAAAATAACAGGGCGTATGTTTTTCTTCTTCTTAACACCATGTGCAAAAGCAAGTGGGTAAATAGCACAGCCACAAGTTCTACAATTTGTTCATTTATTACGAACAATTTGTTCCAGGAGATCCATTTGGCAAGCACAAGTTGAGCATGATGTGGCAGAGAACATCAACTACACATAAAATCAAATGTACCTGATTAGCCAGGGCGTGCAGTGGCCCAGCCAAACTGTTCAGTGTCCTTAGCAACCCAATAAAGAGCAAATGTGAGATGTCCAGATCCACAAGTCTGTACCTTAAATACTTAGAAAAGCATTAGAATATGATATCCACATAACACACATATCACAAAAAAGTTCAGAAAAAAGAATAGTCAATTGTCTGCAGTAAACAAGTACTGGTGTGTTACCGCAGGAACTACCAATACAAAGTTAGCATAAATGATTATATTCGTCAAGACATCAATCACTCCTAGCATATAAACATGTACCATCTCAAGGAAAATTTGTAAGAGATGTGGTTAATAACTTGGATAAAACAAACCATATCTAGTATACTAGCACAGAAGTGATATCAACATATTTCTACGTTCCACATCAGATAGTGTAGAACACAGCATAGTTAGTATAAACACACCACGGCCTACACGGTTTGCACCTCTGAACGCATCCCCATATATGGAAAGACAGACATTGGAAACATAAGCAAAGCATTACAAGAAGAACCCAATTCGAAACAACATAAGCAGCAATCAGAAGAACCATAACGATCACCCCATCTCTGCATATAAGATGGGTTATTCAAGAACGTAAGAACAACCGTAACGACCCACGAGCCAAACTAGAGTATCACAAGGGCGCATGCGTTTGAGGTATGGAAATCGCCGACGAACAACGCAGCGATGGAACCAATCTGAAACTGACCTTACTCTGGCCTCTCCCCGTCTCCGTAATCCAAATTCAAAACCAGATGGCGAACACAAAACACAGGAACGCAAAACGTAATCGTTCATCGCTCCGCCGCAAAAACGAAACGCGGGATCGCGAGTGTCTACACTATCTGAAACACTGAAACACAAAATGACGGATAACAGAAGCGCACGCAGAAGTTCAATGATCCAACAAACTCAGAATCAATACTAACTACTCAATGATCCAACAAACATTACAACAGAATTTTATGCAGTAGGATGTCAGAAGCTCAATGATCTCACTATAAATTAATTGTCACAAAGTCTAGGCAAATCAAGAAAAGCATTATTCCAGTGACTAGACATGAGTAATACAAGAAAAAGAATGTACTATCAACATAAGACATAGCAGAACACGCATATCACTAAAAATTTAAGAGAAAAGAAGTTAGATGTATACACTAAACAAATACTAGGTCATTAATCACAATACCGAGTTGATGCCATAAAATTTAACATGACAAGCAATAATTTTTCAAGCACGCTAACTGGGGATTAACAAATGACAGAGCATAAGAGTTGGGCTAGTCACCATCATCACAAGAAAACAAGCAGCACATGTCCACGTTATAGGTTTGTTGAAATTTTTGTCCAAAGGAAAGGGACACGATAGAATTTTCATGGATAAATAAGCATGCGCATAAACATGTGATGAACGTGCTTTCATGGATAAATAAATTCTGGAGTTATGCTCACAACAGAAATATATATATACCCATATGTGCAATGACAAAATTCTTGAGTTATGCTATGCAATCTAGAATGTAGTCTAAGGGGAACTAACTAGCAGCAGCTCATCTAGAACTCCTATGAGTACTTCGATGGAAATAGCAAAACCAGGAAGAAAAGAAGGAACCTTTGTCCAACAGTAGCAGCAGCAGGTGTTCAATTAGTCAAGCAGCAGGCAAAACAAAGCAAAGCATGATAAAAAAGAAACAAATTGGAAAGAACATAAACAGTATACACCATCAGAACTAGGAAATCACCTAAGATGAGAGCACACACGCCTAAGGCCTAACTAGTACAACAAGAACTCAAGAATTAGCGGACCCTGGAACTTAAGAATTGACAGAGGGCCAACAAGAACTGACAGAGGGCCAAGAATTGAGAGAGTATCACAAGAGAGCATCGCAGGTGACGTAACTGAGGAACCGGTCTGAACTAGCACGATAAACGAACATCGCTCCCCGTCTCCGGCCGTAATCCAATTTCTAAACCAGACCTCGTTCGTTCCTGCAACCGACGCGAACACGGAACCCAGGACCCGGAGTGCCTCTCGGATAACAGAATCGCACGCAGAAAGAAAGAATTGCTAGTTCGCAAATGAGACGGAGACCCCCGACGAGGCGAGACGGACCAAGAACACGCGAGCGCATCGGGACAACGACGAGGACGAGCGAAATCGAACCGGACGCGACTCTACACGGACGACGGCGAAGACGAGCAAAATCGAATAGGACGCGACTCCACACGGACGACGTCAAGGACGAGCAAAATCGAACCGGACGGAGACTCCACACGGACGACGGCGACGAGCAAAATCGAACCGGACGGCGACTCTAAACGGACGAAGGCGACGAGCAAAATCGAACCGAACGCGACCCCAAACGGGCGACAGCGAGGATGAGCAAAATCAGAGCAGGCGCGACTCCAAACTGACGAATAGAGCACGAGCAGAAACAAAATCTTGTGCGGTTCTAAACCTAAACCGGCGGCGAATCGAGGACGAGCGAATCCGAACCAGACGCGAGGAGGCGAGGCGAGAGGCACGACCCGAGGCCCCGGGCGAAGAGGGGAGGAGCAGACCGGCCACGGCCAGAGCGCGGGGAGGGCGCGCGTGGCCGCGGGCGGCCCGCCGGGGAAGAGGCAGCGTCGCCGGCCGGGTCCTTGCCGGAGGCGGCTTCGGCGGACGGCGGAGACCGGAGGGGAATGGAGCTGCTGGTGGTGGGTTGGGGTTGGATCCGGGCCGGGTGGGCAGGACAGGAGGGGTCGGTCGGTCGGTCGGCAACGCGGCGCGGCGCGAAGATATTACCGTTGGGAGCCTCGGATTGGGATCGGGTGCTCGAGGCGGTTTGGGAAATTTCTAGTAGGGTGGTCCAGGCAGGAAAATGCTATTTGCCGCTCGCTATGTCAAACTGTCGGCGTTTCGCATAGGAGAGCGACCGAGCAGCGACGCAACGGGGCCGGCCCGTTTAAACGTTCCAACGTTCCCGGTTTTGGGAACCTTCTAGAGGTTCCCAGCTGGTTTTTTCTGGTTTTGAAAAACTTCTAGAAGGTTCCTTGAATTGGTTTTTTCTTTATTATGTACTAGCACACATGCCCGTGCGTTGCAATGGGAGAAAAAATATCACAACCCCTACCCCTCTGGCGAACACCACCACCACCCCACAAATAGTCCATGGAAGCACCTATGTTTTTGCTCCTTCCCACCTCTAGGAACGGTGGCTGTTCACGTGGCCACGGTGCTTCGAAAGTGATTAACCCAAGGCGACAAGCTTGGACCATCACATTATCTTTGAACCGTGCCAACAAAGTAATGTTTCTACCTTGCTAAAAAACAAAGCAACATTTATAACTTCAAAAACCTAAACTTGTGAAGGTAGATGTGAGGACCGCCCTCTGCGAGCTACTCATTGATGCACATCGGTTGCTACAAAATAAAAATTCTCTCAAAGCCAAGATGTGTCAATTCAGTAAAATTCATACAAAAATCTGAATTGTTATAAAATCAGCCAGTAAAATTAAATGCAACAAGAAAACTTTCCTTTGATGTACTCGTTTTTTATCCACCGGGAACCCAGGTCGTCAACCATGTCCATTCATGAGGACGTTTTCTCGGCGTGATTATTCTCTGATTAGAGAACCATGGACCACCAAGCCGCTATGCATGTAAGGCAGCACATCTCGCATGAGTCACGAGCCAGTTTTGACCAACGCAGATAAATGCATGCCGTGCATGTATCCCTCTCCTTCCTTTATTGGCCACTCTTTCTTATTACTAAACTCACAGTCATATATAAATTGGTAAATTTTACTCTAAAGGAGCGAGGTGGGACTATTTAATACTAAGCGAAGCCACCATATATATCATAAGATGGATCTAGCTTAGTTGGTTACAATACAACTGTGGTTAAGTTCGGAGATGTCACAGGTTCGAATCCCTGCCGCGACATTATTTTTTTGCTATATTATGTAGCCCGAGCAGGCCCAACAACTGCACAAGCCCAGAAGCAATGGAGAGGAGGCGGCCCATACCAGCAAACACATACGGGAAGAGACCTATATGAGCAATGGATTAATACCACCTTGACAACCATCGAAGCTTGAGACTGTACGGAGCTGCGGACGCATTGTTATAAAAAAACATAGCATAGGACCACCTAAACGGGACGAAACCAAGAATATCACCTTGCTTTATTAGTAAAATAGGTATAGATATAGATATAGATTTCTGTTTTCTATTTTCTATTTTCTTTTCTTTTCTCTCATTTTTCTATTCCTGTTTTTTCCTTTTGTTTCTTTATTCTGCTTTTTCTATTTTCTTTTTAATTTTAATTTCTCTCATTTTCATTTTCTTTTTTTTCTTTTGTTTCTATTTCGTTTTTTTAATTTAAAATTTCTGCACAGTTCAAAAAAAATCACGGTTTCAAAGTTTGTGCATAATTCGAAAATTGTTCATGGTTTCAAAATTTGTTCACAATTCAAAAAAGTTTACGGGTTAAATATTTGTTCATAATATGAAAAATGTTTGCAATTTTATAAAAAAAATCACGAATTTTGAAATTTCATCATATTTCAAAATTAGTTAACAATTCAAAAAATATTCACGGTATAACAAAAAATGTTCACAATTTAATAGTTTTGTTCATGAATTTGAAATTTGTTCATGTTCCAAAATTTGGTCACAATTTAAAAATGTTCACGGTTTTCAAAATTTGTTCGCAGATTTGAAAAATGTTCACAATTTTCTAGTTTTGTTCACGAAGTTGAAATTATTCATGTTTTAAAATTTGTTCGCAATTAGAAAAAAAATTATGCTTTCAAAATTTGTTCAGAATTCAAAAAAATCACAATTTTATAACTTTGTTCACGATTTTTAAATTTGTTCATGTTTCAAAATTTGTTCACAATTCAAAAAATGTTCGCAGTTTCAAAAAAAATTGCGGTTTTATAATTTTGTTCACGAATTTAAAATTTATTCATTTTTCTAAATTTGTTCATAATTCAAAAAATTTGTTCGCAAATTAAAAAAAGTGTTTGTGTTTTCAAAAAATCTTCTGGTTCGCATTTAAAAAAATGTTCAAGAGTTCAAAAAATGTTCCTGTTTTCATTTTTTTGTTCAAAATTTCAGAAAATGTTCTGAATTTTGAAAATATGTTCACATTTTCCAATTATTCTTCACAGTTTTTAAAATTTGTTCCTGTTTTAAAATTTGTGTTCAAATTTCAAAATATTTTCACATGTTTCGATAAGTGTTCAATATTTAAAAATTCTATTCACGCTTTCAAACATTGCTCAATTTTTTATAACTTTGTTCATATTTTCCCAGAGAATGATCGAAAACTCTGGAAAAAAAATCGGATCTCCGTATTTACATTCTTTACTATTTTGCGCTTATTGAATGTTAGTAGGACTCGCTAGCGGGAATGCCTCCTGAGCTGGAGGTAAAGAGTTCGATTCCCTCCTCCGTCAGGATTTTTCGCTATTTTTTACATCGCCACAACGCCTAAAATGGGCCACCCAATTGGGGCTCCGTGTGTGCGTCGCGGCGGCAATTTGCCGCAGAGCGCGTCACATGCAAGGTCTCGTCGAGGCAGAGGCGGTTCCGTGCGGACCACGGCCCGGAGCTATCCGGCCGACGCACATGAGCGGGCCGGCCCATTTGGTCATGTTAGGTTGTGTGTCGTGTCTTATCTTGAAAAAAAATGTTTTTTTAGAATTACTGCGCATTTCATTAATCACAAACATAGTGAATACAACACACACGCGAAACTGATCAGAAAGTCCGAGAGAAAACACGTGCTCCTAGAACTTTGCGTAAAACCCCTCCAAGAAAATAAAATCACATCTAAGACCATAGGAATTCCGGCAACTGCCGTCACCACCGACATCGTCTCTGAATTCAGAGGAGAACCATAGCCAAGAAGGGCGTTGTGAGCCGATGAAGAAGTGTGCCAAGGATGAGGCCTTTTATCATTGTGTTGTGTCGACCAGGGATCTTCCCCATTCTCATCGAATTTCGGAGCTACTGTCAGTCGTCGAGGTCGAGCACCAGATCCGTCGCCATCAAGCTGCAAGTCAAGATCCGGAACCACCATCCTCTCACAGTCATCAATGATGTCACCAAGGATTGAAAGTGCTAGTTATCGACTAGAGGGGGGGTGAATAGGCGATTTTTATGAAAGTCTTCAAAACATGGAAGTTTCAAAGACAAACAATAGAAACAACCTAATTGATATGCAGCGGAAGATAAACTACAACAAGCAAGCCATAATCAAGTATACAATAGCATTAACGTTCGAAGATTAATAGCAGCTAGGTAGTAGGATCAGGATGGAAGATAGTATGAAGCCAATCAACAATAGTAGTCAAGCAATGAAGTCAATCATATAAGACGATAAGCAATGACTTCACGAAGACAAACTCAAAGTAAAGGAGGGAAGAGATAGAACCAGTTGCTTGTTGAAGACACAGTATTTGTTGGACCAGTTCCAGTTGCTGTGACAACTGTACGTCTAGTTAGGGAGGCTGAGATTCAACTCAGAAGACCGTGTCTTCACCTTATTCCCCTTGAGCTAAGGTCACTTAGTCCTCGCCCAATCACTCTGGTAAGTCTTCAAGGTAGACTTCCAAACCTTCACAGACTTCGTTCACCCGGCAATCCACAATGACTCTTGGATGCTCAGAACGCGACGCCTAACCGGCTGGAGGATACACAGTCCTCAAGTGTAATAAGTCTTCAGGTCACACAGACAGAAAGACTTCAGTGATGCCTAACACTCTTTGGCTCTGGGTGTTTGGGCTTTGTCCTCGCAAGGATTTCTCTCTCTCAAATGCTTCGAGGTGGGTTGCTCTCAAACGACAAAAGCCGTATATTAACTCTGAGCAGCCACCAATTTATGGTGTAGGGGGTAGGCTATTTATAGCCACTAGGCAACCCGACCTGATTTGTCCGAAATGATCCTGGGTCACTAAGGAACTGACACGTGTTCCAACGATCAGATTTCAAACACACACGGCAACTTTACTTGGGTTACAAGCAAAGCTGACTCATCCAACTCTGGATAAGATTTGCTCTCATTGTCTTCGCTCGAAGACTTAGGATTTAGGTTGAGCATCACTTCAGTCACTCTGACTTAGTTCACTTGGACCCCACTTAACAGTACGGTGGTTCCTATGACTCAACAAAGAAGAAAATGAAACAACGAAACCACACAGTCTTCGTGCTCCATAGTCTTCACGCAATGTCTTCTCATGTCATAGTCTTCAATATGAATATCTTCTCATACCACCATTGTCGTCAATGTCTTCATACATTTTTAGGGGTCATCTCCGGTAGGCAAACCGAATCAATGAGGGACACTACCTGCGTTATCCTGCAATTCTCACAAACGCATTAGTCCCTCAACCAACTTTGTTGTCAATACTCCAAAACCAACTAGGGGTGGCACTAGATGCACTTACAATCTCCCCCTTTTTGGTGATTGATGACAAACTGGTTGAAGTTTTCAACGGGGATAAAGTATGTGAAATTGTAGAGGATAGGAATTTGTCTTCATAAGTAGCAAGGGCTCCCCCTGAAGATGTGCATATAAATAATTTTGCTTTTGGAATGCAAATGCACATGGCAGGTTGTACTTGTGGAGATCCACTTCAACTTATGAAGATAATTCATCATGCATGAAATAATATAGCATATAGGATGACATGCATAATGAAAAATGGACGTCTGCAGGATGATTTAAGTGCGAAAGTTATCATTGCACGTGGAAATGCAAATAAGTAGCAGACGGCCATCAAGTTTAAGTGTTACAACTCAGAGAACCAAATGTTTCAAAATGCAAGAGTTGTAAGCACGAGGCAAAATATAACGCAACCGCCCATGTGAACCCGCTTGAAGACTATCAACTCATACGCTTCTCCCCCTTTTGTCAGTAATGACCAAAAAGGTTTGAAGACATAGAGCATCTACTCGTCTTCTTGATGAGTAGGTGAAGCAGCAGGGTTGTTATCATTGGGTGGCGGTGCAGATGAACTTGGTGCAGTGTCGATGCGCGCAGTAGTAGTAGGAGGTGGTGAAGTAGCATCATCTTCATCATTGATCACTCTGGCATTTACCGTTGCCGTGGAGGAAGAATATTCAGAGTCTTCAAGAGATGGAGTTCTTCGTAAGACAGCATTCCATGGAGGAGTGGAGTCAAACTGAAATCTTTCATTGAAGCCATCGTCTTGAAGATCTGCTTCAGCACTAAGCAGGGTCAAACTCTTCGAGGATCACCGACAAGTTTCGTGAGCAACAAAGGCATTCTTGGTGGCAAGGTTGCGAATGCGATTGACATCCACCAAGAGGCTTTGCATCTGTCTCTTGAGCCAAAAGTGATGTTTATCCTGTTTCTGATGAAGGGCCACAAGAAGTTCTCGATCATTGAGAACGCGAGAATGCTTCCGAGGCCTTTGAGCAATGGTGCTTTCAGTGGCTTCAGTAGGTGCTTGATGAGGCAGACGAGTATTTCCAGCCAATGGATAGATTCGTGTAGCTGCTTGAACACCTTCAATGGGTTGAGTGAAGCTCTGGTGCTCGGCATTCTGAAGACAAAGAGGCTTCTTGGCAGGGTCAGGATATATAGCTTCAACTGACATATCAACCTCAGGTAGAAAAATCACATGATTGCGAGCAGAAGGTTGATAGTTGACAGTAAGTGTTGCTTTATGAGGCGCATGACCCATGGAGCATAAAACTTCAGACCAAAGAGATCAGAGCCGGAGGCAGCAAGTTGTCTGATGAAGAAATCTTGTGCATCGAAGTTGATGCCATTGAAAATGTAGAAGACCAAAGTCTTCATAGCTCCTTCAAGCTTTGCCGCTGATGAATGTCCTTTGATAGGCCATAGAGTCCGCCTGATGATGTGATATATGGTGCGTGGCAGATACTCAAGGTCTTCAACAAAGAACTCTGTTGGATATTCAGCATCACGGGGCAAAGGCTTCATCATGCTCAGCATCTGACTCATATTGGATTCAGGCCTATGAAAGATGCTTTCCAGGGCATTGCGATGATGTTGACAGCCAGGTTCATAGAGTTCTCTGGGAGTGGACAGGCCTGTAAGCTCGATGATATCCATAGCTTTGGCTTCATGATGAACGTTTCCGGTCATCCACTCGAGAACCCAAGTCTTCGTATCTCTGTTGTAGCCGCGAATGTGCAGTGTGGCATAGAATTGAAGCAATAGTTCTTCATTCCAGTGTTCTTTATCCGTGACAAAACTGAGCAGCCCAGCATCACGAAAGCAGTCAAGTGCTTCTTCTAAGCAGGGGAGTCCAGTAATGGCTTCAGTGTCGAGGCGCATATGAGGGAAGATGAGCCCTTGATCATATAGAACACAGGAGTAATAGCTTCGCTGCTGATGACTCCAGAACCGATCTGATGCAATTCTTGGCTTCGTGTAGGGGTTCTTCGAGCTATCAAAGAATGTGTTGTGGCTCTTGAAGCCATTAGCATTGAAGGACCCTGCTGAGTTTGCAGTACCTGGAAACCTCGGCAGTCTTGGCTTGGGCTTGTGGACTTGAGGCCTATGCTCAATATGATAGTCAAATTGAGGACCAGAGACATTAGGCAGAAGGACCAGAATGGGCCATCTGACTGTTGTTAGCTCTCCGTGGTTATATGCCTGCTCAATTGTATAGGGCCTTGGTGGCGGAACAGGAGCAGTGGCAGCAACTTAGGCTTCAGGCTGCACAACAGGTGCTTCAGAAGCAGTAGCCTCACTAGCTTCAGGTGAAGTGGCCGCATTAGCTTCAGGCACACTGGTTGTTGCAAGCTCCATATTAGCTTCAGCCATGACAATGTCATCGGCTTCACTTGCGTTGGTTGTGGCAGCTTCAGGATTTTCAACCTCCACTTGAGGAGCTGGAGGGTCAGGCATTGACACGTTCACTTCATGAACTATTTCTTTAGGAATGGGGGGAGTAGAGACACGTTCTTCTTGACTTTCTTCATCGGCTGATGCAGCCGGATTGTCTTCAGCAGTAGGTGCTTCAGACGCAGAGACATTCACAGCAGGAGTGGCTTCTGAAAACACTTGACGTGCAACAGGTTGATGATGCACTTCTCCTTCTAGAACGCTCGAAAGAGGAGCTTGAGGCCTTGGTCCTTTGCGAAGCCTTTGGAGTATAGGCGACGCTTTTGGAGATGGAGTGGGAAGGCCCTCATCCTCTTCAGCTTGCACGGATGTTGTGACTTGTTGTTGTTGGGGAGTGATGGGGGAGTCTTGTTCTTGCGGGTGATCAGCCCATGAATCATCCTGTGCAATTGGCGTCAGAGGACGACCAATGCTGATGAGTTCGCTGTTCGTATGAATAGGCGATGATACCACATTGTATTCGATCTGAGGAAGAACTTCATCATCTTCAACATTGTCATGATAACCAATGTCTTCAGCAGCGGTGGGTTCAGCTGCTGGAATATCTTCAGCTTCAGGAGCCTCTGTGGAAGCAGGCTCATGAACAGTCATGTGAAGTTCTTGAGATGCAGATGCAGGATGAATCACTGAGATGGGTTCAACAAAGAGGGGCTCTGTGGAAGCAGCCCGATTCTTCTTGGTCTTGCGCTTCTTCTTGGAGGGAGCGGCATCAGAGGCTACGGTATTCTTCCTCTTTCTGGCTTCTGCCTCTGCAGCCCTCGTCTTCTTCTATTCTGAAGCGGTTGTGGTGACCTTTGGCTTCGAGCCAGTCATGCTACTTGGGAAGATAATGCGTGGAGCTTCTTGGCTTGAAGGCGCAAGCTGATCAGCAGGAAGCTTCTTCTTTTTCTTTGCTGCCATCCTGGGGTCAATGCCAGGACGGCCAAGTGACTTGCGCTTCTCAGCCTCATTGTAGGCAAGCACACACTTATCAGCCAAACTCTTCATGCGCTCACGAGAGCCTTGAGCTTCTTGGCGCTTCTTCAGAAAAGCTTCTTTAAGCTCATGTAGCATGACCTTAAAGTTCCTGACATCTTGAACACTCAGCTTGGCCATATGCTTCTTGAATTGAGCCTTTTCATAATCAATCTTGTGCTTGAGCTCAACGATTCGCTGAGCGAGAGCCAGCTCAGAAGCAATGGCGCCATTGAAAGAGACGCTGAGGCCAATTGGAAGCTGTAAATCTTCAAAGCTGACGTTTGGGGTGTCGAACCACTCATCAATGAAATTGTGGATAATGGCCACATCAAAGAGAGGCAAATTGCTGAAGATTTCTGCTTCTTCCTTGCTATTTATCATCTGCTCAAGAGCATCATCCGCAAGATCTTCATCACTTGATAGATCAATGGGTTCTTCACGCAGAATAGCAGCAGGAGTCAGAGCTTGATCAGTATGCCTGACAAGTTGCCTTTTCTTCTCCGTCTTCTTGGAGATACGAGATTGATCTTCAGACTGCACACTGGCTTCAGGAGGTGCAGTGGCCAATGGCTTCACACGAGAAGCTTTTGGAGGTGCGGCTGATGATGAAATCTTAACCTTCTTTGGCTTCTTCGGCCTTGAAGTAGGAGCAGGGGCTTCATCAGAATCAGCATCATTGTTGGGATGATCCACTCTGGCACCATGAACCAAGACGTAGGAGATGAGACCATCAAGGTTTGCAAAGGGGCCAATTCTATTCTCTTCAGCTTCACGTGTCCCATCCTCACGGGGAGCAGAGGGACCAGGATTGAAGTCTAATCCCCATGACTTCTTGTTTTCCTTTGCTGAAGACATAGCAAACTGGAAGTTGCGCTTGAAGAGATTGTCGTCGCGACACCAAAGCAATGATGATGGGTCGGCTTCTTCAGGCTGTGGCCCACGGACCATGCAAGGATAGAATTCTTGCGCAATGGCTTCAGCTTTGTTCTTGGGGGGAAGGCCTCGATAGAGAATATCGCCCCAAGGACTCTTGATAGCATACTTCTCTGCGTACTCCTGGGTGACGAACTTGTACTTGTACCACTGTTCAACCCAATAGCGTCGAATCCATTGGATTCAAGTCTTGCACTGATTGTAATCTTCTTCAGGATCTGTTTTATACATTTCTGCCAGATCCTCAGGCAGATCCTTCGAAGTTCCCCCACGATGCTGTCTGCCACCCTTCCTGACTGATTTTTCTGCAGCCATGAACTTCAAGCTGAATGGCTTCAATACGTTCAGAGGCTTCAGAGATTTACGCTTGCTGGTCAAGCAGGAACTGGCTTCAGGAGAATTGATATGATGCTGTAAGTATTCTGCAAACGAATGCAGACTATGAGAACCTAGGGATTCTCCCACGGACATGTACCTGTAACAACATTAGAGATGCGAGGGAAGGGGACGAGGTCATATGCATTCTCAGAAGATTTTGAAGATAAATTAGTTTGAAGATATTAACCTCATGATGCAAAGACATTCACTTACATAGGTGAGTTGGTTCCAGATTTGTACCAATTCGTGAATAAGTACAAGTGAGGAATCAAACTTGATATGAAATCTAAGTGAATATACTAGGCATTAAGAGATGCAGACAGAATCGATTTAACATTGAATAGGTAGAAACTACTTTCGGTAAACAGGATGAATCTTGAAGATCAAAAAGGTGGTGAAAATAGAGTTATAATTACCACACGAAGAACTGCTAGATGGGAAGAATAGGAGACCGAGCAGTTCAGTCCATCGTGCCCTAACTTGGCGACGGAGGACACCTACGGCGACGGCGGCGAGGACGATGTCCGTGGCCGGCGTGAGGAAGGCGTCGGAGAAGTTGCGGCAGCTAAGCGCTTCATCGCTGGCATCGTCGAGAGCTAGCGGTGGCGCTAGGGTTTTGACAGAGGTGGAGAGGTGGAAGAAGGATTTCTTTACCGCAGGGAGCACATATTTATAAGTAGGTGTGCAGCACGGCGCAATTACGCAGGTGCCCCTGTCTGTTCACATCCGTGGGGTACGTGGCAAGCATGCAACACATTTAGAATTGTCCCACGTTCCCACGCCCGCCAAGTATGTCAGATGTTCGTTCCGGCTTCTCCGGATATCGACAGTTTAGATAATTCATTTAAATAGGACTTGATGTTTTGTCTCTGTGTCTTCTGCTGACAAGGATGCAGAGAAGACATTCGACAGTTTCAATAGAATGCATATGATTTGGATAGATAGAGTTTGAGATAGGAAGCATAGAGAGATTACGGTCCGATCACATTCACTTAGTTCAAAAGATTCAACTTGAAGACATAGCTATAAGTGAATGCTGTAGAGGACAGAACGCTAGTATATATATATGCAATCAAATCACTATAGCGCAGAAAAATTACGAAGATAAATTGAAACTGAAGACAAACCAAATGTGAAATCTTTGCAAAATAACGCCATGAGTGAAACACTTCAAACAGAGAAATTTGGTGGTGGCGTTACCCACCGTATAGGAAGTATTAGACCCAGACATGACACACAATTATCGTGGCACTCCGAAGTCAAATTCCATGTTAATGTATTCACACTCAGAGTGTAAATCTTAATTGATTGAAGATATACATTACTATGTGTGTTGCACATCTAAGTCATCAACATGCATAAGTGTTAGGATGTGTGCCTGATCACAGGACATTAGAGGATTCCAAGATATTTAGCTCACACCGTAACTTGCAAAACCTTTTCTCATCCAAGGGCTTTGTGAAGATATCTGCCAGTTGCTCTTCAGTGTTGACGTGCATGATATCTATATCTTTCTTCATAACATGATCTCTGAGAAAGTGATGACGTATTTCAATGTGCTTTGTCTTCGAGTGCTGGACTGGATTGTTGGCAATCTTGATGGCACTTTCGTTGTCGCAGAAGAGAGGGACTTGCTTCAGATTGATGCCATAGTCCTTGAGAGTTTGCTTCATCCACAGAAGCTGAGCACAATAGGATCCAGCAGCAATGTATTCAGATTCAGCAGTTGAGAGTGATACACAGTTCTGCTTCTTTGAAGACCAACAGACAAGTGATCGACCAAGAAAATGACATGTGCCTGATGTTGACTTGCGATCCACCTTGTCACCAGCATAATCAGCATCCGAGAATCCAACCAGATCAAACCTTGAGCCCTTTGGATACCATAATCCGAGTGTTGGGGTGTAAGCCAAATATCTAAGAATTTGCTTCACTGCTAAGTGATGCGATTCCTTTGGTGTCGCTTGGAATCGAGCACACATGCAAACACTAAGCATAATATCTGGCCTAGATGCACATAGGTAAAGTAAAGAACCAATCATGGAGCGGTATACCTTTTGATCGAACTCTTTACCATTGTCGTCGGGACCAAGATGATGTTTGGCTGGCATTGGCGTCGTGTAACCTTTGCAATCTTGCATGCCGAACTTCTTCAGGCAATCTTTGAGGTATTTTTCTTGAGATATGAAGATGCCATTTCTTTGTTGACGGATTTGAAGACCAAGGAAGAACTTCAACTCACCCATCATGGACATCTGATATTGCTCTTGCATCATAAATCCAAACTCATCACTGTACTTCTGGTTGGTGCAGCCGAAGATTATGTCGTCAACATATATTTGGCACACAAATAGTTCACCATCATATGTCTTCGTGAAGAGTGTGGGATCGAGGGATCCCGGTTTGAAGCCTTTACTTTTCAGGAAGTCTTTGAATGTATCATACCAAGCGCGAGGAGCTTGTTTGAGGCCATACAGTGCTTTGTTGAGTTTGTACACCATATCAGGATGTTTTGGATCTTCAAAGCCAGGTGGTTGTGCAACATATACTTCTTCTTCAATCTTGCCATTGAGAAATGCACTCTTTACATCCATTTGATATAGCAAGATGTTGTGATAATTTGCATAGGCTAGTGTCGTGGTTCTAAGCCTGACAGTAGAGTGGGGGGTAGGTATGGAGAGGCAAGGTCCTAGCTATGGAGAGGTTGTAAGCACAAGGGATGTACGAGTTCAGGCCCTTCTCGGAAGAAGTAACAGCCCTACGTCTCGGAGCCCGGAGGCGGTCGAGTGGATTATCAATGTATGGATTACAAGGTGCCGAACCCTTCTGCCTGTGGAGGGGGGTGGCTTATATAGAGTGCGCCAGGACCCCAGCCAGCCCACGTAGGAGAGGGTTTAAGGTGAGTTAAGTCTGGGGCGTTACTGGTAACGCCCCACATAAAGTGCCTTTACTATCATAAAGTCTACTTAATTACAGGCCATTGCGGTGCAGAGTGCCTCTTGACCTCCTGGTGGTCGAGTGAGTCTTCGTGGTCGAGTCCTTCAGGCCAGTCGAGTGAATCCTCGTTGGTCGACTGGAAGGCGACCTCTTCTAGGGATGTCCTAGGGTAAGTTACTTGGAACAGGTCCATGACCCTACCCTAGGTACATAACCCCATCATTAGCCCCCGAATGGATTGAGGCTTCGAGTGAAGAAGGAGTTGATGTCGTTTCCGATTAACCTTTGCGCTCTAGTTGTGCGCTGTTCTGGATCAAAGAATCTCTTCGTTGACAGGGAGCAATTTGTCTTCGGTCGACTCGATCCATTCTATTTTTGCGTCGAGTGATCTTTCGAGCTTCGACGATCTCCGAGCGACGGATCGCCGGAAACACCGCGTCTGACAGACTGATTTGTTGCTCGCGGATTCCGCGGGGTGCGAAATTTGGGGGCGCGCGCGAAGCGGGGCAGACCGCGGCGTTCGGATGGGACGGGGCATAGACGCCTCGATCTCCGCGCCGCCTTTTTCGCCACGTATCCAGTCCTCATAACTGCTCCCAGATATGATTAGATCAACCGGGCCCACATGTCAGCCACTCGGAAGGGACCTTATAAATGTGCCCGGCGAGGATTTCTGTGCTACGCCTCAGCATTCTCCCTCTCTCCCTCTGCTTCCTTCCTCCCTGCTCAGCGTGCTCGCTCTCGCCCCCGCACCACTTCCCTTCGTGCATCTCACCGGCGACCATGGCCAAGGAGAAGGCGGCGGCGCTGGAGCGTGCCAAGAAGGCGTCGGCATCGGAGAAGGCGAAGGGGAGATCCACCAGCCGTAGAGGGTCCTCGTCCAGATCCCGCCTGCCGAAAGGCTGGGTCCAAGGAGACTGGATCCAGTCGACCATCACGGAGAAGGACCTCCTCGACATGGCCAACGAGGGCTTGATCCCTCACGGAGCTGTGAGGTTGCCGGGGAAGGAGTGGCAGCCACAGCCAGAAGAGGGTGAGTGTGTGCTTCTGGCCACTCATGTTGATCGTGGGTTTTCCTTGCCGCCAAGCATTTTCTTCCGTGGCTTCTTGAATTTCTTTGGAGCGCAGCTCCACCACTTTACCCCAAACTCCATTGCCTATCTTGCTGCGTTCGTGTCCATGTGTGAGGGTTTCTTGGGCTGTCGACCGCACTGGGGTTTGTTCAAACGTATCTTCACGTGTCGCTCTCAGACCGTGAAGAAGGCGAGCCCAGGTGATGAGAAGACCCGAGTCGTCCAGATGTGTGGGGGCCTGGGGATTCAGGTGAGGAATAATAGCACCTTCCCGCCCATGTCCTTTCCCGAGTCCGTCAGAGGCTGGCAGTCGACTTGGTTCTACTGTCAGGTCCAGTCGACGCCAGGGCAGTCGAGTGGACTCCCTCCGTTTACCATGGACCGAGTGAACAAGCCCTCCCCTCTGAAGCTGATTCCGGAGGAGAAATCCGACGTGAATATGTTGATGGAGCGCGTGGTGCAGTTGGTTCGGGAGGGGGTGACGGGCATGGATCTTCTGGAGGTCTTCCTCAGGCGTCGCATCCAACCCCTTCAATTCCGGAGCCACTGCATGTGGTTGTACTGTGGGCCCGAAGACGAGACTAGGGTCCATCCAGAAGAAGTCGACGATGCCATTCTGGAAAGATGGATGGTAGCCGTTACCGGAAACAGGGACAACCCGCGCGGAGCCAGAAGGATTCCTCCACTCGACCACAACAGCGACCCAAACAAGGTACACTCGCTCTGCTTTCCATTGTGTCCTTGTCGTATTCATTTCTGCTAACCCTGCCGACTGGTCGACTGATCCTTGTTTGGGCATCTGCTAGGCCTTCACCGAGTTGTACTCAATGCCCAATGGGGCACAAGCTTCGACTGAGGAAGGCGAGGCGAGCGGGGGCGAGGCGAGTGGGGGCGAGAGCCAGGAAGAGGAGGAATGGGACTCGGATGCTGCAGGGGATGATGACGACGATGATGATGATGAAGGTGATGAAGATGACATCGAGGACGAGGAAGAAGAGGAGGAGGAGGTCGTTCCACCGCGCTCAGAAAGGCGGTCGAAGCTTGTCCACGACCCTTCGACCGAACGTGGTAAGGGGGTTGCGACCGCCACTCAGTCGACCAAGCGCCCTCGGACCACCTCTCCGGCGCCGACTGAAAAGGCGCCGAAGCAGCCCAGGGCGGCCTCATCGAAGCCGACCAAGCTCCTGCCGAAGATGAAGGTGTCCATCCCCACCATATCAGGGTAATTGTGTTGCTCATATTTTCTTATTCTGTGCGAACTTTATCTCTGGTCGACGCTGAGGTTAGTCGACTAATCCTTTGGAGTTGCAGTGCTGCTACTTCTGAGACCTCGGCCCGGGCCGATGACCACGAGATGGAGGATGCAGCAACTTCGAATCCAGGTACTGTGTTCTTAATACCATTCTTAGTCGACTGACTCGCGATCTCTGATCCTGATCCTTCTCCGCAGCTCCACCCAACACTGTTATCGATCTTCCTGATGATGATGAGGATGAAGAGCCGCTGAAGCACAGGAGGAGTCGGAAAGCGTCCGCCAGTAAGGTGCCTCAGGATGTGCCGGCGCCTGAAATTCTGACTGTGGAGGAAGAGAACACCACTCGACACACGGTGACCTTCGCGAATCCACTGACGAGTGCTCAGCAGCCTTCCCTCTTCATGACGCACCACGTCCCGGAGGACCAAGCTGGCGCAGCGAAGGAGGCGATACGCCAGGCGGGACTCATGATGGAGCAGCTGAAGACCATCCGGG
>NC_041385.1:76372879-76420075 GCF_002162155.2 Triticum dicoccoides
TGGCTTACCACTCGGTAGGATTTTTATAACTTAGGCGAGCACGAGGCTGCAGCTAAGCCTCCGAGTGAAAGGCTGGCTTACCACTCGGTAGGATTTTTACAACTTAGGCGAGTGCTTGGACTGCAGCTAAGCCCCCGAGTGGAAGGCTGGCTTACCACTCGGTAGGATTTTTACAACTTAGGCGAGTGCTTGGACTGCAGCTAAGCCCCCGAGTGAGAGGGTTGCTCTTCACTCGGTAGGATTTTGATAACTTAGGTGAAACGGATTCGTAGCTAAGCCTCCGAGTGGGAGTCTGGTTCACCACTCGGTAGGAATTTGATACCTTAGGCGAAACGGATTCGCAGCTAAGCCCCCGAGTGAGAGGGTTGCTCTTCACTCGGTAGGATTTTTACAAACTTAGGCGAAACGGATTCGCAGCTAAGTCACCCGCTGAGGGGAATTTCATTGGACAAAAAATAAAAAGTGACAGATATTATGGAGGAACTATGACACTTATTATTTTGGGGTCCATGAACTACAGAAGTACTTTATTGCAACTCATCCGAGTGATAAAGCTTAAGTGTAAAACGGGCGGAGTAGCTCCGCGTTCCAAGCTCGGGGCTCGTCGATATTATGCTCGACGTTGTAAAGACGATACGCCCCATTGTGGAGAACCTTGGTGACGATGAAGGGGCCTTCCCAAGAAGGAGCAAGCTTGTGTGGTTTGTGCTGATCTACTCGGAGAACCAAATCCCCTTCCTGGAAGGCTCGACCTCTCACATTTCGGGCGTGGAAACGCCGCAGATCTTGTTGGTAGATGGTCGACCGGATCAGAGCCATCTCCCTTTCTTCCTCTAAAAGGTCGACTGCGTCCTGCCGCGCTTGTTCAGCTTCTGCTTCGCTGTAGATTTCAACTCGAGGAGCATTGTGGAGAAGATCACTCGGCAAGACTGCCTCAGCTCCATAGACCAAGAAGAATGGAGTTCTTCCGGTCGACCGATTAGGCGTGGTCCGCAGTCCCCAGAGTACAGATGGAAGTTCGTCGACCCAAGCTCCAGCCGCGTGTTTGAGATCACGCATCAGTCGAGGCTTCAGTCCCTTGAGAATCAGTCCATTAGCTCGCTCTGCTTGCCTATTCGACTGCGGATGGGCGACTGATGCGTAGTCGACCCGTGTGCCCTGGGAGTTGCAGAAGGTTCTGAATTCCTCTGAGTCAAAGTTCGACCCATTATCCGTAATGATGCTGTGCGGGACTCCATATCTGAATATTAGTTCCCTGATGAAGCTAACAGCAGTACCGGTGTCGAGGCTCTTGATTGGTTTAGCCTCGATCCACTTGGTGAACTTGTCGACTGCCACCAGTACATGCGTGAAGCCACTTCGTCCTGTTCTCAAAGGGCCGACCATGTCCAGCCCCCAAACTGCAAAAGGCCAGACGAGTGGGATGGTCTTCAAAGCTGACGCAGGTTTGTGCGACATATTCGAGTAGAACTGACATCCCTCGCACTTATCCACTATCTCCTTTGCCATCTCATTCGCCTTGGGCCAGTAAAATCCGGCTCGGTATGCTTTGGCCACGATGGTCCGGGAGGACGCATGATGACCACAGGTCCCCGAGTGAATATCATTGAGGATGAGTCGACCTTCTTCTGGTGTTATGCACTTCTGACCGACTCCAGTCGTGCTCTCTCTGTATAATTGTCCTTTGATGACGGTGAAGGCCTTAGATCGACGGACGATCCGTCGAGCCTCTTCCTCATCCTCCGGAAGCTCTTTCCTCAAGATATATGCGACATACGGAATCGTCCAGTCGGGAATGACTACCAAAACCTCCATGATCAAGTCGACCACCGCTGGGACTTCAACTTCAGTCGGATCTGCGGAGAAGGATCTTCTTTGACTGACGGAGTGTGTATATGCTCCAAGAACACACCACTCGGAATGGCTTCTCTCTTGGAACCTATCTTTGCTAGATCATCAGCTGCTTGATTTTTCAGTCGGGGTATATGATGGAGCTCCAACCCCTCGAACTTTTTCTCCAGCTTCCTCACTGCACTGCAGTATCCAGTCATGGCTGGGCTTCTCACGTCCCACTCTTTCATCACCTGATTGACCACTAAATCCGAGTCGCCATAGACCATTAGGCGACGGACGCCGAGTGAAATGGCCATGCGCAACCCATATAGGAGGGCCTCATATTCTGCCTCATTGTTGGAGGAATCAAAGTGAATCTGGAGCACATATCTGAGCTTATCTCCTCTGGGGGAAACCAGGACAACCCCAGCACCGGAACCATTCAACATCTTAGAACCATCGAAAAACATGGTCCAATGCTCCGAGTGAACTTCAGTCGGCTGCTGCTGTTTGATCCACTCGGCGAGGAAATCTGCTATTGCCTGGGACTTAATGGCTTTCTTTGCCTCAAACTTGATATCAAGGGGAAGAAGTTCAATCGCCCATTTGGCCACTCGACCAGTTGCATCTCTGTTGTGCAAAATCTCTGATAGTGGAGCGTCGCTGACGACTGTGATTGAATGGTCAGAGAAATAATGAGCAACCTTCTTTGTGGTCATGTATATTCCATACACAAGCTTCTGATAATGAGGATATCTCTGCTTGGATGGAGTCAAGACTTCAGACAAATAATACACTGGGCGTTGAACTTTGAGAGCTTTTCCTTCTTCTTCCCGCTCGACCGTTAGCACAATACTGACGACTTGTCCTGTGGCTGCGATGTAGAGCAACAGAGGCTCTTTGCTGATTGGAGCAGCAAGCACCGGCTGGGTGGAGAGCAGAGCTTTTAGCTCGGCAAACGCTGCATCAGCTTCTGGAGTCCACTCGAACTTGTCAGCCTTCTTCATCAGTCGGTAAAGAGGCAATGCCTTTTCACCGAGTCGTGAGATGAATCGACTTAATGCGGCCAAGCATCCAGTAAGCTTCTGGACATCGTGCACTCGCACAGGGCGTTTCATTCGGAGAATAGTGCCAATCTTTTCTGGGTTGGCGTCGATTCCCCGTTCGGAAACGAGAAAACCGAGTAACTTGCCACCAGGAACTCCAAATGTGCACTTTGATGGATTGAGCTTGATATCATACCTTCTGAGGTTGGCAAATGTTTCGGCGAGGTCAGCGAGTAGGTCGGAACCTTTTCGTGACTTGACAACAATATCATCCATATAAGCTTCCACATTCCGACTGATTTGAGTGAGTAGACACTTCTGGATCATTCGCATAAATGTGGCTCCGGCATTCTTGAGGCCGAATGGCATGGTGATATAGCAGAAGCACCCGAATGGAGTGATGAAAGCTGTTTTTACTTCATCGGGCCCATACAGACGGATCTGGTGGTACCCGGAGTAAGCATCTAAAAAAGACAACCTCTCGCATCCCGCGGTCGAGTCAACAATTTGATCTATGCGAGGGAGAGGAAAGTGATCTTTCGGGCAGGCCCGGTTGATGTGCTTGAAATCAATGCACATTCGGAGTGACTTGTCCTTCTTAGGAACCATGACGACATTAGCGAGCCACTCGGAGTGGAATATCTCTCGGATAAATCCTGCCACCAACAGTCGAGCCACTTCTTCACCGATGGCCTTTCTCTTCTGGACGGCGGACCGCCGAAGATGTTCTTTGACTGGCTTTGCAGACGAGTCGACTCTTAGGCGATGCTCAGCCAGTCCCCTGGGAACACCTGGCATGTCAGCGGGCTTCCATGCAAAAATGTCCCAGTTCTCACGGAGGAACTGGATGAGCGCTTCTTCCTATTTTGGGTCGAGTGTTGTGGAGATGCGGGTCGGAGCTGCTTCGGGGTCGGTCGGGTGAATGTGAACAGGCTTCGTCTCACCGGACGACTGGAATGCAGATTCTGTGGCGGGCTTCTTGGATCGCAGCAAGTCACTTGGATCTGCGTTTTGCTTGTATTCTTCGAACTCGACCGCTGTCACTTGGGAATCGGCAATTTTGGAGCCCTTCTGAAAGCACTCCTCTGCCTTTTTCCTATCACCGGTGACAGTGATCACACCTTTGGGACCGGGCATCTTCAATTTGAGGTACACGTAACATGGTCGAGCCATGAACCGTGCATAGGCTGGTCTCCCCAAAATGGCATGATATGCACTTTGAAAATCCATGACCTCAAACGTCAACTTTTCTTTGCGAAAATGCTTTGAATCGCCAAACACTACGTCCAAAGCTATCTGGCCGAGTGACTCGGCCTTCTTCCCTGGTATAACTCCATGGAAGCTCATGTTACTAGTGCTCAGTCGGGACATCGGAATGCCCATACCTTTCAACGTGTCTGCATATAACAGATTCAGCCCACTTCCACCGTCCATCAGCACCTTTGTCAGTCGAGTGCCTTCGACAACTGGATCGACCACCAAAGCTTGCCTCCCAGGGGTGGCAATATGAGTCGGGTGATCAGATTGGTCGAATGTGATGGGTGTTTGAGACCACTTCAGATAATTTGCCTTTGCTGGGGCAACCATGTTAACCTCTCGGTTAATCACTTTCAGTCGACTTCTGCTTTCCACATCTGCGAAGATCATCAGAGTGGAGTTGATATGCGGATATCCTCCCTCACTGTCCTCTTTGTCTTCGGCCTTGTCCGGCTCCTTCTCCTTGTCCTTAGACTGTTTTCCCTGAAACTGCTGGATCAGGAGTCGACATTGGCGAGTGGTGTGCTTTGGGTAAATGATATTCCCCTCTTCATCTTTCTTCGTGTGAATATGACACGGCATATCCATCACGTCGTTCCCTTCTTTATCCTTTACCTTCTTGGGGTTCTAGGATCCTTTTGGTTTCCCCTTAAACTTTCCTTGAGTCACGGCCAGAGCCTCTCCAGGAGCTGCCGGTTCAGCCTTCCGCTTCTGTTTCCGACTGGTGTTTCCTTTTTCCGACTGACTCGGCTTGTGCTTGCCGCTTCGGAGTCGGTCTTCTTCTTCGCCGTTGGCGTACTTGGTAGCAATCTCCATCATCCGACTCAAGGTCATGTCACCGGTTCGACCAAATTTCAAACTCAGTTCTCTGTTCTTGACACCATCTTTGAAGGTGCATACTGCCTGATGGTCAGAGACATTTTCCACAGTGTGGTGCAAAGTGATCCACCTCTGAATATACTCTCTGAGAGTCTCATTGGTTTTCTGCACGCAGACTTGCAACTCTGTCAATCCCGCTGGTCGCTTGCAAGTCCCTTCGAACGTTCTGACGAACACTCGGGACAGATCTTCCCAAGTGTAAATGCTGCTAGGAGGCAATTGAGTCAACCATGCCCTGGCAGAACCTTCCAACATGAGGGGCAAATGCTTCATGGCCACCTCGTCGTTCCCACCACCGATCTGAACTGCCACTCGGTAGTCTTCAAGCCAAGTTTCAGGCTTAGACTCACCAGTGAACTTGCTGACTCCTGTTGCCAGCCTGAAATTGGGGGGGGGATAACTGCGGCTCTGATAGCTCTGCTGAAACATTCAGGACCAGAAACATGTACTCGACTGCTCGTGGGTACATCTCTGTCGAGTGCACCTCGATGGGCTCTGTTCCGGTCGACCAACCCTTGCACGATAATGGATCGCGCGTCGAAGCCTGGCTCTCTGGGGTCAACTGGAACCCTACGCCCTGTACTGTACTGACGCCTATCATCTGGCTGCCGAGGAGCGTAAGACCCACCCCTCGGAGGGGAATAGGGCACTCGACGCCTATCATCTCGGTCGAGTCTGTCGCCATATTGATCTCGCCGATTCTCACGCCCTTCGCGCCGCGGAGGCGATCTGGGGCTGTGAGCCGACTGAACCGTATTCACAGTGACGGATCGACTGTGAATTCTGTTGCGCGACTGAGACACGGCTGAATTCTGATCTCCTGCTGCCCGGAGCAGATCCCTGATCTGCAGCAAACCTCTGCCAGCTTCCGACTGCGAAGGCTGGATGGACTCTGCTATACGGGCCGCAGCTGCTAAATTCTGAATTGGGGTTCGATATACCTGAGTCGGCGGGAAGAGTTGACGTCGACTGTTGTCGGGAACTCGTTGCCGCGCGCGCTCGTCGAGTGCTCGCTGAAGGTTCTCCAGTCGAGTGCGCTCGGCCAAATTGGCCAGACGCGCCTCCTCCAAGGCACGAGCCTCGGGGGTTTCTCGTGCGATGGGAATACGCAGGGGATCCTCGTTCCTGCGGCGAAGTTCCTCCCTTTGCAGAGAGTCGAGTGGCTCGGGCTGGTACTCTTCGTAGCCTCGTGCAGGGTCGCCGCCGTCACCTGCTCCACCACCACGGGCGAAGCCAGGAGGGATGTGGGGCCCGTCGATCATCAAGATTTCCGCTGCTGGATCACTGCTTCCGCACTCGGATGCAGTCTCTACGGAGCCAGTCGACTGATCGAACAAGCCGTAGAGAGATTCGTTGGGCTCGATTGCCGCAACTTGGGTAGTAGCCGATTGGCGAGCCACCGCGTGACTCACCCATCGCTGAAGCCTCGACCGGCCTGAGCGCTTGCGCTGGCGGGAGACCGGGAGGGTGGACGATGGAGGAGCCGACCGATACTGGGTCGACGGTTGCCGCAGCAGAACGCCGCGGACACATGCGCGAAAATGCGTCGCACCGCGGACGGGGAGCGCATCTACGTCGAGTGGAGCCTCCTGGAGCCATGCGGAGTCGTCGGCGATGAAGGTGAGAGTGCCGAGACGGATCTCTTGACCCTCGACCAAAACTCCAGCAGACACCATGATGAAAGTACTCGGAAGAATCGCAACTTCTCCACAAAATCGCTAAAACACCTGCCCCACGGTGGGCGCCAACTGTCGTGGTTCTAAGCCTGACAGTAGAGTGGGGGGTAGGTATGGAGAGGCAAGGTCCTAGCTATGGAGAGGTTGTAAGCACAAGGGATGTACGAGTTCAGGCCCTTCTCGGAAGAAGTAACAGCCCTACGTCTCGGAGCCCGGAGGCGGTCGAGTGGATTATCAATGTATGGATTACAAGGTGCCGAACCCTTCTGCCTGTGGAGGGGGGTGGCTTATATAGAGTGCGCCAGGACCCCAGCCAGCCCACGTAGGAGAGGGTTTAAGGTGAGTTAAGTCTGGGGCGTTACTGGTAACGCCCCACATAAAGTGCCTTTACTATCATAAAGTCTACTTAATTACAGGCCGTTGCGGTGCAGAGTGCCTCTTGACCTCCTGGTGGTCGAGTGAGTCTTCGTGGTCGAGTCCTTCAGGCCAGTCGAGTGAATCCTCGTTGGTCGACTGGAAGGCGACCTCTTCTAGGGATGTCCTAGGGTAAGTTACTTGGAACAGGTCCATGACCCTACCCTAGGTACATAACCCCATCAGCTAGCAGTATGCGAATGGCTTCGAGCCTAGCAACAGGAGCAAATGTTTCACCGAAGTCAATTCCTTCAACTTGAGTATATCCTTGAGCCACAAGACGTGCTTTGTTTCTGATGACTTGACCATGCTCATCTTGCTTGTTTCCATATATCCATTTTTGTTCCTATAATGTTATGCTTGCGAGGGTCAGGTCGCTTGACAAGTTTCCAAACATTATTCAGCTTGAACTGTTGAAGTTCTTCTTGCATGGCTTGAATCCATTCAGGTTCCATAAAAGCTTCAGCAACTTTCTTGGGTTCAGATATTGATACAAATGAAAAATGCCCACAGAAATTTGCTAGCTGTGTTGCTCTTGATCGAGTTAGCGGACCAGGCGCATTGATGCCATCAATTATCTTCTCGATTTGTACTTCATTTGCAACACGAGGATGAACTGGACGAAGACCTTGCTCATGCTGATCATTGTCATCATTGGAAGTATTGTCTTCGGTCTGAGCATTGTCTTCAGGTTGGTTTGGTGCAGAAATGATAAGTTCCTCTTCAGGCTGTGCTTCAGAGGGCATGATTTCACCAGTTCCCATTAGCTTGATAGATTCACTGGAAGGAGCTTCATCAAGTGTGCTTGGCAGGAGCTCTCGTTGTGAACCATTGATTTCATCAAATCGCACATCCACTGTTTCAACGATTTTGTAGTGGAAGAGGTTGAAGACTCTATAAGAGTGTGAATCCTTTCCATAGCCAAGCATGAAGCCTTCGCGAGCTTTGGGTTCAAATTTTGACTTGTGATGGGGATCCTTGATCCAACATCTAGCACCAAAGACTCTGAAGTAGCTGACATTTGGCTTCTTGCCAATGAGGAGCTCATAGGATGTTTTGCCCAGAAGCTTATGGATGTAGACACGGTTGATGATGTGACAAGCTGTATCAATGGCTTCAGGCCAGTACTTTCTTGGTGTCTTGTACTCGTCAAGCATTGTGCGAGCCATCTCAATAAGGGTTCTATTTTTGTGCTCAACAATGCCATTTTGCTGTGGTGTGTATGGAGCAGAAAATTCATGAGTGATTCCCATTGTATCCAGATAAAGATCAAGGTCGGTGTTCTTGAATTCAGTGTCGTTATCACTTCTGATATGCTTGATCTTGACGCCATAGTTGTTCATTGCTCGATTGGTGAATCGTCTGAAGACATCTTGTACTTCAGTCTTGTAGAGAATTATGTGCACCCATGTGTATCTTGAGTAGTCATCAACAATGACGAAGCCATAGAGACACGCCGTTGTTGTGAGGGTGGAGTAGTGGGTAGGTCCAAATAAGTCCATGTGTAGCAGCTCGAAGGGTTGAGATGTTGTCATGATGGTCTTCGAGGGATGCTTGGCCCTTGTCATCTTTCCAGCTTCGCAGGCACCACACAGATGATCTTTCTTGAACTTGACACCTTCGATGCCTATGACATGCTTCTTCTTGATGAGAGTGTGCAAGTTCCTCATGCCTGCATGCCCCAACCTTCGATGCTAGAGCTAGCATTCTGAAGCTTTAGCAAGAAGACATACAGCGAGTTTTGGACCTGCTGAGAAATCTACCATGTATAGATCACCTTTCCTATACCCTTCAAAGACTAGAGATTTGTCAGATTCCATTAGTACAAGGCAACGGTATTTTCCAAATATCACAATCATATTTAAGTCACAAAGCATTGATACAGACATTAAGTTGAATCCAAGGGATTCAACAAGCATCACTTTATCCATGTGTTGATCCTTTGAGATTGCAACTCTACCTAGACCCAATACTTTGCCTTTACCAGTGTCAGCAAATGTGATTTGACTCTTGTCGTATGGACGTAAGGTTGAGTCCATTAGAAGACTTTGATCACCAGTCATATGATTAGTGCATCCGCTGTCAATAATTCATTCTGAAGCTTTTGGTGTACCTTATAGTGCAGTTAGAGGGATAGGCTTCACAATGTATGTTGTGAAGCATAAGCATTTGATGCACACTTGGATTATCACAACATAGATGAAAGTTAGCACACAGTATGACAGGTAAGCGATTCATATGTGGAATACATATTAAGTTATTTTATCATGCGTCCCTTTGTGTTTTAGGTCCCCAGCAATTATATCGGACGCCATTGATTGCTGGCTGGAGACCACATTCTGCAAGAGAGAGTTAATTCTTCTTCACCACCCGCATTTTCAGGGGTGGCTTAGAAGCAATGAGTCTAAGTGCAGCATCTGAGAATTTCGGCTTTGAAGCCCTAGCAAATAGCCTTGCAGGAGATGAATGATACTCATGTGAATAAGCAGAAAAGTTCTTAGTTCTATGAACATAGCAATTTGAAGACACATGCTCATATTCATGAGTCTGAGTATGATTTCCCTGCAAAACATTGGCGTTAGGGTGACTCAAGTGAGTCCTCTGTTCGTAAGTAGCCGTTGGACCATATGATGCCTTTGGTCTGGGGTTTGTCTTCTTCCCTGGTGGTGTCATGATGACATTCACTGGAAGATTCTCAAGGCAGCTTTTGGGAACCCAGATCTTATTCATAGGAGGTCCATTCCTGCAGTTAGTACCAATATACCTGGCAAACACTTCACCATTCTGATTTTTGAACAGTTTATAGTTTGCATCAAAGGATTCATCAATGATAATAGGATTAGCACATGTAAATCCAGATAAAGTAGATGGATCCACTGAAGGTTCCTTTGTAGCAACCCATGTGGTTTTGGGATACTGCTCAGGCTTCCAGTAGGAACCATCAGCATTCATTTTCCTCTCGAACCCAACACCCTCTTTCCTAGGGTTTCGGTTCAGAATCTGCTTTTTGAGGACATCACAAAGTGTCTGATGCCCTTTCAGACTTTTATACATCCCTGTTTCAAGCAATGTCTTCAACCTAGCATTTTCATCAGAAATAGTAGTGGTATCCTCAGAAGAGGGGTTAGTTACCACATCAGTAGTTGCAGACAGAGCAACAGTAGCAGCAGTGGAACACTCAACAATAGAGGTAGTGTTATCACGCTCAATGCATTTTAAGCATGGTGGTTCAAATTCATCCTGAGCGGGACTGATCTGTTGAGCGCGAAATGACTCATTCTCTTTTTGAAGATCTTCATGAGTCACTTTCAGTTTCTCAAGCTCTTGCTTCCTTTGAAGATAATCATAGGAGAGCTTTTCATAAGTGGTTGAGAGCGTCTCATGAAGACTTTCAAGTTCTTGATACTTAGCATGAAGATTTTTTTATGTCTTCAACTAAGGACTGTGAACGTGTCATTTCTGCGTCCAACAGGTCATCACTTTTGTCTAACAGTTTTTGAGTATGTTCCATAGCCCTTTGTTGTTCAGTAGCAATTTTAGCAAGTGTTTTGTAGCTGGGTTTAGATTCACAATCAGAGTCATCTTCACTTGATGGTTGAAAGTAAGCATCGCGCGATTTTACCTTGGTACCACGTGCCATGAAGCAGTAGGTGGGAGCAGGATCGTCCTTGTCATCATCAGCGTTGGTGTGGGAGTCATTGTCTTTAGTGTTGAAGATGGACTGTGCGACGTAGGCTGTGGCTAGAGCCAGACTTGCAACGCCAAAGTCGGACTCAGCTTCAGATTCCACCTCTGCCTCCTCAGAAGCAGACTCCTCCTCTGAATCCATTTCCTTGCCAACAAAAGCACGAGCCTTGCCAGATGAGCTCTTCTTGTGAGATGAAGACCTTGATGAGGACTTGGAAGAAGACTTCGAAGATTTCTTCTTCTTCTTGTCATCGGAGTCATATTCCTTGCTCTTCTTTTTCTTCTTCTCATTGTCCCACTGAGGCACTCAGAGATGTAGTGCCCAGGCTTCTTACACTTGTGACATGTTCTCTTCTTGTTGTCTTGAGTGGAAGCTTCACCATTTCTTGAACTGGATCGTGAAGACTTTCTGAAGCCCTTCTTCTTGGTGAATTTCTGGAACTTCTTCACAAGCATAGCAAGCTCCCTTCCAATGTCTTCAGGATCATCAGAACCGCAGTCAGATTCTTCTTCTTCAGATGAGGAAACAACTTTTGCCTTCAAAGCACGAGTTCGGCCATAGTTGGGGCCATAGATATCTCTTTTCTCAGAAAGCTGGAACTCATGTGTGGTGAGCCTCTCAAGTATATCAGACGGATCGAGTGTCTTGAAGTCCGGACGTTCTTGTATCATGAGGGCAAGGGTGTCAAAGGAGGTGTCAAGTGATCTCAGCAGTGTCTTGACAATTTCATGCTTGGTGATCTCAGTGGCGCCGAGAGCCTTAAGCTCATTTGTGATGTCGGTGAGGCGATCAAACGTGAGCTGGACATTTTCATTGTCGTTTCTCTTGAAGCGATTGAAGAGATTGCGAAGAACACTGATCCTCTGGTCTCTCTGTGTAGAGACGCCTTCATTGACCTTGGACAGCCAGTCCCAGACTAGCTTTGACGTTTCCAGAGCACTCACACGGCCATATTGTCCTTTGGTTCAGATGACCACAGATGATGTTCTTTGCAGTTGAGTCCAGTCGAATGAACTTCTTGACATCAGTAGGGGTGACACCTTCACCAGTTTTGGGAACGCCATTCTTGACGGCATACCAGAGGTCGACATCAATGGCTTCAAGATGCATGCACATCTTATTCTTCTAGTAGGGATATTCTGTTCCATCGAACACGGGGCAAGCAGCGGAGACTTTGATTATCCCTGCAGTCGACATAGCTAAACTCCAGGTGGTTAAACCGAATCACACAGAACAAGGGAGTACCTTGCTCTGATACCAATTGAAAGTGCTAGTTATCGACTAGAGGGGGGGTGAATAGGCGATTTTTATGAATGTCTTCAAAACATGGAAGTTTCGAAGAAAAACAATAGAAACAACCTAATTGATATGCAGCGGAAGATAAACTACAACAAGAAAGCCATAATCAAGTATGCAATAACATTAACGTTCGAAGATTAATAGCAGCTAGGTAGTAGGATCAGGATGGAAGATAGTATGAAGCCAATCAACAATAGTAGTCAAGCAATGAAGTCAATCAGATAAGACGATAAGCAATGACTTCACGAAGACAAACTCAAAGTAAAGGAGGGAAGAGATAGAACCAGTTGCTTGTTGAAGACACAGGATTTGTTGGACCAGTTCTAGTTGCTGTGACAACTGTACGTCTGGTTAGGGAGGCTGAGATTCAACTCAGAAGACCGTGTCTTCACCTTATTCCCCTTGAGCTAAGGTCACTTAGTCCTCGCCCAATCACTCTGGTAAGTCTTCAAGGTAGACTTCCAAACCTTCACAGACTTTGTTCACCCGGCAATCCACAATGACTCTTGGATGCTCAGAACGCGACGCCTAACCGGCTGGAGGATACACAGTCCTCAAGTGTAATAAGTCTTCAGGTCACACAGTCAGAAAGACTTCAATGATGCCTAACACTCTTTGGCTCTGGGTGTTTGGGCTTTGTCCTCGCAAGGATTTCTCTATCTCAAATGCTTCGAGGTGGGTTGCTCTCAAACGACAAAAGCCGTATATTAACTCTGAGCAGCCACCAATTTATGGTGTAGGGGGTAGGCTATTTATAGCCACTAGGCAACCCGACCTGATTGGTCCAAAATGACCCTGGGTCACTAAGGAACTGACACGTGTTCCAACGGTCAGATTTCAAACACACAAGGCAACTTTACTTGGGTTACAAGCAAAGCTGACTCATCCAACTCTGGATAAGATTTGCTCTCATTGTCTTCGCTCGAAGACTTAGGATTTAGGTTGAGCATCACTTCAGTCACTCTGACTTAGTTCACTTGGACCCCACTTAATAGTACGGTGGTTCCTATGACTCAACAAAGAAGAAAAGGAAACAACGAAACCACACAGTCTTCATGCTCCATAGTCTTCACGCAATGTCTTCTCATGTCATAGTCTTCAATATGAATATCTTCTCATACCACCATTGTCGTCAATGTCTTCATACATTTTTAGGGGTCATCTCCGGTAGGCAAACCGAATCAATGAGGGACACTACCTGCGTTATCCTGCAATTCTCACAAACGCATTAGTCCCTCAACCAACTTTGTCGTCAATACTCCAAAACCAAGTAGGGGTGGCACTAGATGCACTTACAAGGATGACAACCTCCGGCCATGGACTTAAAACCTCCTTCCAGAAGGATCGGCGGGAGACTGAGCCCACCTTCTCCTCGATGCCGCCATGGACGACGTCGAGACGAGGCTGGAACTTGGGCATTATTCTTGGATGCAATGCCGCAGTCACCATCAAAAACAGCGCCACGCTACACACAATACCTTGCATTGCAGTCGATGCCCCGATGCACCCGCATGGAGAAGCTAGACTTGCTGATCGAAAGGAACAGTGAATACACATATCCACGAGCCTCTCAACACTGTCATGAAGGACGCCACCGAGATGATGCCAGGAGTCAGAAAATCTTATTCGACGCGGCGCCGCTAACACCATTGAAGTGACGCAGTAGGACCAACCTACCCTAAACCTATCTACACACCGTAGGCGGAGAACCGGGGCTCCTCCATCTAGCCGTTGTCGAGGCAAATGGAGGAGGAAGGAGCCTGCAGCCTCGCAAGTGGCTGAGGCGGGATTTGAGGCGCCCTCTCTGTGCGTCTTTGGAACCATTAGAGAGACGCACTTGGGAGGTTGTGGGTCTGTGTAAAGAGGAAGGGAAAAAATATGTTGGTGCAAAAAGACATCCGCAATGTTTTCACTTCGTTAACATCAACTTAAGGTCCAACTTGCTTCAAATAAAAAAACTTAAGGTCCAACTAATTGCCCAACTAGAATAGCGAGGGTATGTGTCCGAATTGACTGCATTTGAGGTGACTTCCGGCGATAGTCTCACGGCCGACGTGGTGCCAACTCTTCCCTCCCAGTTGATCCCCTCCCTCTTCCAATTCGATTCTTCGCCTGTCTCTGAGATCCACCACTACTCTCCCTCGTTTGTTCTTATCCCTTCTCTCATAATTGGTTTCTCTTCCTCTAGTGTTGTTTCAAGTGGCCGTGGTGGGATTTTCTCAAGTCCTAGTGTTGAGGGAGGGGCATTGAAGGAAAATACAAAAAACTGATAGTACTTAAATGTACAAGCAAGCTCATCATGTTGGGGAGGGTCATGGCCCATGCTGGCCATCCCATGCCTCTCTAGTTATTTCACCCTATCAATCATCTGTTCATCATCTCTCTTGATTGCTCTCTCAATCCATGGCCTCCTTAATCGTTGTATATCCCAAAAAGAACCACACTTGGCGCATATGTGTTGACTACCAATCCCTAAACAAGGCATGCCCCAAGGATCCATTCATGATGCCCCATATCGACTAAGTGATCGATTCCATGGCCGGTTGTGAGCATTTGCGTATTTTGGGCACATATTCAGGCTATCATCAGATAAAAATGAAGTATTCAAACGATATCAAGAGTCCTTCATCATCTCCTATGAAACTTTCTCCTACATTTTCATGCATTTGACCTAAAAAATGTTGGTGCGACTTACCAATGGTGTATTTGGAAATGTTGACAGCAGCGGGGCGACAGAAACTTCCACACATATGCCAACGACATCGTGGTAAAGTCCAAGTGAGGGGATGACCTCCTGGCGGATCTGGCGAAAACCTTCACAGACCTCACGCAGATCAACTCGAGGCTTGACCAAGAGAAATGTGTAATCAGATTACCAGCAGAATATCCTTGGTTTCACCATTTCTGTATGCGAGATCGAGGCCACCCGGAGAAGGTCAAAGCGATCCTAAAGATGGCCACACAAAAAAAACTGAAGTATGTGCAGTAATTCATCGGGTGCATTGCCGCCCTTAGGGCATCTCCGACGGTGACCCTCTAACTGCTCACATATGTACGGACCGTGAAAGCCATCCAACGCGCGACTGTATCGGTCTGCGGCACAGTCCAAACGTGTTTTCTCCCGCAGATTGGAGACAAAGTTGGGGGGAGGGGGGGTTGCGGGAGTCCGGACAGCAGCCACGCAGGACTCCGACACCCCAATCCCACCCAATCCCCCTCCCAGTCTCATATCATTCCATTATGCCCTTCTCCTCCTTGCTTTGCATCTGCATCCTCCACCTCCCCCGCCACCATTGTATGTCTCTGGCCACCATAGAGGCATTGTCGAACGTCCCCAACTAGCACCAGCGTGCCCTCGCCTTTATGACGGCGTTGTCCATCCTAAAGCCATTTGTACCCAGGTACACTTCCCGCCTCCCCATCGGCTACCTCCATGGCGAACATCACGCCCGACCGGTGTTCGATCAAATGCCATTGAGCTTATTTTCAAACGCTATGTCATTTTGTAGAGTATGAATGATGGTGAGCTACTCGACCGTGGAGGATGAGTGTGCGATGTGTGGTTGGCCGTATCCGCAGATTTGATAAGCAGAAGTAGAGGCCTAGGCACGCCCCAAGTGGGAAGGAGTCCCACTTGGACTCCTAGTTAGATTCGGCCCCCTCCTTCCTTTTACCGAAGGAGGAAATTACGGGGGAAGGAGAGGGAGTAGGAGAAGGGAAGGGGGTGGCGCCCCCTTCCCTAGTCCAATTCGGCCTCCTCCCTTGTGGGGGGCTGGTAGGAATTTGTACCCTACCAGGCCTGGGACGTAAGTGGTTAGGGAAGGAGGGAGCTGGGCGAGGCGCTAAGCGGCCGCGCCGGCGGTGGGGTGCCGGCGCGGAAGAGGAGGGTGGCAGCAGTGACGCAAGGGCAGAGGGCGGCTAGGGTTCTGGCTCCTCTGGGAGCCGGGTAATAGAGATAATTTTCTTATTGCTTAATTCCAAAAAGAGTCTTACAACCTATATTTATAACATAGATAACTTTCATAAGAATTAACCTAAGATAACTTGTATAAGAATTAACCTAAGATAACTTGTGGGCTAAGATGCCTAGTGGGCCTAGCTAAACCGGCCATAACACTTCTCACCGCCTGCACAAACAACTCGTCCTCGAGATGTAAGGTGGGCAAGCGCTTGCGGAACTCCTCGAGGAGATCAGCCACCGTCAAACACCTTCTCGACAGCTGGGGCGGCCAGGTCAGCGGCGACGGCATCCTCCGGAATGTAGTCTGCAACCTCCAGGTAGAAGAGTCGCGGACAGGCATGGCCGGGCGTGTAGGGCTCGTCGCAGTTGAAGCACAACCCTTGGCGGCGACGCTCGAGGAGCTCGGCTGGGGTGAGCCGGCGGAACGGCGTCCCGCAGTCGCGGCGAGGGGTGCCGCAGAAGCCTGCGCAGGCCGACCCTACGCAGAATCCAGCCCGGGTAGCGACCCAGTAGTCCGGAACGGTGATTCCTGCTGGATGGACACCGCGCGGTGCTCGAACGTGTGGGTGTAATACATGTCCGACTCGAGATCCTGGGGTCCCCGAAGCTCCACGTCCACGCGGATGTGATCCGAAAGGCCACCTCCAAAGAGGTCGTCCCGCTGCTGCGCCTTCACACCTGACGCATGGCATGCCAGGGCCTGGAAACGGTCGGCGTAGTCCTGCACCGTGGAGGTGAAGGGAAAGCGGCCGAGCTCCGCCAGGCGGCTCCCGCGAACCGGGGGGCCAAAGCGGAGGAGGCAGAGCTCGCAAAAATGATCCCACGGGGGCATGCCACCCTCGTCCTGCTCGAGGGCGTAGGACCATGTCTGGGCGGCCCCACGGAGATGGTAGGAAGCCAGCCAAGTGCGCTCCGACGCGGGCGTGCGCTGTCCACGGAAGAACTGGTCACACTGGTTGAGCCAGTTAAGCGGGTCGTCCAAACCGTCATAAGTGGCAAAGTCGATCTTCGTGAACCGGGGCGGCTGTTGTTGTGGCGCGTCATGGCCCACTGCCTCGGCGGTGCGGACGGCTGATGACGACGCTCGGTCCATGGTGGGAAGGCCGGCGTAGTTCCCCGTGGCGCCCGACGCCTTGGGCTGCAACTGGGAACCCGACGGCGGCAGGGCCTCCGTGTAAGCCGGCGGAGGAGACGTCCCGTGGAGCCAGCCTGGAAGCGGAGACGGTGATGACGAAAAACGGACCTCCTGGATCGGGAGTCCGCTCGGTGCTGACCGGCCCAGGCTAGGGCTGGGCGGGGGCGGTGGTGGCACCTGCACGATGGCTGTCAGGAGGGACGGTGCGGTCCAGGACGGCCACTGCGGGCCCTAGGCGGCGGCTGGTGGCGCGGGTGGCGCCGCGAGTGCCGGCGTCGGCCACTGGGGCCAAGGCAGCGTCGAAGCCGTCGGTGATAGGAGCGCCGGGTATCCCCCGGTGATGGCCGCGGGAACGGAGTACCATGGCAGTGTCGGCTGTCCCACGGGCACGGCTGGGTGGAGCGGCGGGGGCGGCCCGTACGGGCTAGCCAAGTAGAGGCGGATGCCCTGGACCGCGATGACCAGGTCATTGAGCATGCCGGCCATGGCCTCCAGCGTAAACTGCTGCGGCACGGGGGAAGGTGATGACGGCGAGTGTTGGACGGGGCCTGCGATTGGCCCTGGACCGGCATTGTGCCGGGCGCGGGGGAGATCGGCGCCGACGGCGAGGCTGTGGCACTTGGTGATGATGCGGCGGCGGTGGTGGAGTTGGTTGCGGTGGCGGCGGTGGTGGCGGCGGCGGGTTTGGTGGCGGCGAGGACATGGTAGAAACCCGGGTACCTGATACCAAATTGGTAGGAATTTGTACCCTACCAGGCCTAGGACGTAAGTGGTAAGGGAAGGAGGGAGCTGGGCGAGGCGATGAGCGGCCGCGCCGGCGGTGGGGCGCCGTCGCAGAAGAGGAGGGTGGTGGCAGCGATGCAAGGGTAGAGGGCGGCTAGGGTTCCGGCTCCTCTGGGAGCCGGGCAATAGAGATAATATTCTTATTGCTTAATTCCAAAAAGAGTCTTAGAGCCTATATTTATAACCTAGATAACTTGCATAAGAATTAACCTAAGATAACTTGTATAAGAATTAACCTAAGATAACTTGTGGGCTAAGATGCCCGGTGGGCCTAGCTAAAACGGCCATAACAGGGGTGCACCAGCCCCCTTGAGGACTGGTTAGCCTCCCTCGTATGGCTCATATGGCCCATATCTTTCCCCGGGGGGTTCCAGTAACCCCTCTGGTACTCCGGTATGTACCCGATACACTCTGGAACCCTTCCGGTGTCCGAATACTACCTTCCAATATATCAATCTTTACCTCTCGGCCATTTCGAGACTCCTTGTCATGTCTGTGATCTCATCCGGGACTCCGAACAACCTTCGGTCACCAAAACACATAACTCATATAATACATATCGTCATTGAACGTTAAGCATGTGGACCCTACGGGTTCGAGAACCATGTAGACATGACCGACACACCTCTCCGGTCAATCTCGTTACCGACAAGTCTCTCCGTAATGCATCATCCCGCAACTAACTCATTAGCCACATTGCTTGCAAGGCTTCATATGATGTTCCTTACCGAGAGGGCCCAGAGATACCTCTCCGACACTCGGAGTGACAAATCCTAATCTCGATCTATGCCAATCCAACAAACACCGTCGGAGATACCTGTAGAGCATCTTTGTAATCACCGAGTTATGTTGTGAAGTTTGATAGCACACAAGGTATTCCTCCGGTGTCCGGGAGTTGCATAATCTTATAGTCGAAGGAATATATAGTTGGCATGAAGAAAGCAGTAGCAATACAACTGAATGATCATTATGCTAAGCTAACGGATGAGTCTTGTCCATCACATTATTCCACTAATGATGTGATCCCATTCATCAAATGACAACACATGTCCATGGCTAGGAAACTTAACCATCTTTGATCAACGAGCTAGTCTAGTAGAGGCATGCTAGGGACACTGTGTTTTGTCTATGTATTCATACATGTATCAAGTTTCCGGTTAATACAATTCTAGAATGAATAATAGACATTTATCATGATATAAGGGAATATAAAATAACAACTTTATTATTGCCTTTAGGGCATATTTCCTTTATTTTTTTGGCATGAGCTTTGTTCATTCTTTTGCCAACACGCGGGACATCTAGCATCAAGGCGCACGTGTCATGCAAGAAAATGGAGATAATCAGATAAGCAGTGTGTAAGTGAGTCGTGCACTTCGATGGCACCTACTATGCAATATTTTTTTCTCCTCGATGGCACGTGAATAGTGCACGAGATGGTAGCCATGGACATGGTCGGCCCTTTTTTGGAGAGAGTACTAAATAACTTTGATGTGTCACATCAACTCGTAGAATGACAAGAAGCTTGCTTACTACGCCTTCTCCCTCGCTAACGCGTGCGTGGTGGCTCACAACACGAGGAGAAACTTTTGCTTCCAAGCGGTGGATGTGCAGCAGTTCATTTGGTGTCAGATTGCCAGAAGTACTACTCTAGTACCATCATTATTCTTCGACTTCTGAAAGAGGCAAAGAGCCAAGCGCGAGGTCACCTACTAACCTAGTATAGTATAATATAGCCAAAGCTGGTCCACCTTTTTAGAGCATGGTTAATTAATATAGGCGGCCCTTGCAGCGGCACATCATTTAGAGTAAGTACTCTCTTCGTAGGAACTTAAAACGCAGGAATAGGAAAAATAGAGGATTGGAGTGGCATGTCCACTTGAATCCCATAGCATTAACACAGTGTTCCCCTAAAAAAACCAGAGTGTTTGACACAGGAAAACAAAGGAAGTGAAGAAAAAGTTGGAGTGGATGCTAGATTGCCAATTAACACATGATTTCATAGGAAAAAAATTCTATAGCATTCTATCCTATGAATCAAACAACCAATTTAGGGAAATTATGAGGGGGGTGTCTCCAACAGTGTTCCTCGGCTCGCACCTAGCATCACGGTGGTCGAACTTGGAGTCATTCATCTGGTACACGTGGCATTTCAGATCTGGACACAAGGTGACGTACACCATCAAGGATGATGTTGTCCTCAAAGCCGGACGTACACGGTCAAGGTCCACGGTCAAGGGGGTAAGGGCGGACGCGACCTCTCACTGCGTCCACCATTTTAAGCGGTGCGACGGCCGAGGGCACCGCCCACTACACTCGCAGCTACACCCGCCTCCTCGCCGCATTCAAAAACCTACATTTACTAGCAAGATTCCCATGCATTGCACGGAACATCAAGATGCATTTGTATGAGTAGTTTATCTTGTGGGAGAAAAGGATGAACGAGGGAAGGCCTTATTTGCAAATGTGGAGAAGGGTGTGGGTATCTTTTTTGCAAAATCGCCATAATTTCCTTCCTATCCGTCAGATATAAATCGGACGGCCTATATTCCAGGATGGCAGGCACACCATCATCACCGACTCTATTTTTTTATAAGAGTATAGATAGAGAAACCCACATGGAATGCGAAAAACCCACTTTGACAAATGGAGGCGCGGATGTAGCATGTCACGCAGTCATGTAAATATTGTGTACACGTACGTACAGCCAGGGTGCAGGAAAGTAAATACAGCCACATACGTACATACGGGCGGGGTCTCGAAATCCTACTCGCGCATACATACGGCCAGGGCTCGTGTACATGGAGAGGCAGCGGAAAGAAGCAACAACGCCATGTTCATCAGCAGCCAACCGGCTGGGTAGGAATGGAGAAACTGCATCGTCGTGTTCATCCGGAGGCAATGGAATGCGTCGTGTTCAGTGGGAGCCAACCGGCTTGGACAGAATAGCCGAAACAAGGTCTGGCATACCGCAGAACAGAGGAAACGACCTTCTGTTCTACCACCTATGGTCGAAATGGGATCCTGTTCACCGTGAGGGGTATGGCGTACCGCAAAACAGAGGAAACAGACTTCTCTTCGACCTCCTACGGTCGAAACGGGGTCTTGTTGATCGGGAGGGGTGTGGCGTACCACAAAACAAAGGAGACGGACTTCTCTTCGACCTCCTACGGTCAAAACGAGGTCCTATTCATCGGGAGGGGTGTGGCGTACCGCAAAATGGGACTCCATGGGCTACTGTTCATCCACCGTCTACTGCCTCGCTCCAGCCTCCATGGGCTACTGTGTGACAGCCTGATTTTTGGCTCTTTCTTTTTCTTTTGTTTTTTTCAAGGTTTTTGCCTGAGTTTTCTTTTTTTCGTGGCTTTGTGGTCTGGAAACTAAAGAAGATGCCCTCTTCTTTGTTTCAAGAGTGGCTTGTCATTCCCAAATCCTTCCCTAGACCTTGTCATTTTCATCCTAGACCAAATCCCAATATTCTTTTTATTGGGAATATTCCTTTTCTATTAAAGGAATAACTCAAATTGCCCTAGGTTGTGAAGCAACCTATATTTCCATCACTTCTAAAATTCCCAAATAATTCTCATAAATTGTTTGGGTCATATCTTGCTCAAATATGGCAAAACATTTCATTGTCATGTTAGAAAATAATTCTCCAATAATTCATTTCCTATTCTGCCCTAAATGGCACATTGTGAAGCAAGTGCCATTATCCTCTGCCCAATTGACCTCAAACTCCTTGTACATCTTTTCACGTCCATATAATTTGCACATGCCAAAATGCAACCTCATTTGCCTAGTAATTATTTAATTATGATTTTCCAAAGTTTCTATCCAGAAAGAAACTTTGTGAAGGAGGTACAAGCTAGGCACATCCAAATGAGTTGCCATCTTGCAGGATCCTTCATATCTTAATATCATAGCATTCCACCAAAGTTGAGCTCATGTCATGCCTCCATGTGAGCACAGCTTCAAATCTTAGTTTCTGTCCAAATTTTTAGTCTGTGAAGCAAGTATATTTTATCTTGCTCCATTATGGTTGTAAGTTTTTCTAGACCTTCTAGTATCCATATAATCTCCCTCCACCAAGTTGTGGCTCAATCCCTTTGACCATTTGCCCTGTGGAATTTTTCCAAGTTTCTGGTCAGAATAAATCTTTCTGAAGCAAGTGCTATTTTGGTTCATCCAAATGGCATGAAACTCCTTGGGAATCTTAATATCTTCAAATCGTTGGGCCATAACCATTTTCAGCTCAATTGATGCAACTATGTGAGTGCATCTTGTTGACTTCATTTCTAGACAATGCAGTTGTGAAGCAACTATGATTAATCTTGATCCATTTCTCCTCAAACTTACCAGGATGAAAGTACTTCTTTACCTCAACCTCGCAGACAGGTCCATTTCTCCCAAAACCTTTCCTGTTGATCACCAGTCCCAGCAAAGTTTACTGTAGTAAACTTCAGAGGGTGATTTCTATCTAACCAGAGCCTTTTTAACCAAGTTACCACCGCAGTTACAACCACCCTTCGAAGGACTTACCACTAGACAACATTGGCCAGCCATTTGGCTCCTCTTGATGCTAGTATGCGCGGTGACCACCGCTTTGGCATGCAATGGCCGCGTCCAGAATGGTTTCTTGCTCGGGCCCCTCCCCCTCTCGTCGGCTTCGCGCTCGTGAGGATGCCCAGTAGATAGCCCGCGTCGTCGCCATTCCCCTGGACCCCTCTACCCCTCCGGCAGCTTCCTCGCCGACGCTCGCTGACGCGCGCCCATGAGGAGACTGTGTCGTTTTGTCTCGGTTCGTTCCTGGCCGCTTCCTCCCTGCGTCCCTCGACCTCTTCTACCCCGTGAGCTCTCCCCTGTGCCCTCTCCGTCGTTTGCCCCGAGTTCATGCGCGCCAGCACGCGTCCGCGGCACCGGACACACGTCCGCGGCAGTGCCAGCTCGGCCTCCCTCGCCCCGCCTATTTATAGCCCTCCCGAGCCTCCCCGAGCTCACCACTGGCCTCCTACACGTCCTCTAGCCCCTCCAAGCCTCTCGCCTGAGCCCCGGAGCTCTCCTCTCTGCGGTTGGCCGCCATGGCCACCGTCTCTGTCAAGCTCGATTCCGACAAGCTGAGCTCCCTCCCTCCTCCATTCCACCCCCAGAGGCCTCCCCTCTACCCACCAAGCCTCCCCTCCCCTCAACTAGTCCCCGGAGTAGCTGGGGCCGTCATCCCCAAGATCGACCGAGCTGCCGTCCGCCCTGGTCCATGGTGCTCTCGCTCCCGCCCTCTTCGAGGCCCGTTTAGTGCGGGGATGGGAGCGCCTCTGTCTCCTGGTCGTTTTGGTGGGTCGGGCGCCGCCAGAGGTGGCCGGAGTCGGCCGGACTCGTCGCCGGAGTGCTCGGCCCTGCCTCTGCCGCAGCTCACCGTCGGGAGAAGGAGAAAGGAAGAAGAGAAGGGAGGAGAGAGAGAAGTGGATAAGGTGGGACCCACTAGTCAGCCTCCCAGCCGCCGGCCCCGCGTTGACTTGTGCACACTCACGTGGTTAAGTGAAGACGTATTTGGGCATCTACGTTTTCATCCACCGAAAACGTATTTCCCCAAGTGCACGTTCTGTTTTTCTGTTAAGGACCTGTTGGTGATGATTTTTATTTGCAAAGAGGTCCCTTGCAGAAAACTATCATAACTTTTTATCCGTAACTCTAAATGAGGTGATTCCAAAGCCTACTTCTTAGTCTCGTCGAGCCCTTTCTATTGGTGTCACTTTCATTATGTTTTGTTATTCTGAAAATGACCATTTTGCCCTTGCACGTAAACAGCCCCTCCGAGAGAGAACTGTTTCCGGCAAATCTTTCCGCGACTTCACCGCACTTCTCCCTGGTGCCTTCTTCATCCCCAGGCAAGCCACAATACCCACTTGCATGACAGTCATGCAGTAGCCATGGTTTTCAACTTGAATCTTTATTAAATGTTTGCTTGTTGAAAAGATGGTTATCGTTGTTCCGGTAATGTTTAGATTTGCATGTTCACCTTTGTGCTATGTTGTCTTGTACTCTGTTATCATGTTCTACCTGCTAGTATTTCCTTTCATATGTTTATGCTTGCTAGTAGTACATGTTCATGTTAGTGATGGTCATGCTAGTCAGTATGCCATGCTTAGTGGATATGATTTATTGTTGATATGGTGGATAGTTATGTGATACCCTCATGATTATGTTGATATCATGTTCATGCATTTTATCATGGCTCAGCATATTTGCATTCAAGTTAACCGGATTAAATTGAACTTGAACAACTATTCGCTGAGTCATGGTGCCGCTGAATCGATGCTGACCAGTGCAACCATGCTTACCGATATGGGACGGTCCTAACTGGGTCTATTGTCGTGCCTCTCACCGGTGCCTCCAACGAGGGAAGGTTATGGGCGTGCTGTACCCTGGTCCGGTAAGCAGGCATAACCTTGTGTGCCCGTTGTTGAGTTTTTGGATCCGTGTTCCCGTGTGGGACGGGCCACGACGGTGGTCGTTGTGTCTTGAGATAGACACGGGGCCACCCATGACTTAGCCCAGTGGGGAGTGAGTCGGAGTGGCCGGGAGAGTGTCATGGTAGTAGGACGGTTTTGTCGGAACGCCGTTGGTCCACCCGAATGGGAATGCGAGGCCATGGGTTCCATAGTGTGGGTACAGTGTACTAACCTCTGCAGAGTGTATATTAAATCTATCGATAGCCGCGCCCGCGAATAAGGGCCCAGTTCAAAAGCAGGTCACACCGTGAGTCAACAGTAATAAGAATAACTTGAATAATGACAACCCGTGGTTATGATCACCGTAAGGATCACGGGCCAAGTGTTGGTCGTGGTTGTGATCGCCGTAAGGATCACGGGCCATTTATTGGTCGGCTTGTGATCACCGTATGGATCACGGGCCATTTATTGGTCGGGTTGTGATCGCCGTAAGGATCACGAGCCATTTATTGGTCATGGTTGTGATCGTCGTAAGGATCACGATGGTATCAAGGATACAGAGTTGTTGTATATTCGTGATGTTGTGCGAGAGTCGTGGGTAAAAATCAAGCTCCTTCTGGTCATTTATTGATTACTACGGTATTGTTTGTAACATGCTTGATTTGATCCTGAGATGATCGTGTGATGTACGAGGTTGGTAAGTGATGCATGTGTTGGTTATGAGGTAGTCGAGCAGAATAAGTGGTGCATATAGTGTCATCATGTTGCATGCTAGTATCGTCAGATTCATATGTTCATGCCAGGGTCATGTTGTTCTAGCTGCATCATGTTTATGTTGATGCCATGTTGCTATGATGATATCATGTTAATTTTTGCTTAACCTGTAATTGCCATGCTGTTGTTTGTCATGAATGCTTCTGGTTATTGTGAGCTTGCAAGTACATTCAATGTACTGACCTGGCGTGTCATGCCAGTTTGCAGGTCATGCCGGATTTGATTGCTTGCTTGTCATGGTTTCCGTTCGTGCGAGCTAGGATAAGCGTTCCAGTCAGAGTCCCTGCGGAGTGGAGTTCACCACCGTCGTTGTTGTTTTGCTGCTAGAGTTCTTCCGCTGCATCATGTTGTTCTGCTGCTTGCATAGAGCAACAATGGCAGGCGTAGTGTCGCCATGCCGATGTAACCCTTGTACCCAAATAGATTGTAATAAAGAGCTGGTTTGTTCTATGCTAAGCAGTGTCGTATTCCAGAAGACTTCATCTCGATCTCTGGGCTGGAATACGAGCGTTCCGGTTTTCTCTAAGCCGGGGTGCCACATACTGTTCATCCACCGTCGACCTCCTCCAGCCTCCACCTGCGACTGTTCATCAACGGCATCTCCCTCCTGCCTCCACCAGCTACTGTTCATCCACGGGCTCCAGTTCATCCAGCCTCCACCAGCTACTATTCAACCAGCCCTCCACGGGTTACTGTTCATCCAGCCCTCCACCGACTACTATTCAACCATCCCTCCACGGGGTCCTGTTCATCCACCCCCAACCTGCTCGATTGGGGTCATGTTCATCCAGCGGCAACGGCCTCTAGCTACTACCACGGGGTCCTGTTCATCCAACCCCCACCAGGAACTGTTCATCTAAGCCCCAACAACGCTCACTGTTCATCAAGAGGTAGCGGGTTCGATCGGCTTCAGTTAGCAGCAGTAGTGAAGGAATCGCTCGATCGGGTTCAGTTAACAACCAGATCGATCGATCGCCCGGGTTTAGTAACGTGTAGCATGCAGTGCAATTGCTCGGGTTCAGTAGGCGAACGCCTCGCTTGGGTTCAGTTAGAGCCCAACGTCTCGCACCCACGCGCATACGTGTATGAGAGAAACACGCAATCCCTCCGTGCATCGCTCGGCCCCGACCACCTACCATAACCAAGAACTCTCCGATGTTTTCCTCGCCCTCGCTTCTACCACGGGTTTTTTCGTCATGGACCGGCCAAAAAATGGCATGCAGCTGCGTCTCCGCCCCGCCCAGGACGAAAAGCCCATTTCCTGTCATGATTTTTTGTCATAGAAGTAAGAGCCCACCACATCTATGATGATACCGGATTTTGTCACAATTATCGTCATAGTGTTATAAGCATGACAGGAAAAATTCGTTCGGCCCAAAATGTCACGAATGTGTCTTTTTTTAGTGTTTGGAACGGTCTGTATAAGGATTTTCTCGACCTTGTATAGATCAATTGTTTTACTTCATTTATAAAGTGGGGCAGGAGTCTGCTCCGAAGAGAACACAATATCTTTTTATTTTTCTCTTTTTGATGAGATCAAAGAGTTGATAGCTTCGCTGGGAGTGACCATGCCCAACTAACAAAATTCAATAAAATTACTTGATTGTCCAGTCTTTTTTCGATAAAGGACGCTTTTATTAACTTAAATATAGCATCAAGCAGATACAAATCATGATAAGCAATACCTGGCCTCTGCATATTTAGAATGCACGCATCCAAAATATGAACTGTTTGACATAAGAAAGAAAAATAAGACATGTCGGCAACAGTAAAGTGCCTATGTTGAGGGAGGCGGTGGTCAGATCCGGAGATTATGTTGTCATCCTTGCTAAGTGAAAACCTTCCTGGCCACACTCCCCAACCGCGTACACACCGCCCTCAACACCATTTGGCACTTTGTTCGTTGCAGCATAGACTACGTATGAAGTCATTGCGTACAACAAGAAATAACCTGCATATGTGAAGAATTTTTCTGTTAAAAATAAAATTGTTTCTACATAGCTATAGAGACCATAATAAGGCATATGCTCTCACCATTATTAGCGTACTAACATTTGGAATTCCACCAACCAGTGACCATAAATATTAGCAAAACTTGTGGGCAGATACAAATTGGATGCTATTTGGATGACCGATCATGTAAAGTGCGCAAACTTGTACTGAAAAAAAGGTATTTGATTGTCTCGCTATGAGTACATAAACTATACTTCTTGCTTGTTTGTCAGTTGCGACGGGCAATGTTGCCTTTCATTAGCACAACTCAATCTATTGTCTAGTTAGTGCTTTAGTCATTAGTCATTTTATAAAAGGAAAAGGCTAGTGCTTTAGTCATTTCAAAGGATGGTGTGCATGTAACAGTAACACATTGCAGACGGTGAACTAACCTGTGGTTGAATGGTTAGGAGGACATATCCTTAACCCCATCCGAATTCAAATTCTAGACTTGGACATTGGTTTTCGCATTATTTCTGAATTTATTTCAGGCTTCCGGCGATGTTTGTTCTATAGGAGTAGACGTTCCCGTTGACTGCCAAGCGTTTATGGTGACTTCGTAAAATCTCAAGATGGTATACCGGTTCAGTCTCTCAGATGTGCTTATAAGGGAAGAATGTGTGTGTGCATTCGTAGGAGTGACTATATGATCGTGTATGTGAGCGACTTGATTGTACTGTATAAAAAAACACATTGCAGACGCATAAAACCGGCCGGAACAGAACTAGTCACGGCCCCGAACAAACTCGGCCTCAGCAAGGACTTCCCAAACTAGACGGAAACTAATTCGAGACGGACTGGGTACACCTGTGGCTCACCACGTTCATATACGATCAGGCCAGGCAAGCAAAACATAGAGACGATGGCATCGATTCCGTCGTGGTCTGAGCTCCCGGCAGAGCTCCTTGGTCTCGTCATCGCGTGCCTTATACCCAATGACCACGCCAGGTTCCGTGCGGTATGTCGTTCCTGGCACTCGGCCGTGCGCCACGAGCGCGTCCACGATCCATTCCCTTGGGCCGTCCTCCCGAACGGCGAGCCCTTCTTTACCCCCACCACCGATGGCTCTTGAGATGCATTGGCTCCACCAATGACTAGATCGCCCTCGACTCCACGCAAGCTGACAAGAGCCATACTTACTTTCTGTTCAATCCGTTCTTGGAAACAACTGTATCGCTACCTGAGCTGGACAGCACCGTCGGCCAAGTTTCCGAAGTTTTTTGCATCTTCAAGGTTCTCATGCGGTCCACCCCCGACGATGTCATTGCTGTCATGACCAACAACTGGAATTACCCCCTCATCTTAGTCTGGCATGGCAAGGGTGTGTGGTTGCCGGAGCCACGGACAATCCCTGTTGTCCGCAGTATGATTGATGTTGCGTTTCTTGGAGAAAAACTCTTCGGGGTCACTCGTGCCACCAACGACACCCCTCTTGATGTACATGACATCGGCCTTGTCTCCCTAGATATTGGCATTGATGACAACGGTGTACCCATGGTAACCAATGTCGAGCATATCATCAAGCTTGACAATGAATCCAGCTTCTGGGGCATTATTGATGAGATTGGTGATGATGCTGCTGATGATGATGACGACGATGACAATGAGCAAGACAACCTAAACAAGAATGATGGGGATGATGGTGAAAATTATGACGAGTTTGATGATGAAATCAATGGTGATGATCTAGATGGAACAAGGAAGAGTGGAGATGAGATTAGTGATGACGACAACGAAAATGACATCGGGAAGGCCCATGATGAGGATGACGATGATGAGGATGCAGACCAAAATGACGATGCATTTGATGATGACTTCAATTATGATGGCATGATTCTTGAAGCTATCCACTTTGCTGATGATGAGGAGGTGCGTAACAAACCCAAGGCTATAATTGCCACCATGTGGTAGTTGGTAGAGTCAGGTGGGAAGATGATCATGGTGAGGCGAGAACTACAGTTGCCATATTATGCTATGCGATTCACTCGTAGTGTGGAGGTTTTTGAGGTGGACCTCCACTACAAGAAATATGTCAACTTATGACCACCACTATTGGTCACTGAATGGTCACAAATTTCCATTTATGACCTTTTTGTGACCAAAAACATAAGGTTAAAAGCTGGGCGTCGTAAACTGACTATAGCGACCTTTCTTCTGGAATGGTCGCAAACGTTTATGACCAAAAAAAGGTCGTAGATTTAACGACCAACTATTTTGGTCACTAGCAATCCGACCACACCACGTCGGATCCACCGTGGCAAGCTGACGTGGCAGACTTACGACCAAATGAAAAGGTCGTAAAATAGAATCAGCCCGGTCCATTTCAGCCGTCTTGATGGGCCAAGCCCAATAATTCAGCCCATTTAATTTTTTTTCTCTTTATTTTGCTTATCTGCATGGGCCTGGCCCAATAATTTGGCCTTTTATTTTCTGGGAATGGAGCCTTTTTCTGATGATTTTTTTATATTCCACTATTGTTTTGGGCCACAGCCTTTTTATTCTAGTTCGAATTTGGGCCTCGGCCTTTTTATTTTCTGTTATGCAGCCTTTTATATTTTTTTTTCTTATAGTAATTTCTTTTTTTAGGCCCAAGCCTTTTTGGTCTAATTCTTGTTTGGGCCTTGGCCTTTTTAGAGCCCAGGTTCTCATTTTGCATAACTATAAACAGAAAGGCCCAGGTGCACAAGTGATCCACAAGCCCAGGTGCACAAGTGATCGACATAACTTCATAGAAAATAAACAAAATGATCCACATAACTTCACAGAAAGGCCTAGGTTCACAAGTGATCACATAACTTCACAGGATCCATGTGCTCTAGTTTAAACAGCAAAATGCAACAAAATGCAACAGCTCTCAGCTCAGCTCCCAGGTTCACAGGTTCAAAAGGCAACAACTACCTTAGCTCAAAGACAAAGAGGTTCATAGCACAGCCATCAAACTACCTTAGCTCCAAAGAGAGCCATCAAGTGGGCTAACTTCTCTTCCTGTTCTTGAGACTTCTTGCGCAGCAGCTCAAGTTCCTTGTCGCGTGCAGCTTAAGATTCTTCTGCCTTCATCTTGATTGCCGCCAATTCTTCTTGCACCAGTTCAGCTTGAAGCTCGGACCTCTCCAGCTTCTTCTCAAGGTCACGAACATGAGCAGCAACTTTGCCGGAGTTGTTCCTAGATGACTGGAGCCCAACATTCCTGAGGAATGTGCTTTCCTTGGCTTTGGTCTTGAGGACTTGTTCGACAATTTCAACAGCAGACTTTGGCTCTTCACCTTCTGGTACCGGCGCTTCCTTCATTTTTTCCATCTCAAGCTAGCATATGGAGGAAAATGATAGGCATTAGTGGGAGATCTATTTCACATTTTGCAAACCAAACCAAGCAAGAGAAACCAAACCAGCACACAAATGGATTATTTGAAGTAATCAAACCAGCACACAAAATCTATACAAGAAGATGATGACTAGTGACCTGGAGACATGCAATTGGAACAATATGATCACTTCATTAAGCCTAGAATGGTGGTTCTATATAAGATGGCTTCCCGAGTGAGACGATCATCAAACTAACATTCAGATCAAATTTTATCATATCATAAAAAATGCATCAAATAGCTACAACAAGTTCTAATATCTTTGTTGAACTATCAAACAACATCAAAGCATGGAACATAGCATGTGTTCTTGACTGTCTCTGAGTCAAACAACATCAAATCATCAAAGCTTCAAAGCTGGCTGTGAATCAAACAGAGCAAAGCATGGAGTGACTTACTATAGCAGTCTTGACTAGCTCCGAAAACCCATGCTTCTTGCTGTTGTGGGTGGCCTTAAACAAGTCAACCGCAGACAGCTCCTCACCCTTACGCTCTTCTTTCTGAAATGTTTTTCAATAAAAATCAAAATGTTATTCAGCAAGAATCAGAAATGTTATTCAATGAGGAACCAAAGGTAAGGTCTCTAGAGAAGAGTTCTCACAGTGGCAAAAATGTGTGCTGTGTAGTGCCTGGAACCAGTTCTTTGATTGTACACGACTTTTTGTCGATTCATCTTGTTCGACAAATAGGTTTCCTACAAAAAAGCATACTGTCAGCATGATCTAGCACTAGCATATCATGTGCAGAACATAAAGCATCAAACAAAGCAGAGACAAACCTTGTGTCTTGGGGTAGACCACATCTCCACCAGAGCTTGCCATTCACCATCCGTTAGATCAGGCACCGGAGACTTAATGCTGACTTTATTTGCGGCTACGGTATCAAAATACTTCTTCTTGATCTGATGGTGTCTGTTCTTTGAATATTTCTGCAGAATATCTTTGCACGAGGTCTTGATGGTCTCCGAGTCCGTGTTCATCTCAAAATTTGCCTACCAAGATAGCAAACAAGGTAGGAACAATATTAGTGATCATGCATAGGTGTAACAGAAAATAGATAGCACATTAACTATGAAACAAGTAGCTTACAGCAACTTTTCCAATGTAGTTCTCCAATAGACTAGCATTTTTTTGTATAGCTTGAAGTGAGGAAGAACCGGAAGATGGCTTTTTGCAACGAGTCCACACTCAGAAGCAAGCTTTGCTGCCTGCAGAGGCTTCTCTGGACGAATCATCCCTTCGGCAATTTGGATAGGCACCTTTCTACCAAGCGACTTGGTGATCCTCTCTAGCCCTCTGCCCTTTCTAAGTCTAGTCTTGGGAGTCATTGCATCTGAAAATGAAACTGAACTCATAAATTAGAATAGAAATCGACAAATGCAGGAATCAACAAAAGCATACATGATCATTCCATTTGGAAAATGCACTAGTAAAAGATAGCATTGCAAAGGTCAACTTGCCTGATTGAAGCACAAGCTGCTATTCTTCTTCATTGATGACAGTGTTCCTGTCAATAGAAGGTGCAGCAGGGCTGAGGTCTGTGTGGACAGTGCCTGCTTCATCAATGCAGATGGTTCCTGCTTCATCTAGGCAGACAGTGCCATTTCCATCCATGCTGAGAGTGGTTCCTTCATCGATGGGCGGCAACTCATCACCCGTTTGCACCGAGGTCTGAGAGTCCATGAGCAGCATACTTTCCTGATGGTCCATCGCAGTCGCCATCCTTTCTTTCTGCCTTGTGACTCTATCAAGGGCAGGTTCATCAGGTTCCAGGATCCTCTTTTTTTGTCCTGGAGCTGGGGCCATCACCCTTCCTGGAGGCATTGCAGGAGACGTTTCTGAGCTCTTGTGCTTCTTGCTGACTGTCTTCTTAACACCATGCCTCTTTGTCCTAGATTCCTTCAGTGCCTCGTATAAACAGCACGAAAAAAAGCATTAGATCACAAGAGAAATATGTGAGCACAAGGAATAACATAGAATAACAGAACCCAACCCTCCAAGCAAGACAGAGTTTGCACCTTAACAATCCTGTTGACTACACCATCATCCACTTCCTCTCCATCAATAACTTCATCCTCCTTAGGATTGTACTCTGGGTCATCATTGATAACTCCACTACCCTCTTGAACCTCATCACTTCTACCTTCTTGTACACCACTTGTTTTCCTAATCATCGACGCTATTGCACCGATGCCAAGGGACTGGAACATCCGATTGTTCCTCATGATATTTCTAGCCCTAACCTTCTCGTACTCGGTGAGAGGCTCTTCTTTGCATGATACAGGAAACATAACTATTAGGTAAATGTTTGGAATGCATGGACAGGCAGCCAAACATATGTTATGAAATTTTATTATCATTTAATCCTAGTTATTCAGGTAAGGAAGACTAACAACACACATGCACAATTAAGCCAGCTTATTCAGATTGCAGCAATACATTTCACTTAGTATATTAAGACACAGATTTTATGAAACTGGCCACAAGGAGCAAGTTGCATACCAACGGTTGGCCTCATGCTTGACCTTGTCCTCCTTGCCATGGATGATCTTGAGGTGGTGCTTGCAAAATAGAATAAACAACAATCAGATACAACAGGGATAAAGTAAAATGATGCACTTGTATCAATAAAGGAAAGCATTTGGACCATCATGCACATACATGTAATACATGTGAAACAAACTTGATGGATAAACAATACAGTGATCTAGTGTTATTAATTAAGAAAACATGTAAGTGCACCAAACAAGCATGCATGTACACTAGGAGCAAGTAAGCAAAGTGCATAAGTGCTACTAATACAAGCAAGCAAGCAAAGTGCTACTAATAGAAACAAGCAAGCAAAGTGCTACTGATAGAAACAAGCAAGCAATGAAGGAAAATGAAGAGAAGGAAGCAAGTACTATTGATACAAACCCTAATTAATAAGCAAGCAAGTAGATTCTTCTCCAAGTGCTAGTGATACAAGCAAGTAATGCTGATGGAAACCCTAATTAAGCATGTATGCCAGCAAGCAACATGTATGCTAGCAAGCAAGCAACATGAACTAGTGAATTGGTGTCATGTACACATGCTTAGACAGTCTGACAGGAAGCTAGACGAGTATATCATGAGGACCTTCAAAACAACTAGATGTTGCCACTAGTAAAGCATGAAACAACTATACTTGTAGCAGTACAAAAGCAGATGAAAAAACTATACTCAACTATTGATTATGCTGTCTCTACACACCAAAAATGGCTACAGACTAGATGACACAAGTTAAGACATTTTGACAATTAGAATCAACCTTGTATATTACAGCAATCAAAATTATCTAGCACCAATCTAGTATATATTAAAACTAGTCATACTGCCTTAACACAGCAGGAATTCCAATACCACAATAAGTACTAAGCATTCCCGTGTTCACTGGAAAGAAGAACACAAGCTTCATGCACATATCGTGAAAGAAGAACACTGCTACAAACCCCAGTAGTGCTACTGATAGCAAAGTGCTACAAGCAATCAAGTACATGTTCATACTAACCCAAGTTGCAAGCAAGCAAAGTGCATAATACAAGCAAGCAAGCATGGAAAGTGCTACTGATAGAAACAAGCATAGTGCTACTGACAGTAACAAGCAAACAAGGAAGGAAATTGAAGGGCAACAAACAAGAAAGTACTATTGATACAAACAAGGAAGCAAGTAGCTTCTTTTCGAAGTGCTGTTGGAAACCTAATTCACCATCTATGCTAGCTGAGTAATTGAACCATACACAAGCAAGTACTGATACAAGCACCATCAACCAGACATCATCCACTTCCCCATCCATCCCCATGTGCAGCCTCGCCGTGTGTCAGGACCCCGACTCAATGCCACATCGATCTAGCATGTAACACCTCATATCACTTTGCGGCCTCACGCACGGTATTCCCACGGGTGTCGCCTTACCTTTGCCCGGGACCGTTTGCACCTTTTGGCACACGTATATGACAGTGTCGCTAGCATCCATATGATAAGGAGCCCGGGCTGACATGGCTAGTCGTAAACCCAAAGCGGCACAGACTTACAGGGACAGGCATCCATGACCCAGCATCGAACGTGTCGGTCATCAGCGAGTGAATCCAGGCTGTAGCACTGGGCTAGCAGGACTCCGGTGAACCGGGCTGTAGCGGGCTAACAGGACTCCGGTATTCACCGCGTGACATTTCCCCGAAGGGACAGACACAGGAACGAAGAAGGACACATGCCGGCCAGCCTAAGTGTTCCGGAGCAGTAGCAAGCTACCATGGCTCGGTGGGAACACTAGGAGACATTTCCCCGTAAGAGAGGCTACTAAAGATAAACAACTAGATGGTCAGATCCCACACATACCAAGCATTTCAATAACATACACACAATATGCTCGATATGTGCAAATACAACATGGCATCACAACATGACTCTATGACTCAAGTAATCTATTCAATAGGCTCCGAGGAGCGAGATATTACAAACATGGGTCTCATGACCCAACATTCAGAGCATACAAATCAAGCACAAGCGGAAGCTATCATGTCTGAGTACAGACATCTATAAATGAAAAAGGCTGAGAAGCCTGACTATTTACCAAATCCTGCCGAGGCACAAGATCGTAGCTGAGGTAACAAGCTAAACGTCGAAGACCACGCGGAAATACTAGTGAGACTGAAGTCTCTCTGCAAAAACATAAAATAGGCAAACGTGAGTACAAATGTACCCAGCAAGACTTACATCAGAACTATCTACATATGCATCATTATCAACAAAGGGATGGTGGGGTTTAACTGCAGCAAGCCAGCTTTGACTCGGTGGCTATCCTGAACTACGACTGCGAGTAACTTTTTTGAGGTGGCGCACACGAGTCCACATATTCACCATATCAATACACCACTATGGATCCGCTCCCGTCTCCCTACGAGAACGCCATCCATAGCACTCACGCTTATCTTGCGTATTTTAGAGTATCCACTTTCACTTGTCTATGAACTGATATAAGCAACCCAGAAGTCCTTTTCCGCGGACACGGCTATTCGAATAGATTAGGTTAACCCTGCAGGGGTGTACTTCTTCACACACGCTCTCACCACTTACCGCCGTTTAGACGACATGTACTCGGCAACCTTCAAGCGGAAGCCCAACGTGGGTGTCGGCCACGACCTACCTAATCACCTAAGTCTCTAGTCCAGGTTTATCGCCTATTCGGGTTCCATCCATGAGGAGATCCGGCCGGAGTTTCGCTCACAGCCCCAACCGATGTGAACAGGGTTCCCGAGACACCAAACGGGCGCCCGGTACACCGTGCCACGTGCCTACCGCATCACAGCCCACCCCTACGGTCAGCGCTGCCCACGGCCTCCAGCATACTACAAACACCAGAAACTACTTGCAACTCCTGGACAGAGGACAAGGGTGATCAAGAAGCCGAGAGGGTCCATTGGTTTCGGGCCCAATGCGTGGTAGTAGCTGAATCATGGATCACAAACACAGAACTCAGTTCCTGAGGACGGCTGCAATGAGACAACCCACCATGTACTCCTACATGGCCTCTCACCGCTACCTTTACCAAATCGTGTTCACACACTTAGCTCACACACAGTAGGACAGGTTCACACGCCTCTGATTCATCCCCGATGAATCAGACCTGACTCAACTCTAAGCAATAGCAGGCATGACAAACAAACATAAATGAGTAGGCACATCAGGGCTCAAACAACTCCTACTCATGCTAGTGGGTTTCATCTATTTACTGTGGCAATGACAGGTCATGCAAAGGACAAAGGGGTTCAGCTACCGCAGCAAGTAACAGATGAATCGGTGTTGTCCTAATGCAGTAAAAGAGAGCAGGAGCGAGAGAGTAGGGTTGTATCGGAATGAACAAGGGGGTTTTGCTTGCCTGGCACTTTTGAAGATAACATTGAGTCTTCATCAGTGTCAACGATCACATCATCGGTATCACGTCTATCGAGAGGGGACAATACCGGCAACACAGAAGGGAACACAATCAATGCAATGCACAATATGATGCATGATCATGACATGGCAAAATGAATGTGTTTTGAGCTAATGCAACTAGCAACAGATTAAATGAAGTTGGTTTGGATACAAGATTCAAATTTAAACTCCATATGTGATTATTCAAATGCCATTTAATTGATTTGTGCTAAACAGCAGCTATAAGTTGTTCTAACATGCATGAAAATGGTACAGATGGATTCCTTGAATTTTTCTGATAATTTTTCATATATAAATTATTTAATTTGGAGTTACGGTTAATTTTCTATGAATTTTAGAAGTTTATATAATTTTCTGGAATTATAAATCATTTCCTAATTTATTTAATTCCAGAAATACTTTACTGCGTCAGCATGACGTTGGCATGACGTCAGCAAGTCAACAGGGGCCGGCTCGGGTCAAACCTGACGTGTGGGGTCCACACGTCAGTGACGCAGGGGCTAATCCCGCGTTGACCCGGGCTTTGACCCGCTACGGGGCCCGCTGTCAGTGTCTGTGGGGGGTGTTTAGCGTGGTCATTAGTGGCTAATGACAGCGCCACGTCACTGGCCACCGGAGTTCGGCCGGCGGCGACCCGAAACGCGGCGGAAGTTCACCGGGGTTGCGCTACGGGCGGCGGCTGGACGCGCGAAGGGCACCAGAAGGTAGCCCGTGCCCGTGCGCATCTAGGGGGGCCAACGGGAGGTGCGGGGGTGGCCGGGGTTCGCCGGAATGGAGCCCGAGGCGGCGGCCGGAGCTCGGGTGGGTGCGGGGTTAGCGCTGCGGCTTGCAAACAAGCTAGCTGCCACGCTAGCGTTGCTCCACGGGTCGTTGCGAGTGCAACGGACGCACGCGCGGGGCCATTTGGTCACCGGGGCTTCGCCGGCGACGAGTCCGTCCGGCGGAGCGTCTCGGCTCCGGTAGAGGGGGCGGCTAGAGCTCGAAATCGGACTTGGGGTTAGGGGGAAACGAAGCAGGGACTCACGGGGATCATGCAGGGAGGGTCAGCGAGCTCGGGGGCGCGCCGGAGTGGCCGAATCGACGGAGAAGATCCTCGGCGGCCGGCGAGGGGGAAAACGTCGGGGGCGGCGTTCCGGGGCTCTTCTGGTCGCATGAGACGACGAGGAGGACGAGGGAGGACCGGCGGAGCTCTGGGATACGAAGAGGGAGCGAGGGAGTGGCTGTGGCTGCGGCGGTGACGAACGGCGGCGACGATGGCGTTCGGGTGTGCGAGAGGGAGAGGCGAGGGAGAGACGAAGGGGACGAGTGAGGGGGTCCAGGGGTTCGAGGCGGCGCCGAAGAGAAGGCCCGAGGCGTCGCGGTGGCGAGGGACGCAGGCAGGCAGGGAGGTGGCGTGTCGCCACGGCGCGCGCGTGCGCTGTCTCCCTCCTCTGCCTACTGGCGCGAGGAGGAAGGCGACAGGGAAGGGAGGCGGCGGTGGGCTGGGCCAGCGGGAGGAGCTGGGCCGGCTGGGCTGCACGGGTGAGGCCAGGTACTTCCTTCTCTCTTTCTATTTCTGTTTTTATTTATTGTTTTCTATTTTGTTCTGTTTTGTTTTAGTTTAGTAAAATACTAAACCATTTTAATAAATTCTGTAGTTTATTATGTGGCTTACTAAAATATATACAAAGCCACTCACAAACTTCCAGAATTATTTGGAGTCATATTTAATATATATTAAATATAAATCCAAAGCAAATAGTTATTGGATTAATTCAAATGGCCAAAATAAATATCTCTATGACTCCAAAAATATTGGTTTAAATTTTACCTCTCACCAATATTTCCATGGAATAACAGGAACATTTTCTTGGACTCATTTGATGAAATTTAAATGTTGGTTATTTTTAGAGGTCTTCTGAGGCTTTGAAAATTCCTCAATTCAATTTCATTTGAATTTAAACATGATGCTCACATGAGGTCTAGCCTAGTGCATTACCAGAAGCTAGGGATGTGACAACTCACCCCCACTAAACAAGAATCTCGTCTCGAGATTCAAGCGTAGGGTAGGCTGAAGGGGAAACGTAACTAGTATAATCTTCACGATCCAGGGTGCACTTCATAGAAACGTTGATTCGATCACCATCTTTGTCTTGATGTCTTGCTCTGAGAACTCCAACTAACATGACGACGAGAGAAAAGGAAAGATCCTAAAAGAATGGTTCTTCTCGAAGGTCGAACAACTCAGGATTAACTCACGGAATGAGACATAGCAACATCTCTCAAGCTGAGAGGCGAAGCACGCATCCATAGGAATGTAGTGAAGCAGATGACGAAGGTTCACTAGGTAGACCACAATTTCACGCTTACAAAGGTGGTAATCGATTGTCAACGTAGCGAGGAGTTGAGTTACCATGATACCATAACGATACACCTTAGGGAAGGTGACTCGTAGAGATATCCCCTTAAGTGGCAAAAAGAATTACCTTTGATTCAGAGATCATTGAAACTCTTTATACCAGCCTAAGGAAAATCTCGAGCGATCGTTTGGAGGGGTTCGGTAGAATGGCATACTCGGACTTGGATGATGTGGATTACCTTGTTGAAGACAACATAATGGATGAATTTTGCTTATCACCGGAAATGGAAGAGACCCATGGTAGAATGGCACATTGGCGGTGCAAGCTGGGAACAAAATGCAAATGCTGGGAATGATTCTGGTAACTGGGGAAGAACCCAACAATAGAGAGTGAATTCACTGTTGGAGTGGTTATAGCATAACCGAGGAAATCTGGGGCAATCCCAGCTAGTGCCGATGATAAGACGTAGCGCTTGTGCGTGCTCTCAAGAACTTGAGCATTTCCACAATCATCAAGGTTTTTATCAACAACCGCGTCAAGGGTGCTGACAACACAACATACTACCATGATGAATAGCGATGGACGATGCAGATGCGAAGGAGGATAACACTTTCTCATATTTCACCTTAGCGAGGCCAAGCAAATAAAATCTGGATGATCGACCGAGAGACATTTAGCACTCCGCTTCTAATGTTCTCCTTGATGTGCTAGTATAACCCATTCATAGATATGGTTTGATATCTAAAACATCAAGTAAAAGGTCGGACTTCGGGAACACAAAAATCCATAGGGGCAACTAGGGAGCAAATCCTACGAAATCCCTATGGGGGGGGGGTGGCCAACTTCCTTAAACAAGATACTATAATAATAGGTCTACCGGATGGGTGTGTTGGCCACGACATCCACCTTACCGGTTATCGAGAGACCAATATTATAGTTCTTAGGGAAATGTTCCAACCATCATATCTGCCTGAGATTCAGCTCTGGTTGGTGTTAGGATATTCCAGGCTCATCGAGTCTTAGGAAGAAAAATGAAAGTTTGCAACACAAATCGACGAGATGACGTTGCGGGATTCTCGGGAGATGAACTACGATAGCAAGCTCCAAAACATGAACTGGTTCTGCTACAAACATGTGAACACGTTGTCCCAGACAAGCATGACCACGTGGTAGTCTTATAATAAAACACTACCGAGTTCAGGAGGGGGAACCATCAACGAGGGTATCGAAGTTCTTTCATAAGTCCGGATTAGCTCTTATGAAGGAACTCCTTCTCCTTGAACAAATCAATCAGTGGCTTGGTGTGCTAGGGATACATATAGATTGAAGGTTGCAAGTCTTCAAACCACAGCATTCTTCGCACGTGTGCATGACTGATTTGGAATGATTCCAAAGAAAGCAACATTGACTTTCTCGAATCCACGGCGGCAACTTGCATCAGATGCACATGAATTAAAGGAAGTCACTACCTTCATCCAAACATATGCTTCATGAGCTAGCATGAACAAATGCTTTCAAAAGTTTCCAACACTAGCTTAATGTTCAGCAAAATTATGGAGAAGACAAGGATGTTGTCAATGGGCACAACAACAATTCATCTGGGTTTCCTTTTAAAAGGAATTCCATAGTTAAGTGAACAAGTGATAGCATTGGTCAGACCCAAAAGATATAATGGTGTATGCTCGAGGGATCAACCACGAATAAGACAACATTATGAGCATCGTTGGTACTTATTTGATTTGACGATAGCCCACACTCAAATCAAAGGATTGATAAGACAATAGGTCCAGCAACTGATCACAAGGACCAATCGATGAAGATATCATCTTTCTTCAACACACACTACACAAGAATATCCCTTTGGAACGAACTAAGTCAGACAAGCTTTTATCTTCCAACTCTCCAAGTTGTTGTCTAGCTTAACCAACTAGCTCAGGGATATCTAACACCGATTCTTGGAGAGAAGGTGGTTCACAAGAAACCAACTTGATCACGAACTCAACATAGCGGTCAGGTGACAACCTGGTAACACCTCCAAGAGATATTTGGAAAGTCACGAACCACCGGTATGTTACTAAGCTCGAGAACAATCTTGCTTTTGAGGGCAAGACGATATGATCAAATGAGTGAGGACTTGACAAGATCCTAACTCATCAATTGAAGGGTGCACCGAAATAAGGACTAGGTAGCACGATCAGTCTTAGAAGGATGATTCGAAAACCAACATACTAAGAATGAAATTATTATCCTTTAACTACCAAGCAACAGAGTTGCTAGCAGTATTGATTTCACACATCACAATTCATTTGTCGGTATTCCGGTTGCATCAACACGAGGGCCGAGGAATGAACAGTGATGGCAAGAAGTGTCACTGTACCAAGAGTTCATGGGATGGTGTGCAATTCCTATAACAATCTCGATATAAAATATGTAATACTCCAAGGTAGAGCAGAACCAAAAGCTGGATTGGCATTTGATCTGCGGAATACAACTACTTTGACCCAATCCTAGATATGGAAGAGGTACTGGAGTTTGTTTCTCCTAGTCATTCCGGAATAGAATGGCTTGACAGACCACAAGAGTCATAGGCATCGATGAACGAACGCACGCATACTCTTGACTATCAATTGATAGACGAGGGTCAGAATGCAACTAAAGAGAACAGCTCAAAGGAACATATAACTTTCTGAGTTGTGGATGCATAGATTAGTATGTCGAACCAAGTTCAACATATTTCTTCCGGATAACCCATGCAGAAAGGTAGAACTGGCAGAGTCACGATTTATGAATGGAGAACTCCTCAAGAGTACTCTAATTGTGATTTTTTTTTTGATCCAATAAACATCTGCCATAAGTAGTTCATGGTATTTGGAAGAAGAAGATACCACGGACTTCAAGGACTATCGCAAAGGTTACTAATATCCTAAAGGCATTAGCAATTACTATCAACATGAAGTAGGTAGAGTGAATCTCGGGTTCAGAACCCAGGAGTAGAATACCTACTACTAAGTAGCATCACGGGATGCTTCCGAGAATAAAGGCCAGAATCTTCACACTAGGACACAAATCATGGCTAGACCACTAGATGATCCCCTAAGCACTTAGGGTCATAATAATAATTCCAACATATATGTCGAGGCAATAATTACCTCAACACACCGATTAGTGTGGTTAATCTGGCCCATGGGAACATCGGAAACAGAAGGAAGGGATTTGCAAATGCATCGGACTATTTAGAAACCTGGGATGACTCGGACAGCATAACGGCTATAATTGCTCAAAAAGATTTGAGACAATCACAAAAATGGTGGCATAACCACTCAGAAGCACAATATCAAGGTTCCGAGATCAACAATTAACAGACGGAAGTAGTAGGAACTGAACTGAGACTTAAATCCAACAATCTTATAAGTCTACTGATTAGTAACACGTGATCCTAATAGAAAGAAGAGATAGCCTAGTTCTTAATCCCCGCAGGAAAGATAAGATGACTCAGATCAGAAGGGCATGAGGTATAAGGAGTAAAAAGAGCCTTACGTTCCATCCCACAATCAATTCCCTTATATAACTAAAGAATTTCTAGACTCAACTTCGACCAGTTTGGCTTGGTAATCCTACAGGCAGTCAAGCTCTGATACCAACGCTGTCAGGACCCCGACTCAATGCCACATCGATCTAGCATGTAACACCTCATATCACTTTGCGGCCTCACGCACGGTATTCCCACGGGTGTCGCCTTACCTTTGCCCGGGACCGTTTGCGCCTTTTGACACACGTATATGACAGTGTCGCTAGCATCCATATGATAAGGAGCCCGGGCTGACATGGCTAGTCGTAAACCCAAAGTGGCACAGACTTACAGGGACAGGCATCCATGACCCAGCATCGAACGTGTCGGTCATCAGCGAGTGAATCCAGGCTGTAGCACTGGGCTAGCAGGACTCCGGTGAACCGGGCTGTAGCGGGCTAACAGGACTCCGGTATTCATCGCGTGACATTTCCCCGAAGGGACAGGCACAGGAACGAAGAAGGACACATGCCGGCCAGCCTAAGTGTTCCGGAGCAGTAGCAAGCTACCATGGCTCAGTGGAAACACTAGGAGACATTTCCCGGTAAGAGAGGCTACTAAAGATAAACAACTAGATGGTCAGATCCCACACATACCAAGCATTTCAATAACATACACACAATATGCTCGATATGTGCAAATACAACATGGCATCACAACATGACTCTATGACTCAAGTAATCTATTCAATAGGCTCCGAGGAGCGAGATATTACAAACATGGGTCTCATGACCCAACATTCAGAGCATACAAATCAAGCACAAGCGGAAGCTATCATGTCTGAGTACAGACATCTATAAATGAAAAAGGCTGAGAAGCCTGACTATTTACCAAATCCTGCCGAGGCACAAGATCGTAGCTGAGGTAACAAGCTAAACGTCGAAGACCACGCGGAAATACTAGTGAGACTGAAGTCTCTCTGCAAAAACATAAAATAGGCAAACGTGAGTACAAATGTACCCAGCAAGACTTACATCAGAACTATCTACATATGCATCATTATCAACAAAGGGATGGTGGGGTTTAACTGCAGCAAGCCAGCTTTGACTCGGTGGCTATCCTGAACTACGACTGCGAGTAACTTTTTTGAGGTGGCGCACACGAGTCCACATATTCACCATATCAATACACCACTATGGATCCGCTCCCGTCTCCCTACGAGAACGCCATCCATAGCACTCACACTTATCTTGCGTATTTTAGAGTATCCACTTTCACTTGTCTATGAACTGATATAAGCAACCCAGAAGTCCTTTTCCGCGGACACGGCTATTCGAATAGATTAGGTTAACCCTGCAGGGGTGTACTTCTTCACACACGCTCTCACCACTTACCGCCGTTTACACGACATGTACTCGGCAACCTTCAAGCGGAAGCCCAACGTGGGTGTCGGCCATGACCTACCTAATCACCTAAGTCTCTAGTCCAGGTTTATCGCCTATTCGGGTTCCATCCATGAGGAGATCCGGCCGGAGTTTCGCTCACAGCCCCAAACGATGTGAACAGGGTTCCCGAGACACCAAACGGGCGCCCGGTACACCGTGCCACGTGCCTACCGCATCACAGCCCACCCCTACGGTCAACGCTACCCACGGCCTCCAGCATACTACAAACACCAGAAACTACTTGCAACTCCTGGACAGAGGACAAGGGTGATCAAGAAGCCGAGAGGGTCCATTGGTTTCGGGCCCAATGCGTGGTAGTAGCTGAATCATGGATCACAAACACAGAACTCAGTTCCTGAGGACGGCTGCAATGAGACAACCCACCATGTACTCCTACATGGCCTCTCACCGCTACCTTTACCAAATCGTGTTCACACACTTAGCTCACACACAGTAGGACAGGTTCACACGCCTCTGATTCATCCCCGATGAATCAGACCTGACTCAACTCTAAGCAATAGCAGGCATGACAAACAAACATAAATGAGTAGGCACACCAGGGCTCAAACAACTCCTACTCATGCTAGTGGGTTTCATCTATTTACTGTGGCAATGACAGGTCATGCAAAGGACAAAGGGGTTCAGCTACCGCAGCAAGTACCAGATGAATCGGTGTTGTCCTAATGCAGTAAAAGAGAGCAGGAGCGAGAGAGTAGGGTTGTATCGGAATGAACAAGGGGGTTTTGCTTGCCTGGCACTTTTGAAGATAACATTGAGTCTTCATCAGTGTCAACAATCACATCATCGGTATCACGTCTATCGAGAGGGGACAATACCGGCAACACAGAAGGGAACACAATCAATGCAATGCACAATATGATGCATGATCATGACATGGCAAAATGAATGTGTTTTGAGCTAATGCAACTAGCAACAGATTAAATGAAGTTGGTTTGGATACAAGATTCAAATTTAAACTCCATATGTGATTATTCAAATGCCATTTAATTGATTTGTGCTAAACAGCAGCTATAAGTTGTTCTAACATGCATGAAAATGGTACAGATGGATTCCTTGAATTTTTCTGATAATTTTTCATATATAAATTATTTAATTTGGAGTTACGGTTAATTTTCTATGAATTTTAGAAGTTTATATAATTTTCTGGAATTATAAATCATTTCCTAATTTATTTAATTCCAGAAATACTTTACTGCGTCAGCATGACGTTGGCATGACGTCAGCAAGTCAACAGGGGCCGGCTCGGGTCAAACCTGACGTGTGGGGTCCACACGTCAGTGACACAGGGGCTAATCCCGCGTTGACCCGGGCTTTGACCCGCTACGGGGCCCGCTGTCAGTGTCTGTGGGGGGTGTTTAGCGTGGTCATTAGTGGCTAATGACAGCGCCACGTCACTGGCCACCGGAGTTCGGCCGGCGGCGACCCGAAACGCGGCGGAAGTTCACCGGGGTTGCGCTACGGGCGGCGGCTGGACGCGCGAAGGGCACCAGAAGGTAGCCCGTGCCCGTGCGCATCTAGGGGGGCCAACGGGAGGTGCGGGGGTGGCCGGGGTTCGCCGGAATGGAGCCTGAGGCGGCGGCCGGAGCTCGGGTGGGTGCGGGGTTAGCGCTGCAGCTTGCAAACAAGCTAGCTGCCACGCTAGCGTTGCTCCACGGGTCGTTGCGAGTGCAACGGACGCACGCGCGGGGCCATTTGGTCACCGGGGCTTCGCCGGCGACGAGTCCGTGCGGCGGAGCGTCTCGGCTCCGGTAGAGGGGGCGGCTAGAGCTCGAAATCGGACTTGGGGTTAGGGGGAAACGAAGCAGGGACTCACGGGGATCGTGCAGGGAGGGTCAGCGAGCTCGGGGGCGCGCCGGAGTGGCCGAATCGACGGAGAAGATCCTCGGCGGCCGGCGAGGGGGAAAACGTCGGGGGCGGCGTTCCGGGGCTCTTCTGGTCGCATGAGACGACGAGGAGGACGAGGGAGGACCGGCGGAGCTCTGGGATACGAAGAGGGAGCGAGGGAGTGGCTGTGGCTGCGGCGGTGACGAACGGCGGCGACGATGGCGTTCGGGTGTGCGAGAGGGAGAGGCGAGGGAGAGACGAAGGGGACGAGTGAGGGGGTCCAAGGGTTCGAGGCGGCACCGAAGAGAAGGCCCGAGGCGTCGCGGTGGCGAGGGACGCAGGCAGGCAGGGAGGTGGCGTGTCGCCACGGCGCGCGCGTGCGCTGTCTCCCTCCTCTGCCTACTGGCGCGAGGAGGAAGGCGACAGGGAAGGGAGGCGGCGGTGGGCTGGGCCAGCGGGAGGAGCTGGGCCGGCTGGGCTGCACGGGTGAGGCCAGGTACTTCCTTCTCTCTTTCTATTTCTGTTTTTATTTATTGTTTTCTATTTTGTTCTGTTTTGTTTTAGTTTAGTAAAATACTAAACCATTTTAATAAATTCTGTAGTTTATTATGTGGCTTACTAAAATATATACAAAGTCACTCACAAACTTCCAGAATTATTTGGAGTCATATTTAATATATATTAAATATAAATCCAAAGCAAATAGTTATTGGATTAATTCAAATGGCCAAAATAAATATCTCTGTGACTCCAAAAATATTGGTTTAAATTTTACCTCTCACCAATATTTCCATGGAATAACAGGAACATTTTCTTGGACTCATTTGATGAAATTTAAATGTTGGTTATTTTTAGAGGTCTTCTAAGGCTTTGAAAATTCCTCAATTCAATTTCATTTGAATTTAAACATGATGCTCACATGAGGTCTAGCCTAGTGCATTACCAGAAGCTAGGGATGTGACACCGTGAGGGAGGGAGATCCGGCCGAAACCCTGACAGAATCACACCTTGCTTGTCTCCCCCTGCAGCCTCGTTGGCTCCGCCCAGCTCTTCTTCTCCGACCCAGCCCAACCCTCTTCTCCACTCCAAGGCTGCTGTTGATCCCCTAAAATCATCCACTTCCCCATCCATCCCCATCCCTAAAATCATGAACCCTAAACCATGAAGCGGACCAAACGAACCACCAGGAGGTCCATGAACTAGAGGGAGATCATGAACTAGAGGACCAAACGAATCACGAACCACCCTGACCCCATGAACCCTAACCCTAACCCCATGAACTAGAGGGAGATCATCCCCACGCAACAATAAACGAACCACCCAAACCCTAGAATATCCTAACCCATGAGGGGGATCTACTAGAGGGGAGATGGATCCACCAGAGGGGAGGTGGATCCACAAGAGGAGGGGAGATGGATCAAGGGGAGAAGTACCTAGGGGGAGATGATGTTGACGATGCAGCGGTGGTCGTCGTCGATCGCGCCGTCGTCGATGTAGCCGCCGTCGTCATTGATGTAGTCGATGTGGCCACCGTCGTCGTCGATATAGTCCGCGGCATG
>NC_041385.1:76420398-76593122 GCF_002162155.2 Triticum dicoccoides
AGGTGCGGGGCGGAGCAGAGGAGGGGCGGTGCTATGGTGGGGAGGTGGGGAGTGGGAGCGGGGCGGCGCGGAGCTAGGGTTCGTCGGGGAGAGGGGAGGGGAATGGGGAAATTTTGGGAGGGGAGGGGAGGGGATCCCGCGTGTTAGTGGGAGAGGGAGTGGTGGGTCCTGCCTGGTAGTGGGAGAGGGAGTGGAGGGAAATTTTGGGAGAGGGAAATTTTGGTGGAGGGAAAATTTTGGTGTGGGAGGGAAAACCTTTTGGGTTTGGGTGTAGAAAAAAATAGGGTTTTTTTGTAAACTTTGTAGAAATCATGGTTAAAATCATACCGAGTAGCTCAAGAAAATGCCGGTATTGCAAGTTTAGTATTTTTGCTAGTTGGTAGGCCACATTTGATGATGTGACGCGGAGGTCTCCCATTTTTTTTTGATTTTTTTGAACTTTTACGGTGTTTTCAAAAACCGGCCGATTTCGTCGCGGCGACCGTCCGTGGCTAGGGTTTGAGCCGTGCAAATCTGTTGTCGATTCTGTGATGGAATGCCTACCTGTGAAGCTAAAAAGCATATTTAGTGAAAATAACGGGCAAGCTATGGAGGACCCGTAGTTCAAATTCCAGCCGGTTCCAGCTGAATCGGCCGAAGGTGGTCCGAATTGCCGGGAGTAGCTACGAGGGTCGGAAATGCATGCTTTTTGGCGACCGTCCGTAAAATAGGGTCTACTTTGAGATAGACATGGAATGGCGCCGTTTGGGGTGCCCCTCCTTGTAGCCGCTTCACGAAAAACGCATGTCTTTTGCATTCAAAAAATGAAAAACGGTTTTTTTTGTTAAACAAGTTGGAACCTCGCTTTGGCAACATTGTTTGCCATCACAAGACGGAGGCATGCGCCCAATTTGGGCATATTATCAGAAACTATTCAACGGATGCGGCCATATCATTGCTAGTTTGGCTTGAAAGGCATGAATCTTCGTTCGTGGTAGGTCGTTTTTGAGAACACTTTTTCAAGAAATCGCCGGTATTGCAAGTTTAGTATTTTTGCTAGTTGGTAGGCCACATTTGATGATGTGACGCGGAGGTCTCCCATTTTTTTTGATTTTTTTTGAATTTTTTACGGTGTTTTCAAAAACCGGCCGATTTCATCGCGACGACCGTCCGTGGCTAGGGTTTGAGCCATGCAAATCTGTTGTCGATTCTGTGATGGAATGCCTACCTGTGAAGCTAAAAATCATTTTTAGTGAAAATAACGGGCAAGCTATGGAGGACCCGCAGTTCAAATTCCAGCCGGTTCCAGCTGAATCGGCCGAAGGTGGTCCGAATTGCCGGGAGTAGCTATGAGGGTCGGAAATGCATGCTTTTTGGCGACCGTCCGTAAAATAGGGTCTACTTTGAGATAGACATGGAATGGCGCCGTTTGGGGTGCCCCTCCTTGTAGCCGCTTCACGAAAAACACATGTCTTTTGCATTCAAAAAATGAAAAACAATTTTTTTTGTTAAACAAGTTGGAACCTCGCTTTGGCAACATTGTTTGCCATCACAAGACGGAGGCATGCGCCCAATTTGGGCATATTATCAGAAACTATTCAACGGATGCGGCCATATCATTGCTAGTTTGGCTTGAAAGGCATGAATCTTCGTTCGTGGTAGGTCGTTTTTGAGAACACTTTTTCAAGAAAACGCCGGTATTGCAAGTTTAGTATTTTTGCTAGTTGGTAGGCCACATTTGATGATGTGACGCGGAGGTCTCCCATTTTTTTGATTTTTGTTGAATTTTTTACGGTGTTTACAAAAACCGGCCGATTTCGTCGCGGCGACCGTTCGTGGCTAGGGTTTGAGCCATGCAAATCTGTTGTCGATTCTGTGATGGAATGCCTACTTGTGAAGATAAAAAGCATTTTTAGTGAAAATAACGGGCAAGCTATGGAGGACCCGCAGTTCAAATTCCAGCCGGTTCCAGCTGAATCGGCCGAAGGTGGTCCAAATTGCTGGGAGTAGCTACGAGGGTCAGAAATGCATGCTCTTTGGCGACCGTCCGTAAAATAGGGTCTACTTTGAGATAGACATGGAATGGCGCCGTTTGGGGTGCCCCTCCTTGTAGCCGCTTCACGAAAAACACATGTCTTTTGCATTCAAAAAATGAAAAACGGTTTTTGAATTTTTACGGTGTTTTCAAAAACAGGCTGATTTAGTCACGGCGGTCGTCTGTGGCTAGGGTTTGAGTCATGTTTTTAGCATTCAAAAAATGAAACTTATATTGTTTCATACAGGAGCATGCACAAAAACCCATAATTTTATCTTTCACCCATGAGCATGCATAAAAAATTTCAATTCCCATCAATTACCAAACTGAATATTCATTGTTAAAAACATGACTTGTTTAAATGACACTGTCATACAGCATCCATGAGCATGCACAAAATTAAACCTGGCATACTTAACATTGACATGTTCATATTACACTAACAAGCTTAAACCTAACATGCTGAACACCTTCTTAACATCTTCACTCCTCCTTCTCCTTCATCAACCTGATGCGCTCAGAGTGGCGAATCCCAACGCGGATGTACTCCTCTACCACAATTGGCATGGTCCTGTCGCCAAGTTGTGGGATTGCAGGCGCCGCCACCATCGCGAGGTCGTCGTCCGCCACCACCATAGCAAGGTCGTCGTCTGCCACCACCATAGCAAGGTTGTCGTCCGCCACCACCATAGCAAGGTCGTCATCCGCCACCACCATAGCAGGGTCGTCGTCAGCCACCACCATAGCATGTTCGTCGTCAGCCAGAATAGACTGCTCCTCGTCATCCCCGCTCTGCTCGTCATCCCCGCTCTGCTCCTCGTCGTCATCCCCGCTCTGCTCCTCGTCATCCCCGCTACTGCTCCCATTGCCTGGCCAAATGCAACAAAGTGTGAACATGGTGTTGTCGTCGTGCAGGTAGAGGAAGCCAAAAGGACAGGAAGAAGAGAGGCAGAGAGCTTACTGGCATCGTCGTCGTGCTGGTAGTACATGCGGCACATGGTGTTGTCGAACATCTTCATGGTGAACATGGCGTCGCCGTCGTAGCGGAAGACAAGGAAGTACCCGAGCTGTAGCTCATGGGCACGGGCGAAATGCTCCCAGCCGGGCCCTAGGTACATGTGGCCTTCACCATCAAACACCACCAACACTTCCCACAGCCTGTGAAGCCCGCTGCCGGCCTCCCGCAGCTTCACTTTGTGGGCCTCACGGCCGGCGAGCATCTTCGCAAACTTGTCAGGCAACCTCTGCAGCGAGGGTCAAGCAGTGGTTAATTGTGGCAATCAAGCACTAGATAGCAGAGTGATGATAAAGAAATGAGTGATGATAAACATACCTGCCTACTGCAAGATTTCTCAATTATGATCTCGAAGAACTCGAAACCTTCCAAGCCAGCCATCTCACTTATCTGAAAAGCAGCATTGTAAATTAAACAAGCACATCAACATCAATAGCATAGTAAACTAACACTAAAACAAGCACATCAACATCAACAGCAACAGCAACATCATCAGGTGACCACCAACAGCAACAACACTAAAATCTACTATAAATTGACCAGAACCATATCTACTATAAATTGACCAGAACCATATCTATTATAAATGGACCAATAGTGTACAGCAAAACAACAGTTTCAATATTACACAAGAAAGAAGTCTCAGGTTTATCAAGCACAGCAAAACAATAGTGTGACTGAAGAAAATTATAGCAGGAAATACTTCATGCATCATTAATAGAACCATACAGAATTTTTATGATGCCTCCAGTTTCTCAAGATAAAACTAGCAGCATCCAACATGCTTTGGCATTCATCTCTTGATCGTCAAAATAAACCATACAGAATTCCACAAAAAAAATTCAGAGACCACAGCCCATGATTCTAGGCAAAAGAAACAACAATGTGTACAGAGACAAGCTTCTTTTCCACTTAATATTCAGAATATGCCAGATACACCCAAGGACAAACATGCATTACAACTTATCTTAAGAGAATTAACTACTGTACAAATGCAGTTCATACCTAGTATGCATAACAAATACTAGATTCTCAAACCCTAGAGCAGAAGAGAAAGGAGAGAGGATATGAAGCGGATGGCTTACCGCGGCGGAGTCCGAGAAGAAGTGGTCGTCGGTGGCGTAGGGAAAGCTGCGCGGGAGGCGTCGGACCAGCAAAGGCGCCGGGGAGGCGTCGCCGTCACCCTAAAAAACATCCTAATCAAACCCTAATCCGGCGGCAAGAACCCTAATCTATCATAACAGTAGATACGAAGAGGAAGAGGAAGCGGATTCATACCCACGGTGACGGAGAGTCGGCGACGGAGAGAAGCCGGCGGCGGTGGGAGAGGAAGAAGCCGGTGGCGGCGGAGAGGAGGAGCGGGTCGAGTGGATAGGAGGAGTGGAGAGGGGGAGTGGGGAAAGAGTGGATAGGAGGAGGAGCGGGCCCAATTGTCAGCGAGTTGTTTGATACATTGAAAAGGCTGGGCATAGAGTACAAAACCAGCAACCTCTTCCTAGCCCAGTGGTAGAAACATAGTGAAACAAGCGTATGGTCGTGGGTTCGAGTCCCCGCTGGCGCATATCTTTTTGCTCACAATGAAATGGGTTAAAATAGCGCAAAATTCAGTTAAAATAGCGCAAAATTCAGTTAAAATTCAGTTGAAGCAAACTGGTCCACCTGTCAGCGAGTGGGTCGAGTGGCCCACTTGTCAGTGAGGTATGTGTTAAATACTTGCCTAGTTTAACAATTTGAAAAGAGATGGCATAGAGTAGATGATTAGTAGCCTCTTCCTAGCCCAGTGGTACAAACACAGTGAAACGAGCGCACGGTCGTGGGTTCGAGTCCCTGCTCGCGCATATTTTTTTGCAAAATTCAGTTGCTCTGACCAAAACATCTTCAGTTCAAAAAAACATGAATTAAACATCTTCAGTTCTGAAACTTGAACTAAACATCTTCAGTTCAAAACTACTAAATGATCACAAAAACAACCAAAAACTACATCTGCTACAACATGTGCTAAACAAAACTTGAACTAAACATATTCTGTCTGATCATTTTGCAATGTTTTGCATCACAACCAAAAACAGCATCTGCTACAGCATCACATCTTCAGTTCACCAAAAACAGCATCACATCACAACCAAAAACTACATCAGGATCATCTGCTAGAACCATAAGTCTCATTGATATCCAAAATGCACAACCATCAGGATCACATCCAAAATGTGTTTTGCATCCAAAATGCTTACAAAATACTACAACCATCAGGATCACATCAAATGCTTACACACGGAAATCAAATGTTTTGCATTTTGCATCAACATTTTGTCACAGGATCACACCACTACAACCATCAGGATCTTCAAGCATTTTGCTACCTGGAGATAATTGTAGTACATCAGGATCACCATGCATATGCACAAGAAGGAAAACTACAGAGAGTTAAAAGGATCACCAAGGAGACCAAATTTACCTTCGCTACTCATCGTCGTCGATACGAAAACAAGGAACTCTATGCCCACTCCTGTTTTCCTCATCATCACTACAATATTGCAGCATAGTATGATCAGTCCGGTTTTCCTCATCCTCGCTTTCATGTCCATCATGTACCACCTTTCTTCTTTTCTTGACTGTTGCAGCACCAACGATCACACGTTCCCGGTCCCTTCGCACTCTGCTTTGCACCGGAACTTCCATAGAGTCATCATCAGCTTGCAATGGAACTTCCGTAGAGTCATCATCTTGGTATGTTAGTCCACCATCACCGGGGCCCTTTTCCACTTCAGTTTCAGTCACACTCCACAAGTGTCTGTGCTGAAAGTTTTGCACAACTCGCCATTTTCCGTGCAAAAGAGTGTCTGGCAGATAAAACACCATTGTTGCTTGTGTTGTTAGAATAAAGGGATCACTCTTATACCAGCACCTTGCAATGTTGATGCTTTTGAAGTGGCCATCATATTTGACAAAAGAGTCTCTCCTCTTCTTGCTACCAAGCTCAAACCAGTCACAGCGAAATAAGACAACCGAGCGATGGATGCCTCCACTAGAGTTGTACTGCAACTCTACGATGCTTCTCAACTGACCATAGAAGTCAATGATCTCACCATCATGTGACCCCTCAGTGACGATTCCACTATTCTGTGTCTTCCTTTTTTCCTCGCGGTCAACGGTGTGGTACCGGACACCGTCAGCAATGCATGCTGAATACACTCTCACTCGCTTATCCGGTAAGCATGCCAAAGCAAATAGATCATCACTGACCTTCTTCTCCTCATGCAACTTTCCAATCTGCACAAATAAACCATTTAGCAAACAATGGTATTTAACAATGGGTGAATAACATAGAAAACATAAAACATGTGGCTAAAGATCTCACATGATTCTTAAACCAATTAGAAAACACCTTGGCAACCCTTTTATCAACATTGATATTGCTTTCTTCCTGATTTAACTCTTCCTTGCATTTCCTACAATGCCAACAAAACATGTGAATTAAAACATTAGGCTGGTGCCAACCCAAGCAAAAAATATATATATATATATATATATATATATATATATATATATATATATATATAATGAGTGCACAAGATATAACATACTCGATATATGGTAGAACCTCGGCGCAATTGCTGAGCACAAACCAAACCATCTTGTCATACTCATCACCAGCCTCCAAGTATTGTGAGGCTCCAAGAAAGTTCACACCATGGTTGAAAACAGAGACATCACCACTTTGCGAATTAGACCGCTCTCTATTTCTGCCCGGCCGGTTCCATCTTGTTTCCACATCACCAAAGTATCTAGAGCAAAAAGTCAAGCACTCGTCAACGACATATGCTTCAGCAATAGAACCTTCAGGTCTTGCTGTGTTTCGCACATAACGCTTACAAGTAAGCAGCCTTCTTTCGATTGGGTACATCCAACCGTATTGCACAGGGCCTCTAAGCATTGCCTCTTTGGGTAAGTGCACCGCCAAATGGACCATCACTGTGAAGAAAGCTGGAGGGAAAATCTTCTCAAGCTTGCAAAGAATAATTGGGATTTCTTTTTCAAGTCTTTCCAAGACAATTAACTTGAGGGTTTTGCAGCACAGTTCTCTAAAGAAATTTCCCAGCTCAGCAACCGCTTCATATATATCCTTGTGCATGATTCCTCGGAGGCCCACCGGTAAAATCCTTTGGAGGAGGATGTGACAATCATGGGTTTTCAGTACTGAAAGCTTGAATCCATCAGAAGTAACACACTTTGCTAGGTTAGGAGCATAACCATCTGGAAATTTCACCGCTCTTAGGAATTCACAGAATGCAAGCTTTTGTTCTTTATTCATTGTATACCATGCTCGTGGAATTTCAAATGAATCTTCATCTTCATTGTGCTGTAGATGCAAATCTTCTCTTATGCCCATGTCCTCCAAATCAAGCCTAGAACTAACCGTGTCCTTTGTCTTCCCTTCAATGTTCAGAAACGTCCCTAGCAGATTCTCGCATATGTTTTTCTCAATGTGCATTACATCGAGATTATGCCTTAATTTCAGATCAGCCCAGTATGGCAGGTCCCACAAACAAGACCTCCGGTCCCAACATTGACCTTCCTCACGCTTTCTTTTCTTCGCCAGCTTTCCTGGTCTCACATCTTTCACCTTTTCAAGTTGCTGCTCCAGCTCTTCTTTAGTGAATTCAGCTGGCTTGTCACGGGTTTCATTCTCACCATTAAAATCTTTGCTTCTTCGCCAGCGATGGTTTCGGGGAAGAAAGCGACGGTGCCCAATATAGCATATCTTGCTCCTTATTCTCTTTGAGCAAGGCTCTTTGTCACAATGGACACAAGCCTGATAACCCGCTGTGATCCTCCCAGACAAAGTGTGCAGAGCCGGGAAATCATGGATGGACCATATGATCGCAACACGTAGATTGAACTTTTCTTCCGGACTCAAGGCATCGTATGTAGGTACACCAGTCCAGAGCTGGAGCAGTTCTTCTACGAGGGGCTCCATAAAGACATCAAAATCCTTTCCTGGAGAATCTGGACCCGGGATAAGCAATGACATCATGAAGTTGGACTGATCCATGCATGCCCATGGTGGCAGGTTGTACGGCACCACAAAAACTGGCCACATGCTATAAGACGTGCTCATGTTCCCAAACGGATTAAACCCATCTGTGGCAATGCCAAGTTTTATGTTCCTTGGATCTGCAGCAAAATCAAAATGTATACGGTCAAACTCTTTCCATGCCTCTCCATCTGCTGGATGGCTCAGCTCATTGTCCACAGGTTGCCGCTTCAGCTTGTGCCACTGTACCTCACGCGATGATTTCTTCGAGATGAACATCCGCTGCAGCCTTGGTATCAAGGGAAAGTGCCTCAGTACCTTCTCCGGTATTGACTTCTTCCCATCAGCATCTTTCCACCTAGATGCATTGCATTTTGGACAGTTGTCATGCTTTGCTAAATCCTTCCGAAACAAGACACAGTTATTTGGGCACACATGTATTGACACATAACCTAACCCCAGCCTGCGGATTATGCTCAATGCTTCATCATAAGATCTGGGAACACAACTGTCAGGGAATTGCAAGCTCAAAAGACGGAGTATTGCGTTGAATGCGGCATTGCTAATCCGATAGAAAGACTTGATGTGGAGTAACTTCATGGTGAAGGTAAATCTTGAAAATTTACCCCCTTCATGAGCTGCGCGCTTCGCCTCCTCTAACACCTCAGCAAACAACGATTTCTGTCCATCAGCATGATCTTCAGCATCGTACAAATCCTTCAATAGGTCAGGAATCCTATCATCTTCATGCCCATCCTCTTCCTCCAAAACAGCATTATCTCGCAAAACCTTTTCCATGAAATCAATGCCAGCATCACCACCACCCATCATATGAGGGGCCTCTATATCAGCTTCAAAATGTTGAGGTTGTCTGTCTAAAGGTTCTCCATGATATATCCATCTATCATATGTGCTGGACATCCCATTAAGAAGCAGATGATCTTCCACTCTTCCTTGAGCCATTCTTGGACGGTTGAGGCATTTACAACATGGGCAAAGAATGTGAGCATCGTTGGCAAAATTTGCCCAAACAAATGCCATGAAATCATCAACTCCTTTCATATGTTCTTTCGAAAACTTTCTAACTCCTTGTCTAATCCAGCTTATATCCATCTGCCAAAGACAACAAATTGTTGCAACTTAGCAGATCAATCTAAGTGCATCAACATTAATTAATGAAAATGGATGGAAGTAATGGAAGCTAAAATTCCAGAAAATAAGGTAGGCACCCAAGTTTATATGCTAACTGCCTAAGCACAACATTCAGCTATTTCCAATTCCTCACTACTTTAGTCCAGTTCACATGGTTTACAGATTTCACATGGGAGCAATAAAAAGTAGTTCAAATGGAAATACAGATTTCACATGGGAGAAAAGAAAAGCTAACTAAAACATGATGGTTCACAAAAAACAGAGGTGGTTAAACAACCAACAATAACAATATATGCTGCCACTAAGAACTATTTTGGTTAAACCACCAACAATAACACCACTGTCAATTTACATGAATGCCATTTCCAAGATTGCATCAAATCTACATCAATGAGAGTTTTCCTAGTTTACATCTAATCTACATCAATATTCAGGTCCTTTCATCAATGAGAGTTTTCCAAGATTGCTGACAACATAATTTACCAGTAACAATTGACTGAATTCCAAAAGAATTCTTAACAATTTCATCAACAACAATTCTCCTAATAATTTCATCAACAGAAATTCTCTTCACAATTTGTACCAAATTCATCAATGACATTTCCAAGAGATTTTTCCAAGCTTACAACAAACCTACATCAAATCACTCTGAAGATTCTCCTAACAAATCTACATCAAATCATTGACATTAATAGAGAGGAGAGGGAGAAGAGGAGGGGGAAGGAGAGGGGTGCATACGTGGGCGAGGTCTGCTTGCGGCGGTGGCGACTCCCCCATGCTCGCCGGCGGCGAGTCCCCCATGCGTGGGCGACGCGAGCGGCGAGGTCGCCGTTCCTGTCGTGGGCCCCGCCCCCGCCCCCGCCTCCGTCCCTGCTGGTTGCTTCCGCCGCGAGGCCGTGGGCGAGGTCACCTGCAGCGAGCGGCCCCTACTGGTTGCTTCGGCCGCCAGCCCCCGCCCGCCGGCCGCCGGCCGCCGCCCACCGGCCCCGCCCTCGTCCGAGCGACGCTTGCTGGTTGCTTCCACCGCCGCCCGCCGCCACCTGGTCGGAAGACCTAGAAAAACGCTAAGTGTTGCTCTGTTCGATGCCACCGCCGCCACCTGGTCGGAAGGTCCCACTTGTCAATGATACGAGAGAGCCGTAGTTCTATATAATGTATAGATAAACTCCCAGATGTGAGCAACTGTCCCTCTCTAGCCCAGCGGTAGCATGCGAGCCAACCAAGCGCGAGGTCGTGGGTTCGAGTCCCGCCTCGTGCATCTTTTTTGGGTGAATTAAGCGCTCGGCCCCATCTGTCAAATGGGTCCCGCCTGTCAGTGTGTCCCCCGTCTGTCTGTTGAATATTAAAACTCAAGCAAAAATGACACCTAGACAGTGACACATAAGCGAGGTTGCTGAGGTGGCTGCCTAATCATCCTAATTCATTCAAACTCAAGTGTAGTGACCATTTTATATTGGTCGTTATCAGCTACGCATGAGGCAGTGGACAGTGCTACTAGCTTTATGACCATTTCCTCTAATGAAATTATGACCTTTCTGACCAAAATGGTCGTTATGGTTTAGGGTTTAGAGCCCCCCAGACAGCTTTTGACCAATTGGTCTAAAATGGTCATAAATTTATGACCAATTCTTCGAGGGTCACTGACAGAAGGTCATAAGTTGACATATTTCTTGTAGTGCTCGGCACCGGCGCATGGGTTCCAGTGTTGGATGGGCTAGATGGACATGCACTTTTCATCAGCAAACCCTTCTCCAAGTCCAAGCCGGCTGATGAAGATATATTAGAAGATGATAGCAAAAGAGCCCGTGCGTTGCAACAGGAGAGAAAACATAACACACGCTCTTAACCCAACAACCATCACTGAAAACCATAATCGGTTCATCTCCTTTATTTTTGCGAGGCAGTGTTGGCGCTTATCCTCCTTCTCGACCTCGCCAGCGATGGCCTTGGTGTTCACACAAAACAAAAAAAATGTGTTTGAATATGGTTAATCCTAAGGCATCTCTCTCTTCATCTCTCCTTCCTCTCCCTCCCCCTCTCTCTCTCGCTCTCTCTCACTCTCGCGATGAGAAATCTGTTATTTTCCCTGCGACATTTTTCAGAGTTATGCATGTGTAGTTATCGATATTTTATTGTTATAGTGGGATGTTTATTTACAATCCGGATCGCCGCCGGTATGAAAGGAAAACGGATCTTATGCTATAAATTATAAGTTTGCTCTCAAAATAATATTTTAAAAACATTTAACAGGTAAAATTAACATCATATTTAGATTCCACATATTTTTCTAATAAAATTTCATATATAATATGTTAAAATCGAAGTTACGGTTTAAAAGATACAGATAATTTAGAAAATCATTTTTTGACTTAAATATATTCGAAAATAATATTTAAAAATACTTAACAGGTAAAATAAATCTCATATTCATATTCTAGATATTTTTCTAATCAAATTTCATATATAACATGTTCAAATCGAAATTACGGTTTAAAAGATATGGATAATTTAAAAAAAACATTGTTTGACTTAAATATGATCCGCGGATGAATTACCTAAGACATCGGGGGGTTTAAAAAATGTAAAATAACGGTTCGGGTATGACTTAAATCTGGACTGCAGGTTGATTTCAAGAAAACACAGGGACTTTTCTATAAAATATGAAAAAAACGTTCGTTTTAATTTAAAATAGGACTGCGGGTTGAATTCTTTGAAATAGAGGGACTTTTCTGAAAAATGCCATGACGGACGAAAGAAACCCAATTTGCTTTATTATTAGGTAAAGATATACATTTTATCGACAGTGATGACGTGTTCAACTTAAGGTCCCAGGCCATAAGCCCACCCAATGCTTTAATTGATTTCCGTTCGTCGACATGGACCTTCCCCACAGAGATAGTGGTTTAATTGTTACTAGAAGCTGGCGCGTGCTTTGCTGCGCCGTTTTTCTCATAAACCACAATACCAGCCTCGATAGCCCAACTAATGATAAACTGATGCCCTGAAACCAATAAAGGCACGACCTTATGTAGACCATCACCCATGTAAAACAAACACCAATAATCAATGTAGAAAAAACAAATTCTTCTCCTGTGAAGTGTGTATATGTGTGTGGTGTCCGGTGATAGAAATGGTTTGACCTTTGTGTTTTTATATTCACGTACAATATCTCTCGTCATATACTTAAATGGATGCGAGAAAATAATACAGAGCATGCTATTCAATGTACAAAAGACTATAGTCACACAATACTGTCAGCTGTGCTCGATCAATAGACATCATAATCTTAAAGTTGTTCTGAAGAACACATGGAGAACGCTGAGTGTTGATGGCTCTGTAGTTTGAAGTAATGTGGTGTACCAACCATTCACTAAATAGGCAACTGTCCTTTGCTTTGCCGATAGATCAATGAAATTGATGTTTAGTATTAACATTGCTAGTGTAAGGATGTGAAACATGACTACTCACCTTTTTCTATTATTGGTAGAGGTGACTATTGTACTTGTGGGTCTAGGCGGATACAAATAGTAACTGTAGGCACAGGAATTGTGATTGCTTGGAAACAACGATTAATTTTGATTATCAAACTTGCAGGGCATGAAACGGCAGAGCTGGTAACATGGGAAAATTAGGAACACAATACCATCGACATGGCATGTAACAAGTAAAATGGTTTGTCAGAGGAAATGCCCCAACACCACCATCGGCACTAATTAGGATGTTGATTGATGGACTGAAGAGTCCGGTTTCACAACAGGAGGCTCCCCTGCAGGTGGCAGGATAGGATCAATAGCAAGAAGCAAAGCCCTACTGTCCTGATGCAAATTTCATGGGACGTATAAATATAACTAATGGTATCTCTAAGCGATGTATCTCTTTTGGCCAGAACAATATAGAAACTGTTGGAAATATGAGAAAATTACTACGAGATTTAATCCGAATAAACAAAAGATAAACCATGACTACAGTAGCAGAGATTGAACTAATCATGCGAACTAGCATAGCAGATGAACAGATCACATCTAGGGCACATACTAGAAACATGAATTCTACCACGATCTCGAACAGGAAAGATAGAATCACGTACGGTGCAGCGGGAGCAGCATTGCCAGCGTTGACGTTGTCGCCCATGTCGTCGAGGATGAGGTTGCCGAGGTCGGGGAAGAATTCGTCGTTCGCGAAGTCGTCGTTGCCAGCAGTCGCACGAGTGCGCTCCCCAAAAACCTGATCGCCCCTCTCCCGTACAGGATCACGAGAGGCGGGGTTCCGGAGGCCTGCTGTCCCTTCTCCCAGTGCACGCCGAAAGGAGGAATGGAGAAGACTTGCTTGGCGGCGCAATGATCTGGAGCGGTGGTGAGAAACCATACGAAACAGCAGCGGCTAGGGTAGACGTCTGCCTGACTATATAGTGCGGGCCGGGTAGGTCGTGGGAGTAAACCCCACGTCCGAGTCGTCACGATCCAAAAGAATCGGAAACTGTTCAGTAATTAATGCGTCCGTTAATTATTAATTAATGACTCATTAATTTTTCCCGAGCAGCAAAAATATAGACAACGTGCATAGCTCTGTCCTCGGCTTGGCTCAATCCCGCAACCCGCGGCGCGTCGTGACGAGGCGAGGCGTGGTGTGGCGAGGCGAGCGAGGAGGAGGAGCGCGTGTGTAGGTCTCCTCTTCTCATGCTCATACAAGTGATAGGAGAGCTCACCTTATAAAGAGGTGCAACTCTCTCTCAACTTATGAGGTGGGACTAAACTTTAGCCTCACTCACTCCACTCACATGTGTGCATGAATGGGCCAAGAGAATTTCAGAATTTTAGTTAGGCTTTGGGCCAAAAGCCCACTAGCAAATTCCAACAATCCCCCACAAAGTCTCATTGGCACATTTCACCATTTATTTCCAAAACATTGTTTATATACCGGTGCTTAGTGGAGACTGTGAAGTTGAACTTCCACTTAGAGATTTATGCTACACTAGATCACAACTTGAATAGTGGACTATGCCTTGAACTACAAGTTCTCTGCGAGACTAGTTTCACACAAATTCTTGACCGATACTTGGCTGCCACAAGGCTTCCCCGCGGGTGGAGCGTATACGTCGTACTCCAGGGCCTTTCATGAATTTATTAGAGAGCACCCACTTCTCACAAACTGCGACGTTAACAGTCAAATTCATATAGGTGTGTTCCTCAGGAGATGCTCTGCAGGACAACATCTCTGCTTACTCAAATAAGCCACTTGGAACACATTAAGATAGATATCAACCTGCCATGCAGATCAGGAGAGTATTGCATCTTCACGGAGTGGGATAATTAAAATAAGGATACTCTCCTCTCAGCTGACCAACAGCTTGTCTCCCACTTCTACTTCACGGGATCTCCGATCACATAGAGTGGGTTACCACTATGGACAACTCATGCGGTGGGTCTCAAACCCATCTCCATCGATGCATTATCTATCACATTACGTGATAGACCCTTTGTGAAGGGATCTGCCAAGTTTTTCGACGTTTGGATATAATCCAACGTAATAACTCCGGAGTTCCTTAGTTTCCTGACAGATTTTAATCTCCTCTTCACATGCCTTGAGGACTTCATATTGTCCTTAGAACTGTTTATCTTGACGATCACAGTTTGATTATCACAGTTCATCAGGATAGGGGGTATTGGTTTTTCAACCATAGGTAAGTCCATCAATAGCTCACGAAGCCACTCTGCTTCAACGGCAGTGTCCAATGCTGTGAGTTCTGCTTCCATAGTTGACCTCGTTAAGATGGTCTGCTTGCAAGACTTCCAGGAAACAGCGCCACCACCAAGTGTAAAAACATAACCACTTGTGGCCTTAATCTCATCAGCATCAGATATCCAGTTCGAGTCACTATAACCCTCCAGTACCCTTGGATACCCGGTGTAGTGAATCCCATAGCTCGCAGTGCCCTTCAAGTAGCGCATAACTCTCTCAAGCGCACGCCAATGATCATCTCCCGGTTTTGACACAAATCGACTCAGCTTGCTCACAACAAAAGAGATGTCAGGCCTCGTGGCACTCGCCAAATACATAAGCGAGCCAATAATCTGAGAATACCTCAGTTGATCTCTAGCAATCCGTCGATTCTTTCGAAGCAACACACTAGCATCATATGGAGTTGGAGAAGGCGTGCAGTCGCTATACCCAAAACGACTCAAGACCTTTTCCACATAGTGAGACTGAAGCAGTGCGATCCCACCATTCTCATCTCTCAACAGCTTGATGTTTAAGATAACATCAGCTACTCCTAGATCCTTCATCTCAAAACAGCGAGTTAAGAAATCTTTAACCTCCTTGATTAAATCAAGTTTGGTTCCAAAGATCAATATGTCGTCGACATACAGACAAATAATAACTCCTTCGCCCCTACCATGGCGATAGTACACACACTTGTCACCATCATTTACTACAAAGCCGGCAGCAGTTAATGTTCTTTCGAACTTCTCATGCCACTCCTTAGGAGCTTGTTTAAGGCCATATAAAGACTTTAATAACTTGCACACCTTTCCTTCTTGACCAGGTACTACAAAACCATCTGGCTGATCCATGTAAATTTCCTCCTTCAACTCTCCATTGAGGAAAGCCGTCTTAACGTCCATTTGATGAACGAGAAGACCATGTGAGGCAGCCAGTGATAGTAGCACCCGAATTGTGGTCAGTCTAGCCACGGATGAGTAAGTATCAAAGAAGTCTTCACCTTCTTTCTGGGTATAACCCTTAGCCACAAGTCGTGCCTTGTACTTTTCAATCGTACCATCAGGTCTAAGCTTCTTCTTGAACACCCACTTACATCCTACAGGTTTGCACCCATAAGGACGGTCAGTGATCTCCCAGGTTCCGTTAGCTAAGATGGAATCCATCTCGCTATGAACAACTTCCTTCTAGTAGTCAGCATCAGGAGATGCATAGGCTTCTGAAATAGTCCTGGGTGTGTCATCCACAAGGTACACAATGAAATCATCACCAAAGGACTTTGTAGTCCTCTGTCTCTTACTCCTTATAGGAGTTTTATTGTCACCCTCAATAGGATTCTCAACGTGTTCCATCGCAATGGTGGGTTCAGGAATTACAGTGAGTTCCTCACTAGATGGAATAGGTATCTTCTGATTTGATGAACTTAACATATCCTTCATAGGAATATGTCCTCAAAGAAAGTTGCATCATTAGACTCCATAATCGTACCAACATGCATGCCGGATACCTCAGATTTTATTATCAAAAATCTATAGCCAATGCTATGAAAAGCATAGCCCAGAAGAACACAGTCCACGGTTTTTGGTCCAAGCTTGCGCTTCTTGGGAATTGGTATATTGACTTTCGCCAAACAACCCCAAGAACGTAGGTAAGAGAGTTTCAACCTTTTCCTTTCCCATTCCTCAAATGGAGTCATGGTCTTATGCTTTGTGGGAACTCGGTTTAGGACATGACACGCGGTTATTAGCGCCCCCCCCACCATTCCTTGGAAAGACCCGATGTGTCTAACACGGCGTTAACCAAATCAGTCAGAGTTCGGCTCTTTCTTTCGGCTACCCCATTAGACTGGGGTGAGTAGGGAGGCGTCCTCTCATGGATTATACCATGTTCCGCACAAAACAGACCAAATTCATTGGAAAAATACTCTCCACCACGATCGGACCTAAGTCGTTTAATTTTTCGATCAAGTTGGTTCTCTGCCTCAGCTTTATAGTTTTTGAAGAAAGTTAAAGCCTCATCTTTTGATTTCAGAAGATACACATAGCAATATCTAGTGGAGTCATCAATAAACGTCATGAAATATCTCTTTCCACCTTTTGTCAACACGCCATTCATCTCATAAAGATCAGAATGTATAAGCTCTAGTGGCGCCAAGTCTCTTGCCTCTGCAGTCTTATGGGACTTGCGAGGTTGTTTAGCTTGCACACATACTTGGCACTTAGAGCCTTTGACAGTAGAGATTTTCGGAATTAAATTCATATTGGCTAGCCGCGTCATGCAACCAAAGTTAATATGACAAAGTTGTGAATGCCAAATAACCGACTCATTATTGTGGCAAACATTATTAATAACTTTAGTGCAAATATCTGACAAAGATAGGCGGAACAAGCCTCCGCACTCATAGCCTTTTCCAACAAATTGTCCACACTTGAAAATTACAACTTTACTGGACTCAAAAACCAACTTAAAACCATCTCGACATAAACGGGAACCGCTAACGAGATTTTTATTGATGGATGTCACATGATGAACGTTCTTCAGACGCACGGTCTTCCCCGAAGTAAACTTCAGATCGACCGTACCAACACCTCGAACGATGGCATGTGACCCGTTCCCCATCAGCACGGGAGAAGTCCCTGTGGCCTGGTAAGAAGAAAACATGGAGGCGTCAGCACAAACATGTACATTGGCACCGGTGTCAATTAACCAATCAGGAGATTGAAATACTGAAAGAATGGTAGGAAAAATACCGTACCCTGATTCCTTCATATCAGTATCACCGATGACAACATTAGCGGACTTGCCGCCCTTCTCATGTTCGCGCTCCTCATAGCGGTTAGGACACTTCGGAGCCCAGTGATTAGGATCACCGCAGACATGGCAAAGTCCCTTCCCCTTCTTATGAGAATTCTTCTTGAAGTTGGTAGAATGTGATGGCTTGTTCTTTGTATCAAACTTGCCTTTCCCCTGAGTTTTGTTCTTGTTGTTTTTGAACTTATTGGGCTGGAAGTTCTTCTTCTGTACCATGTGGGCACTAGAAGCTCCCTCGGCAACTCGAGCATGTGTGTCCTTTGCTCTCGCCTTCTCTTCAACATCAAGAGTACCAATAAGATCCGCAAGGGAAAACTCCTGTCTCTTGTGTTTTAGTGAAGTAGCAAAATTGTTCCACGAAGGTGGAAGCTTGGCAATAATGCCTCCGACAACAAATTTGTCCGGCAACACACACTTGAAGTGCTCAAGTTCTTTTGCGAGCGACTGTATCTCATGAGTCTGCTATACAACAGAGCGCTCATCAGTCATCTTGTAGTCATAGAATTGCTCCATGACATACAACTCGCTACCGGCGTCCGAGGCACCAAACTTGGCCTCGAGCGCAGCCCACATGTCCTTGCCGTTGTCAAACGACATATACGAATCCACAATGAAATCATCAAGAACACCTAGAAGAGCGCCTTTAAAGAGAGTATCAATCTTCCCAAAAGCTTTCAGCTGTGCTGGATTAAGATCGCCCTCAGGCTTGCCCTTAGTGGCGTCATAGCAGCCCATGGTCTGAAACCAGTAGACTGCTCTCGTGCGCCACCTCTTATATTGCGCCCCCTTAAAGGCAGGCGGCTTCAGATGCGTAGCAAAACCACTCAGAGTAAATTGCCTATAATCAGGTTTTTGGATTGTTGGAAATATGAGCAAATTAGGAACACAATACCATCGACATGACATGTAACAAGTAAAATGGTTTGTCAGAGGAAATGCCCCGACACCACCATCAACACTAATTAGGATGTTCATTGATGGACTGAAGAGTCCGGTTTCACAACAGGAGGCTCCCCTGCAGGTGGCAGGATAGGATCAATAGCAAGAAGCAAAGCCCTATTGTCCTGATGCAGATTTCATGGGACGTATAAATATAACTAATGGTATCTCTAAGCGATGTATCTCTTTTGGCCAGAACAATATAGAAACTGTTGGAAATATGAGCAAATTACTACGAGATTTAATCCGAATAAACAAAAGATAAACCATGACTACAGTAGCAGAGATTGAACTAATCATGCGAACTAGCATAGCAGATGAACAGATCACATCTAGGGCACATACTAAAAACATGAATTCTACCACGATCTCGAACAGGAAAGATAGAATCACGTACGGTGCAGCGGGAGCAGCATCGCCGGCGTTGACGTTGTCGCCCATGTCGTCGAGGATGAGGTTGCCGAGGTCGGGGAAGAATTCGTCGTTCGCGAAGTCGTCGCTGCCAGCAGTCGCGCGAGTGCGCTCCCCAAAAACCTGATCGCCCCTCTCCCGTACAGGATCACGAGAGGCGGGGTTCCGGAGGCCTGTTGTCCCTTCTCCCAGTGCACGCCGAAAGGAGGGATGGAGAAGACTTGCTTGGCGGCGCAATGATCGGAGCGGTGGTGAGAAACCATACGAAGCGGCAGTCTGCCTGACTATATAGTGAATTTTTCCCGAGCAGCAAAAATATAGACAACGTGCATAGCTCTGTCCTCGGCTCGGCTCAATCCTGCAACCCGCGGCGCGGCGCGGCGTGACGTGGCGAGGAGAGCGAGGAGGAGTAGCGCGCGTGTAGGTCTCCTCTTCTAATGCTCATACAAGTGGTAGGAGAGCTCACCTTATAAAGAGGTGCAACTCTCTCTCAACTTATAAGGTGGGACTAAACTTTAGCCTCACTCACTCCACTCACATGTGTGCATGAATGGGCCAAGAGAATTTTAGAATTTTAGTTGGGCTTTGGGCTAAAAGCCCACTAGCAAATTCCAACAGAAACAGTGGTTCAATGTAAAATTTTGTTTTGTTAATTTTAGCAATGAATGCCTCTATGTAGTTGCATCAGTTTTCCCTACAGATATGAACTGAATGGCTAACGCTGAGAACAACAATAACAGAATCAACATTATAACCGCGTGATGTAATTGCTTAGATAGTACTACTCAACAATACATATTTTATATTTTCGTCAACTTTTATGATATAATTAAGTAATTACTCCCTCCACCCCATAATACAAGACGTTTTTGCAAGCTAGCATAGCTCACAAAAAACGTCTTTTATTGTGGGACGGAGGGGGTACTATTTATGGGGATTGTTACTAAATAAGGATGATAACAAAAGGGATGTTTTGGAGTACTAAGCATGCAGTAGAGAATCAGTTTTACCATCGCTTACCTATCTTGCAAGGCAATGGCCCCAGGAAGTTGAGGACTTGCAAACCACCAACATAATGTTGATCCCTGAAGCGGCGCCATTCCTGTATATAAAATGTATTGGCAATTAAGATTTATAGCATGGAAATTTCCCTACATGGTTCAGAACGAAAAACAAATGTATGGAGCTGTAGAGGAGATTGGCATTCGATTGTTTACCTTCAAACATATGATGTCATCCCATCAGAAAGAAGCACCACTCGTCCTCTGATGGCCATGTCCATATATCATTCAACAATGAAGCCCTCTGCGTATCGACTCCATAGGGCAACCACTACCGTGTGTTCGTACCAAATAAACCAAGAGGCTGGTATTAATAACAATTCATATAGGAAACCACGAACAAATAGCCTGTAACTGCGGGAAATATTACAGTTCATATGGAAAGCTATATAGAAATATATGACGCATAGAAGCCATCAGTTATGTAATACATTGCAGAGTGGTTTCAGTCCTGGCCTAGTAATTTGCACTTTAACATGCAAGCAGAGAATTCAACCGATGGGAAAATGAGATAAACTGACACGCAAGCAGAGAATTCATCTGGTGGCAAAGTGAGGTAAACAAGGTACAATGTTGGTTGAGACCGATATTAAATGGCTACGATTCTCATATCATTCTTGTAAGTCTCGGTCAGGTAATGTAATTGCACATCATATGCCTTCAAACAGAAATGTAGCACACGACGCAATTTTAACAGTTAAGAATTTACATTGACACCTTAAATAAGAGGTAACTCCCATTCCACCATTAGCCCAAAGACATGCGTGAGCATCGTGGAAAAAGTCAATTTTGCGTAGAACCAAAAAAGAATCCCTACCTAACAAAGGAGGAATGTGCTTGCACACTTGAAGAACGGGCACTCAGATGCAGCCATAGAGTCTCCATGTTTGAGCAGACGCCAAAAAACCAACCAGGGCTTAGATTGAAGCAGAGGAGGAAGATCTCATTCGCAGAGCAAGACAAGAAAAAAAAGGATCACCACGGGATGAATCTTGCAGAATTGGAGGAGGCCTAGGAGGAAGAAAACACAGAAGAATGTAAACATATATCGAACTAAGTGTTTACTTCTCGAGAGGTGAAAAACAATAGACCCAACTAAATTAGTGAAGAAATTTCTCTTTTGGAATGGTTTAAGGGTCTACAATTCGAACAACATTATCACAAGTAAGAAGTCGTGAAATTAAGAGGTAACGCCAGAGGGTGAGTAGTGTGATTTTAGTGATTTTTCCTTTCTCAAAGAGAAGAACTTCATGTTTGGTATTTGTAACCTTGCATTTCCAGCTATAAATCAAATATATGTTACTCTTTCTTTGATATGCATTGCCCAGCTCAAGGCTAAGGCCTGTTGACCAGCATTAGTTCTTGTCTTCCAAATATGCAGTATGAAAAATAAACGACTCTTAATAACACCTCACTTCTTTAAGACTGATTATTTTTTCCTTCTCCAATTTCTTGTGTTCAAAAAACTTTGCATATTTACTAATAGCAGTTTCATTCGATACAAAATTTACCAAGGCATGATGTGCAATCACGTAAATAAACTTTAACTGAAGCATGTTCATTGAGCAAACAGTAGCAGAAAAGTAAGTAAGCAAAGATGCACAGATATAAGTTTGCTTGCAAGGGATGCACTGGTCTTTGGTACACGGTATACATGTGTTCCTTGGCAGCCAAGCCCAGCCCAGAAGTATGTATTTTAGTAGAGAATATGCAAAAGCTTTGCACATCTTTTCATTAAGCAGGAAGCAAGCAAATTAAACAAAATTTCTCCCATAAAGGAATCCACAAAAGCTTTGCACATCTTCACATTAAGCAGGAAACCCAACCAAATAACCGCAGAAATGCACACAGAAACGAATAAATATGTTCACTCCATGCATACATTTCCGGGGAAATTTAATCCAGCTAAATTTTATTTTTATAAATACAGAAGTGATATCAATATCCTTCTTTCTTGAGCTTTAGGTATCAGCCTTCCTAAACTGGAGTCTAGCTCAGAGCAGACCTGGCCCGGCATTTGATCGAACACCTCTAGTCCAGTTTTGATGATGTTAATTGGAAATATGCCAAATTGTAGATTTCATGATATTACTTCCAATAGAAATCGCATCTTATCAGATTATTCCTAAAATATGTAATAGTTCCAGTGATAAGCCCCTCAATTGCCGATGCTTATCCCCAATGAGTCTCTATTAAAGAAGAGCACCAAGATCAATAATTGAACGCATAGGTGATAATCTTACCAACACGGCACCACGCTTCCACTTCTGCTCACAACGCGCTCACTTGGAAATATCATCCATCAAATATTAGCAAGCGAACAACATGTAAGCATGAAAACCAAATTCAACGATCCAAGAACAAAATAAAGTAGGAACAAAAAAGACCTTGCACCACCTCAGTAGCAACGTTGGGTCTTGAGCGGGGCAGCGGCCTCGTCCCGGGGCGGATAGCACCTCGCCGGTTGCAGCTAGCGGCAACACGGCAGACGGCGGCATGGTGGATGTTGGCATCGCCTTCGCGGCTTCACGCGTAGGATGGCGGGGCTGGCCCGCCGCCATCAGATGTGCCCCTCTCTCTCCCTTGCAAGACCCAGTCCTTACCGACTCTGGGAGCCAACGGGAATGGGTGATGGAGCGGCGGCCAAAAGCACGGGGACAGGGAGGCGGCGGAGTCGCGGAGATGCAAGAGGCGAAGCAGGGTGGAAGGCGGGTAAGGGTCGTGGGGATGATGGAGGCAGAGTAGGGGACGGGGAGGCGGCGAGGTGTTGTTGGGGCCGGTGGCATACTGTACAAACGACATAGAAAAGCCCAATAGCGTTTAGTGGCAACTGGGCTGGGTTGAACTCGTTAGTACGCCTCGTTCACCGGCTGACAAACGTGGCCCACAACGCTCCAACATCCCCGATTAACCACAGAGTAGCATTTCTTGGGAGCTTAGTAACTCTAGGGATTAGTATAGCGCTGGATGTAGAAGAGGTTTTGATTCATGTACCGAAAGATGATATTTCTACCAACTATCTATTTTTATGCAATATCTTTAGAACCATCATGACAAAAAATTCCGTCTGTCATGTTAATTTACAATAAATGCGTGAACTTTTTTAGTGGGGGTGGATAGAGAGTTGCATCGTCACCGTGAGAGATTGCCAGAGCCCATGCCCTAGCAGATAGAGGAAGAGGGATAGATTCAGGTTTTAGAGGAGCTTTGCCGTCGGTCGCAACTGTAAATGGGATGGATCATAATTTTTTTCTGGATTTGTCACCAACCAAATTGCCTTAGGTCTAGCCAAATCTTCGTTTGTTTGGCATAAACAAAACATAGCTTGGAGGATTCTAAAAAAAACGTGGAGGTGTGCCTCATCCAAGTTGATTGATCTGACTGCCAGTAGTACGGCATGCACGCATGAGGTCCTCATCCGCCAACGCACACCCCAAATGGTCTGGCCACGTTCATTTGGAGGTAAACGGACACAAAATTTGGCCCAACACGCTGAAGCAAACGGATAAATGTCCGTTTCCGGTCCGCTTTCAACCCATTTCAGACGCAAAATTTGGCCGTGCTTCCGTAGAAACAGACAACGCGAAGATGAGCGCGACGCGCGCCTTGTCCTCCCCCGACCTGCCCGTCGGGAACACACGTGCCCACTTTCTCTCCATTTCACCAAAAACCCTCCCGCGCCCCCTTCCCTCCCTCCTTCATGGTCGGTGACCCGACTGCTACTGCGCGCCCTGCGGGGAAGAAGAAGGGTCCCAAGAAGCCACGGTCGGAATTCACGCCGGCGGAGCTCGCCAAGCTCGACACCAAATCTGCCGAGAGGAGGAACCGGCGGACAAGGGTGGCGGAGAAGAAAGCCATTGCCGTCTTCGCCTCCGTGGCAGCCGCACTGCATGCCGCGCAGCACCATGCTTTCAATCCCGACACGACCCAAAGTCAGGACGGCTGTGGCCAGTATGGTGACGACCAATTCAGTGGCCGTGATGAAGATGAGATCGACGACCATAGCAACTCATGGTATGAAGATTATGACATGTATTGCGAAGATGAGAAAGAATCGACATTGCGGATGAGCCATGTTTATCAATGAGCTCACCAAAAGGACCAACGCACAAAGGAGGAGGCAAAGCATTCGCACGGAATCATACACCCAAGAGGAGAACACTTTGATTTGCGATAGTTGGATGAGCTCACCCAAAGGACTGACACACAAAGGAGGAGGCAAAGCATTCGCATGGGATCATACACCCAAGAGAAGTACACTTTGATTTGCCAGAGTTGGATGGAGATAGACCAAGATCCCATGAAAGGTGGCGAGCAAAAAAGATCCGTCTTTTGAACGAGAGTTCACAAAACCTTTCATGAGCGAAATAAATTTGCCCCCTACAAGTTTGCTCTCTCATTTTGAAGGCTCACTAGTGTACCGACCGCTGGCTTTGTTGTCGGCGTCAAAAACTTGTTCATTTTCAAGGCTGACTTGTGTGCTGTCCGATGGCTTTGTTGCCAACATGAAACTAGATGGTGACCATTCTGTAGGCCGATGGCTTTGTTTCCGTCCGGCATGAACCATGGCGTGAACTATGGTTACTAGCATGGAGCTACATCTTTGTTGCTTTCACAATTTTGCATGCAGCCGGACAAGATGCGGCCGAAATGAGACCGTGCGTTGGGCGCACGGCCGGTGCATCCAGAAATCCGGGTAGACGCTGCCCGTTGCCATCCCGAAAAAGAAGAAATCCGGAAAAAAGGACATCCCTTTGGGTCGTGCGTCGTCGTGCGTTCGAGTTAGAGCAACTCCAACGCAGCGACCCAAATCGTCCACCTGCGTTCGTTTGGGTCGGCGTGGACAAAAGTAGAGGCCCAACGGGCCGACCCGAACCCAAAATGAGTCTGCTTCGCACGCGTCAGCAATGCGTCGGTGCGGACGCTTCACGCGCCTTCTCGGTTTCCGCCGCGTCCCCACCTGGCGGCCGTCCAACTACCCACAGTCAGCCTGGTCAGCTTAATCTATGACCTCGGACCCACGCGTCAGCGACAACGGTCATCCTTTTTAAGCTGAGCTTGCGGGGGGCATCCTCATCCGCTTCCAGAAGCCCCCCGTCCCATCTCGCCACCCTCTGCTCCCTCGCCGGTGGCAACCCTAGCCACCTAGCCACCCGTACGATGGGCATCTTCTCCGGCAATGACAAAGGCAAGGGAAAGGCCCCTACCACCCCTCTCCCCCGCCTACCCCTCCGCCGGCGTCTTCCCGTCGACCTAGGCAGCGCGTGAACATCCCAGTGTACCAGGCGGAGTGGCACTGGCAGCACCACTTCCCTATCTCCTACCCCGATGTCACCATGCCACACGACTGGCATTTGGAACCGGAGAGGATCCCATGCCAGCGGCGCCGCGGTCGGCAAGGGCGAACGCGGAGGACATGCGGCGCCGGCGGGAGCTGCTAACGCCGGAGCAGTGATAACCCACAAGTATAGGGGGTTGCAACAATTTTTAAGGGTAGAGTATTCAAGCCAAATTTATTGATTCGACACAAGGGGAGCCAAGAAATATTCTCAAGTATTAGCATTTGAATTGTCAATTCAACCACACCTGGATAACTTAGTATCTACAGGAAAGTATTTAGTAGGAAAGTAGTATGGAAGTAACGGTAACAGTGGCAAAAGTAACGATAGCAGTTTTGTAGTAATTGTAACAGCAACAACGGTAAAGTAAATAGGCAAAGCACAATATGTGAAAAGCTCATAGGCATTGGATCAGTGATGGATAATTATGTCGGATGCAATTCCTCATGTAATAGTTATAACCTAGGGTGACACGGAACTAGCTCCAGTTCATCAATGTAATGTAGGCATGTATTCCGAATATAGTCATACGTGCTTATGGAAAAGAGCTTGCATGGCATCTTTTGTCCTACCCTCCCGTGGCAGCGGGGTCCTAATGGAAACTAAGGGATATTAAGGCCTCCTTTTAATAGAGAACCGGACCAAAGCATTAGCACATAGTGAATACATGAACTTCTCAAACTACGGTCATCACCAAGAAGTATCCCGATTATTGTCACTTTGGGGTTGTCGGATTATAACACATAATAGGTGACTATAGACTTGCAAGATAGGATCAAGAACTCATATATATTCATGAAAACATAATAGGTTCAGATCTAAAATCATGGCACTCGGGCCCTAGTGACAAGCATTAAGCATAGCAAAGTCATAGCAATATCAATCTCAGAACATAGTGGATACTAGGGACCAAACCCTAATAAAACTAACTTGATTACATGGTAAATCTCATCCAACCCATCACCGTCCAGCAAGCCTACGATGGAATTACTCACGCGCGGCGGTGAGCATCATGAAATTGGTGATGAAGGATGGTTGTTGATGACGACGGTAATGAATCCCCCTCTCCGGAGCCCTGAATGGACTCGAGATCAGCCCTCTCGAGAGAGATTAGGGCTTGGCGGCAGCTCCGTATCGTAAAACACGATGAAACTTTCTCTCTGATTTTTTCTCTGCGAAAGCAAATATATAGAGTTGGAGTTGAGATCGGTGGACATCCAGGGGGCCCACGAGGCAGGGGGCGCGCCCAGGGGAGGGGGCGCACCCTCCACCCTCGTGGACAGGGTGTGGGCCCCTTGGCCTTGATTCTTTTGCCAGTATTTTTTATATTTTCCAAAAATAATCTCCATGGAGTTTCAGGTCATTCCGAGAACTTTTGTTTCTGCACAAAGATAACACCATGACAATTCTGCTGAAAACAGCGTCAGTCCGGGTTAGTTTCATTCAAATCATGCAAGTTAGAGTCCAAAACAAGGGCAAAAGTGTTTGGAAAAGTGGATACGTTGGAGACGTATCAACTCCCCCAAGCTTAAACCTTTGCTTGTCCTCAAGCAATCCAGTTGATAAACTGAAAGTGATAAAGAAAAACTTTTACAAACTCTGTTTGCTCTTGTTGTTGTAAATATGTAAAGCCAGCATTCAAGTTTTCAGCAAAGATTATGAACTAACCATGTTCACAATAACACTTAGGTCTCATGTTTACTCATATCAATGGCATAATCAACTAGCAAGCAATAATAATAAAAATCGGATGACAACACTTTCTCAAAACAATCATAATATGATATAACAAGATGGTATCTCGCTAGCCCTTTCTAAGACCGCAAAACATAAATGCAGAGCACATTTAAAGATCAAGGACTGACTAAACATTGTAATTCATGGTGAAAGAGATCCAGTCAAGTCATACCGAATATAAACTAATAGTAATGCATGCAAATGACAGCGGTGCTCTCCCGCGGGTGCTTTTTAATAAGAGGGTGATGATTCAACATAAAAGTAAATAGATAGGCCCTTCGTAGAGGGAAGCAGGGATTTGTAGAGGTGCCAGAGCTCGATTTTAAAATAGAGATGAATAACATTTTGAGCGGTACACTTTCACAGTCAACGCAACAACTATGAGATCTCAATATCTTCCATGCTACACACATTATAGGAGGTTCCCAAATAGAATGGTAAAGTTTATACTCCCCTACCACCAACAAGCATCAATCCATGGCTTGCTCGAAACAACGAGTGCCTCCAACTAGCAATAGCCCTGGGGGAGTTTTGTTTAATTATTTTAATTTGTTTTGATCCTTTTGATCATGGGACTGGGCATCCCGATTACCAGCCATTTTCTCGTGAATGAGGAGCGGAGTCCACTCCTCTTGAGAATAACCCACCTAGCATGGAAGATACAGATAGCCCTAGTTGAAACATGAGTTGCTCGATCATACAAAACAGAATTTCATTTGAAGGTTTGGAGTTTGGCACATACAAATTTACTTGTAACGGTAGGTAAATACCGCATATAGGAAGGTATGATGGAGTCATATGGAATAACTTTGGGGTTTATGGAGTTTGGATGCGAAGCAGTATTCCCGCTTAGTATAGGTGAAGGCTAGCAAAAGACTGGAAAGCGACCAACTGAGAGAGCGGCAACAGTCATGAACATGCATTAAAATTAATCAACACCGAGTGCAAGCATGAGTAGGATATAATCCACCATGAACATAAATATCGTGAAGGCTATCTTGATTTGTTTTCAACTACATGCTTGAACATGTGCCAAGTCAAGTCACTCGAATCATTCAAAGGAGGATACCACCCTATCATACCACATCACAACCATTTTAATACATGTTGGCACGCAAGGTAAATCATTATAAGCTCCTAGCTAATTAAGCATGGCATAAGCAACTGTAATCTCTAATTGTCATTGCAAACATGTTTATTCATAATAGGCTGAATCAGGAACGATGAACTCATCATATTTACAAAAACAAAGGTCGAGTTCATACCAGCTTCTCTCATCTCAATCAGTCCATGATATATCGTCATTATTTCCTTTCACTTGCACGGCCGAACGGTGTGTATAATAATAGTAGTGCACGTGCATTGGACTAAGCTGGAATCTGCAAGTATTCAACTCAAGGAGAAGACAAGGTAATATGGGCTCTTGGTTAAATAAACAATCATGCATATGAGAGCCACTTAGACATTTTCATTATGGTCTTCTCTATTGGAAATATGCCCTAGAGGCAATAATAAAAGGATTATTATTATATTTCCTTGTTCATGATAATTGTCTTTTATTCATGCTATAATTGTATTATCCGGAAATCGTAATACACGTGTGAATACATAGACCACAATATGTCCCTAGTGAGCCTCTAGTTGACTAGCTCGTTGATCAACAGATAGTCATGGTTTCCTGACTATGGACATTGGATGTCGTTGATAACGGGATCACATCATTGGGAGAATGATGTGATGGACAAGACCCAATCCTAAGCATAGCACAAGATCGTATAGTTCGTTTGCTAGAGCTTTTCCAATGTCAAGTATCTTTTCCTTAGACAATGAGATCGTGTAACTCCTGGATACCGTAGGAGTGCTTTGGGTGTATCAAACGTTACAACGTAACTGGGTGACTATAAAGGTGCACTACAGGTATCTCCAAAAGTGTTTGTTGGGTTGACACGGATCGAGACTGGGATTTGTCACTCCGTATGACGGAGAGGTATCTCTGGGCCCACTCGGTAATGCATCATCATAATGAGCTCAAAGTGACCAAGTGTCTGGTCACGGGATCATGCATTACGGTACGAGTAAAGTGACTTGCCGGTAACAAGACTGAACGAGGTATTGGGATACCGACGATCGAGTCTCGGGCAAGTAACGTATCGATTGACAAAGGGAATTGTATACGGGGTTGCTTGAATCCTCGACATCGTGGTTCATCCGATGAGATCATCAAGGAGCACGTGCGAGCCAACATGGGTATCCAGATTCCGCTGTTGGTTATTGACCGGAGAGCCATCTCGTTCATGTCTACGTGTCTCCCGAACCCGTAGGGTCTACACACTTAAGGTTCGATGACGCTAGGGTTGTAGAGATATGAGTATGCAGCAAACTGAAAGTTGTTCAGAGTCCCGGATGAGATCCCGGACGTCACGAGGAGTTCCGGAATGGTCCGGAGGTAAAGAATTATATATAGGAAGTGCAGTTTCGGCCATCGGAAGAGTTTCGGGGGTCACCGGTATTGTACCGGGACCACCGGAAGGGTCCCGGGGGTCCACCGGGTGGGGCCACCTGTCTCGAAGGGCCCCGTGGGCTGAAGTGGGGAGGGGACCATCCCCTGGTGGGCTGGTGCACTCCCCTTGGTCCCCCCTGCACCTAGGGTTGGAAACCCTAGGGTGGGGGGGCGCCTCCACTTGCCTTGGGGGGCACTCCACCCCGCTGGCCGCCGCCCCCCCTGGGAGATCTCATCTCCAGGGCCGGCGCCCCCCCTGGGGGCCTATATAAAGGAAGGGGGTGGGAGGGCAGCTGCACCCTGAAGTCTTGGCACCTCCCTCTCCCCTGCTACACCTCTCCCTCTCGTAGAAGCTCGGTGAAGCTCTGTCGGAACTCTGCTGCATCCACCACCACGCCGTCGTGCTGCTGGATCTCCATCAACCTCTCCTTCCCCATTGCTGGATCAAGAAGGAGGAGACATCATCCGCTCCGTACGTGTGTTAAACGCGGAGGTGCTGTTCGTTCGGCACTTGGTCATCAGTTATTTGGATCACGACGAGTACGACTCCCTCAACCCCGTTCTCTTGAATGCTTCCGCTCGCGATCTACAAAGGTATGTAGATGCACTCCTATCACTCGTTGCTAGATGAACTCATATATGGATCTTGGTGAAACCGTAGAAAAAAAATTATTTTCTGCAACGTTCCCCAACAGTGGCATCATGAGCTAGGTCTATGTGTAGTTCTCTATTGCACGAGTAGAACACAAATTTGTTGTGGGCGTAGATGTTGTCAACTTTCTTGCCACTACTAGTCTTATTTTGCTTCAGCGATATTGTGGGATGAAGCGGCCAGGACCGACCTTACACGTACGCTTACGTGAGACAGGCTCCACCGACTGACATGCACTAGTTGCATAAGGTGGCTAGCGGGTGTCTGTCTCTCCCACTTTAGTTGGAGCGGATTCGATGAAAAGGGTCCTTATGAAGGGTAAATAGAAGTTGACAAATCACGTTGTGGCTTTTTCGTAGGTATGAAAACGTTCTTGCTACAACCCTATTGCAGCCACGTAAATGATGTAACAACAATTAGAGGACGTCTAACTTGTTTTTGCAGCAATTGCTTTGTGATGTGATATGGCGAAAAGTTGTGATGAATGATGAATGATATATTGTGATGTATGAGATCATGTTCTTGTAATAGGAATCACGACTTGCATGTCGATGAGTATGACAACCGACAGGAGCCATAGGAGTTGTCTTAATTATTGCATGACCTGCGTGTCAATGATTTAACGCCATGTAATTACTTTACTTTATTGCTAAACCGTTAGCCATAGTAGTAGAAGTAATAGTTGGCGAGCAACTTCATGGAGACACGATGATGGAGATCATGATGATGGAGATCATGGTGTCATGCCGGTGACAAAGATGATCATGGAGCCCCGAAGATGGAGATCAAATGAGCTATATGATATTGGCCATATCATGTCACTACTATATAATTATTATGTTTATGCATCTTGTTTACTTAGAACGATGGTAGTAAATAAGATGATCCCTCATAATAATTTCAAGAAAGTGTTCCCCCTAACTGTGCGCCATTGCTAAAGTTCGTCGTTTCGAAGCACCACGTGATGATCGGGTGTGATAGATTCCTACGTTCACATACAACGGGTGTAAGACAGTTTTACACATGCAAAACACTTAGGGTTAACTTGACGAGCCTAGCATGTACAGACATGGCCTCGGAACACAGAGACCGAAAGGTCGAACATGAGTCATATGGAAGATACGATCAACATGGAGATGTTCACCGATGATGACTAGTCTGTCTCACGTGATGATCGGACACGGCCTAGTCGACTCGGATCGTGTAACACTTAGATGACTAGAGGGATGTCTAATCTGAGTGGGAGTTCATTAAAATAATTTGATTAGATGAACTTAATTGTCATGAACTTAGTCTAAAACCTTTGCAAATATGTCTTGTAGATCAAATGGCCAACGCTCATGTCAACATGAACTTCAGCGCGTTCCTAGAGAAAACCAAGCTGAAAGATGATGGCAGCAACTATACGGACTGGGTCCGGAACCTGAGGATCATCCTCATAGCTGCCAAGAAAGCATATGTCCTAGAAGGAACGCTAGGTGAAGCACCCATCCCAGATAACCAAGACATTATGAATGTTTGGTAGTCACGTGCTGATGATTACTCCCTCGTTCAGTGCGGCATGCTTTACAGCTTAGAACCGGGGCTCCAAAAGCGTTTTGAGCAACACGGAGCATATGAGATGTTCGAGGAGCTGAAAATGGTTTTCCAAGCTCATGCACGGGTCGAGAGATATGAAGTCTCCGTTAAGTTCTATAGTTGTAAGATGGAGGAAAATAGTTCTGTCAGTGAGCACATACTCAAAATGTCTAGGTTGCACAACCGCCTGTCCCAGCTGGACATTAACCTGCCGAACGAGGCGGTCATTGACAAAATCCTTCAGTCGCTCCAATGATCTACAAGAGCTTTGTGATGAACTACAATATGTAGGGGATGGTGAAAACTATTCCTGAAGTATTTTCAATGCTGAAGTCGCGGCAGAGGTAGAAATCAAGAAAGAAAATCAAGTGTTGATGGTCAATAAAACCACCAACTTCAAGAAGGGCAAGGGTAAGAAGAACTTCAAGAAGGACGGCAAGGATGTTGCCGCACTCGGTAAGCCTGTTGCCGGGAAGGAGTCAAAGAATGGACCCAAGCCTGAGACTGAGTGCTTTTATTGCAAAGGGAAGGGTCACTGGAAGCGGAACTGCCCCAAATACTTAGCGGACAAGAAGGCCGGCAACACTAAAGGTATATGTGATATACATGTAATTGATGTGTACCTTACCAGTACTCATAGTAACTCCTGGGTATTTGATACCGGTGCCGTTGCTCATATTTGTAACTCACAGCAGGAGCTACGGAATAAGCGAAGACTGGCGAAGGACGAGGTGACGATGCGCATCGGGAATGGTTCCAAGGTTGATGTGATCGCCGTCGGCACACTACCTCTACATTTACCTACAGGATTAGTTTTAAACCTCAATAATTGTTATTTAGTTCCAAGTTTGAGCATGAACATTGTATCTGGATCTCATTTGATACGAGATGGCTACTCATTTAAATCCGAGAATAATGGTTGTTCTATTTATATGAGAGATATGTTTTATGGTCATGCCCCGATGGTTAATGGTTTATTCTTGATGCATCTCGAACGTAATGTTACACATATTCATAGTGTGAATACCAAAAGATATAAAGTTGATAACGATAGTCCCACATACTTGTGGCACTGCCGCCTTGGTCACATTGGTGTCAAGCGCATGAAGAAGCTCCATGCTGATGGACTTTTAGAGTCTCTCGATTATGAATCATTTGACACATGCGAACCATGCCTCATGGGAAAAATGACCAAGACTCCGTTCTCCAGAACAATGGAGCGAGCAACCAGCTTATTGGAAATCATACATACCGATGTGTGCGGTCCAATGAGCGTTGAGGCTCGCGGAGGATATCGTTATGTTGTCACTCTCACTGATGACTTGAGTAGATATGGGTATGTCTACTTAATGAAACACAAGTCTGAGACCTTTGAAAGGTTCAAGGAATTTCAGAATGAGGTAGAGAATCAACGTGACCGAAAGATAAAGTTCCTATGATCAGATCGTGGAGGAGAATATTTAAGTCACGAATTTGGTACGCACTTAAGGAAATGTGGAATCGTTTCACAACTCACGCCACCTGGAACACCTCAGCGTAACGGTGTGTCCGAACGTCGTAATCGCACTCTATTGGATATGGTGTGGTCTATGATGTCTCTTACAGATTTACCGCTATCATTTTGGGGATACGCTCTAGAGACAGCTACATTCACTTTAAATAGGGCTCCGGCTAAATCCGTTGAGACGACACCGTATGAATTATGGTTTGGGAAGAAACCTAAGCTGTCGTTTCTAAAAGTTTGGGGATGCGATGCTTATGTCAAGAAACTTCAACCTGAAAAGCTCGAACCCAAGTCGAAAAAATGCGTCTTCATAGGATACCCTAAGGAAACCATTGGGTATACCTTCTATTTAAGATCCGAGGGCAAGATCTTTGTTGCCAAGAACGGATCCTTTCTGGAAAAAGAGTTTCTCTCGAAAGGAGTAAGTGGGAGGAAAGTAGAACTCGATGAAGTACTACCTCTTTAACCGGAAAGTAGTGCAGCTCAGGAAAATGTTCCTGTGGTGCCTACACCAACTGGAGAGGAAATTAATGATGATGATCAAGGTACTTCGGATCAAGTTGCTACTGAACTTCGTAGGTCCACAAGGACACGTTCCACACCAGAGTGGTATGGCAACCCTGTCCTGGAAATCATGTTTTTAGACAACGGTGAACCTTCAAACTATGGAGAAGCGATGGCGGGCCCAGATTCCAACAAATGGCTTGAAGCCATGCAATCCGAGATAGAATCCATGCATGAAAACAAACTATGGACTTTGACAGACTTGCCCGATGATCGGCGAGCGATAGAAAACAAATGGATCTTTAAGAAGAAGACGGACACGGATGGTAATGTTACCATCTATAAAGCTCGACTTGTTGCTAAGGGTTATCGACAAGTTCAAGGGGTTGACTATGATGAGACCTTCTTTCCCGTAGCGAAGCTGAAGTCTGTCCGAATCATGTTAGCAATTGCCGCACACTATGATTATGAGATATGGCAGATGGACGTCAAAACGGCATTCCTTAACAGACATCTTAAGGAAGAACTATATATGATGCAGCCGGAAGGTTTTGTCGATCCTAAGAATGCTAACAAGGTGTGCAAGCTCCAGCGATCCATTTATGGGCTGGTGCAAGCATCTCGGAGTTGGAACATTCGCTTTGATGAGATGATCAAAGCGTTTGGGTTTATGCAGACTTATGGAGAAGCCTACGTTTACAAGAAAGTGAGTGGGAGCTCTATAGCATTTCTCATATTATATGTAGATGACATACTTTTGATGGGAAATGATATAGAACTTTTGGACAACATTAAGGCCTACTTGAATAAGTGTTTTTCAATGAAGGACCTTGGAGAAGCTGCTTACATATTAGGCATCAAGATCTATAGGGATAGATCGAGACGCCTCATAGGTCTTTCACAAAGCACATACCTTGCTAAGATATTGCAGAAGTTCAAAATGGATCAGTCCAAGAAAGGGTTCTTGCCTGTATTGCAAGGTGTGAGATTGAGCTCGGCTCAATGCCCGACCACGGCAAAAGATAAAGAAGAGATGAGTGTCATCCCCTATGCTTCAGCCATAGGATCTATTATGTATTCCATGCTGTGTACCAGACCTTATGTAAACCTTGCCGTAAGTTTGGTAGGAAGGTACCAAAGTAATCCCGGCAAGGAACACTGGACAGCGGTCAAGAATATCCTGAAGTACCTGAAAAGGACAAAGGACATGTTTCTCGTTTATGGAGGTGACGAAGAGCTCGTCGTAAAGGGTTACGTCGATGCTAGCTTCGACACAGATCTGGATGACTCTAAGTCACAAACCGGATACGTGTATATGTTGAATCGTGGAGCAGTAAGCTGGTGCAGTTGCAAGCAGAGCGTCGTGGCGGGATGTACATGTGAAGCGGAGTACATGGCAGCCTAGGAGGCAGCGCATGAAGCAATATGGATGAAGGAGTTCATCATCGACCTAGGAGTCATACCCAATGCGTCGGGGCCAATCACTCTCTTCTGTGACAACACTGGAGCTATTGCCCTTGCAAAGGAGCCCAGGTTTCACAAGAAGACCAGGCACATCAAGCGTCATTTCAACTCCATCTGTGAAAATGTTTAAGATGGAGACATAGATATTTGCAAAGTACATACGGATTTGAATGTCGCAGATCCGTTAACTAAACCTCTTCCACGAGCAAAACATGATCAACACCAGAACTCTATGGGTGTTCGATTCATCACAATGTAACTAGATTATTGACTCTAGTGCAAGTGGGAGACTGTTGGAAATATGCCCTAGAGGCAATAATAAAAGGATTATTATTATATTTCCTTGTTCATGATAATTGTCTTTTATTCATGCTATAATTGTATTATCCGGAAATCGTAATACACGTGTGAATACATAGACCACAATATGTCCCTAGTGAGCCTCTAGTTGACTAGCTCATTGATCAACAGATAGTCATGGTTTCCTGACTATGGACATTGGATGTCGTTGATAACCGGATCACATCATTGGGAGAATGATGTGATGGACAAGACCCAATCCTAAGCATAGCACAAGATCGTAAAGTTCGTTTGCTAGAGCTTTTCCAATGTCAAGTATCTTTTCCTTAGACCATGAGATCGTGTAACTCTCGGATACCGTAGGAGTGCTTTTGGTGTATCCAACGTCACAACGTAACTGGGTGACTATAAAGGTGCACTACAGGTATCTCCAAAAGTGTCTGTTGGGTTGACACGGATCGAGACTGGGATTTGTCACTCCGTATGACGGAGAGGTATCTCTGGGCCCACTCGGTAATGCATCATCATAATGAGCTCAAAGTGACCAAGTGTCTGGTCACGGGATCATGCATTACGGTATGAGTAGGTGACTTGCCGGTAACGAGACTGAACGAGGTATTGGGATACCGACGATCGAGTCTTGGGCAAGTAACATACCGATTGACAAAGGGAATTGTATACGGGGTTGCTTGAATCCTCGACATCGTGGTTCATCCGATGAGATCATCGAGGAGCATGTGGGAGCCAACATGGGTATCCAGATCCCGCTGTTGGTTATTGACCGGAGAGCCGTCTCGGTCATGTCTGCGTGTCTCCCGAACCCGTAGGGTCTACACACTTAAGGTTCGGTGACGCTAGGGTTATAGAGATATGAGTATGCAGCAAACCAAAAGTTGTTCAGGGTCCCGGATGAGATTCTAGACGTCACGAGGAGTTCCGGAATGGTCCGGAGGTAAAGAATTATATATAGGAAGTGCAGTTTCGGCCATCGGGAGAGTTTCAGGGGTCACCGGTATTGTACCGGGACCACCGGAAGGGTCCCGGGGGTCCACTGGGTGGGGCCACCTGTCCCGGAGGACCCCGTGGGCTGAAGTGGGGAAGGCACCAGCCCCTGGTGGGCTGGTGCACCCCCTTGGGCCCCCCTGTGCCTAGGGTTGGAAACCCTAGGGTGGGTGGCGCCTCCACTTGCCTTGGGGGGCACTCCACCCTGCTGGCCGCCGCCCCCCCGGGAGATCTCATCTCCAGGGCTGGCGCCCCGTGGGGGCCTATATAAAGGAAGGGGGTGGGAGGGCAGCCGCACCCTGAAGTCTTGGCGCCTCCCTCTCCCCTGCTACACCTCTCCCTCTCGCAGAAGCTCGGCGAAGCTCTGCCGGAACTCTGCTGCATCCACCACCACGTCGTCGTGATGCTGGATCTCCATCAACCTCTCCTCTCCCTTGCTGGATCAAGAAGGAGGAGGCGCCATCCTCTCCGTACGTGTGTTGAATGCGGAGGTGCTGTCCGTTCAGCACTTGGTCATCAGTGATTTGGATCACGACGAGTACGACTCCCTCACCCCCGTTCTCTTGAATGCTTCCGCTCGTGATCTACAAAGGTATGTAGATGCACTCCTATCACTCGTTGCTAGATGAACTCATAGATGGATCTTGGTGAAACCGTAGATTTTTTTTTATTTTCTACAACATTCCCCAACATTCTCCTCTCGACCCCCAAAAGAAAAGAAAATAAAACTATTTACACGGGAAAGCTCCCAACAAGCAAAAGAAGAACGAGAAATCCTTTTGGTTTTCTTTTTAATTACTGCTACAAGGATGGAAATTAAACTAACTATTTTTTTTGGTTTTTCTTAAGATTTATCAAACACACAAGAAGAAATCTAGAAAGAGAAATTAAACTAGCATGGATAGTACAATGAAAGAGTATGAGCACCGACAACTAGAATAAGTGTGTGAACATAAATGTAATGTCGGTGAGAAATACGTACTCCCCCAAGCTTAGGCTTTTGCCTAAGTTGGTCTATACCCATGGATCATGGCTACTCTCCCCGGTGTACTGAGGAGTGTCATTGTACTGCCACTTGCTAGCAATCCCCTCCGGATCCCACAGATAGGATGATGGACGATAAGGGTATAGTGGTGGTTCCGGCTCAGGCTCTAGAGCTGATGTCTGGCCTCGGTGCGTGTACAACGGTCGCCGGCAAGACGAGGTAATGGCCTGCAGTTAAATCAAACAAAGAAGGCGCATGCAAGATAATAGTCTCATTGTGTTTCTTATTAAATCTCAAGTTATATAGAAGCATATTATCATCATTGTTAACAATAAAACTCATGTGCTACAATGCTCTTATAATCTAGGAAAGTAGGGGGCAACAATTTTTCCTCTTTCTCATAATGCCTAATAGGTATCTCGAAATGTCTAGAAAGGCGTGCAACATAGATACCTCCAAAGATGGGGCCCTTTGTATGGCTCAAGCTTCATCGTTTAGCAATAACGGCACCCATACTAAAAGAGTTATCACAAAATAAGGCATGGAACATGATAATAATATCAGGAACACTGAGGTTTCCACAGGTTCCGCGACTAATTAAGCATCGACTAGCAAATATGGCAAAGTAGCGTAAAACAGGAAAATGTATGCTAGTTATTCTTGCATCGGAAACCTTCCTCGACTCCCCTACAGTAATAGTATCAATAAAACCATCCACATCTTTACGATGTGGTTCATCTAAGCTGCCCTCAAAGGATATTCTACAAACCGCGCAAAAATTACGTAATGACATTTCCTTAGCCTCATCATATAAATGAAAAGCTATTGAAGGAGGTGAATTCTTAGGATAATAGTATAAGTTTTGCACGAAAGTATTGGTGAGTAAGAGATACTGTTCGATCCGGTCGTGGAGGAAGTCGGTGAGGCCCGCATTATCAGCCAAAGAATAAAAGTCTTCATAAATCTCGGCTGCTCTCAAAAAATTATCACAAGGCCACTCACACGGCCGTACTTCCGTACTCCACTTTTCATAATTTTCATAATAAAATATGAGGATTCTATTATGAAAATTATGAAAAGTTACGCGACGAAGATTATACTTGGCCTTTTCTTTCTCCTTAGCTTGTTTGTCCTTGAGGTTTTGGCTAGAAGGGCCCCTCAAAAATCTCTTCATCATTTTCTGAATTTTTTTGAAATTTTTAGTAACTCAAACTAAGAGTGAATCAAACTAAACAAGATTGATAGAAACTACTCCCGCAAGTGCCTAGAGCCTATATCATGCATTAGAATTACTTGGGTCCTCATAAATTTGACATGCAAGCTTACGAACAGGGTCACCTAGGCAGCAAAAATTTGCAATGAATAAAGAACTAGAACAAAAACTAATTGGACCATTGGAGGAGTCACATACTAAAGAACAATCTCCCAAAGAAGTTTGTAAATGGAGCTTTGAGAAAGGAGATCGAAAATCGCAACAAAATGAGCTAGAACTCGTGCTTGAGCTGGATGGTGATTTTTTTTGGGAGGAAGATGGAGTGTGTGGGTGCAAGAATAAGTGGAGGGGGGCCACCGTGGGCCCACGAGGTAGGGGGCGCGCCCTGTAGGAGTGGGTGCGCCTGGGACCCTCATGGCCAGGTGCTTGTCCCCCTGCTGTGTTCTCAGTGCCAAATATTCCAGAAAAAATCATACTAAATTGGCACGGCATTTGGAGAACTTTTATTTTCAGGGCATTTTTTTATTGCAAGGATAATTCAGAAAACAGATAGAAAATACTATTTTTGCTTTATTTATTCTAAATAACAAAAAGTAAAAGGAGGGTACAGAAGGTTGTGCCTTCTAGTTTCATCCATCTCATGCTCATCAAAAGGAATCCACTAACAAGGTTGATCAATTCTTGTTAACAAACTCATTCCAAATAACATGGAACTAGAGAAATTTCGAATAACACTAGGTTACCTCAACGGGGATATGAACATCCCCAATAATAAGAATATCATATTTTTTCTTGACAGTAGGAAGAGAAATTTAAAACCTCCAATAATGATAGTTGGAATTTTTCCAATAGAATTGATGCTATGAACTTGAGGTTGTTTCCTCGGAAAGTGTATCGTATGCTCATTACCATTAACATGAAAAGTGACATTGCCTTTGTTGCAATCAATAACAGCCCCTGCAGTATTCAAAAAGGGTCTACCAAGGATAATCGACATACTATCGTCCTCGGGAATATCAAGAATAACAAAGTCCGTTAAGATAGTGACATTTGCAACCACAACAGGCACATCCTCACAAATACCGATAGGTATAGCAGTTGATTTATCAGCCATTTGCAAAGATATTTCAGTAGGTGTCAACTTATTCAATTCAAGTCTACGATATAAAGAGAGAGGCATAACACTAACACCGGCTCCAAGATCACATAAAGCAGGTTTAACATAGTTTCTTTTAATGGAGCATGGTATAGTTGGTACTCCTGGATCTCCAAGTTTCTTTGGTATTCCACCCTTAAAAGTGTAATTGGCAAGCATGGTGGAAATTTCAGCTTCCGGTATCTTTCTTTTATTTGTAATAATATCCTTCATGTATTTAGCATAAGGATTTACTTTAAGCATATCAGTTAAACGCATACGTAAGAAGATAGGTCTAATCATTTCAGCAAAGCGCTCAAAATCCTCATCATCCTTTTTCTTGGATGGTTTAGGAGGAAAAGGCATGTGTTTCTAAACCCATGGTTCTCTTTCTTTACCGTGCTTCCTAGCAATAAAATCTCTCTTATCATAACATTGATTCTTTGATTGTGGGTTATCAAGATCAATAGCAGGTTCAATCTCTACATCATTATTATTGCTAGGTTGAGCATCAACATGAATATTATCATTAACATTATCACTAGGTTCATGTTCATCACCAGATTGTGTTTCAGCATCAGAAATAGAAATATCATTGGGATTCTCAGGTATGTCTACAACAGGTTCACTAGAAGCATGCAAAGTCCTATCATTTTTCTTTTTCTTCTTTTTAGAAGGACTAGGTGCATCTAAATTATTTCTCTGAGAATCTTGCTCAATTCTCTTAGGATGGCCTTCAGGATACAAAGGTTCCTGAGTCATTCTACCAGTTCTAGTAGCCACTCTAACAGCAAAATCATGTTTATTATTTAATTCATCAAGAAAATCACTTTGAGCCTTAAGTACTTGTTTTGCTTGAGTGGTAACCATAGAAGCATATTTGCTAATGAGCTTAAGTTCACCTTTAACTCCAGCCATATAATCACTCAAGCGTCCAATCATGAAAGCATTACTCTTTAATTCTCTACAAACATAAGCATTGAAGTTTTCTTGCCTAGCCATAAAGTCATCAAATTCATCTAAACATTGGCTAGGAAACTTAGTAGACGGGATTTCAACTTTATCATATCTATAGAGAGAATTTACCTTTACTAACTATGATGGGTTATCAAGACCATGTGTTTCTTCAATAGGTGGTATACTAAGACCATGTATTTCTTCAACAGGAGGTAAATTCTTAACATCTTTAGCTTTAATACCTTTTTCTTTCATAGATTTGTTTGCCTCTTGCATATCTTCAGGACTAAGAAATAGAACACCCCTCTTCTTCGGAGTTGGTTTAGTAATAGGCTCGGAATTGGCTCAGGAGTTGGCTCAATTGGCTTAGGAATTGGCTCAGGAAGAGTCCAATTATTTTCATTATTCAACATATTATTCAATTGTAATTCAGCTTGGTCGACTGTTCTTTCCCTGAAAACACAACCAGCACAACTATCCAAGTGGTCCTTGGAAGCATCGGTTAGTCCATTATAAAAGATATCAAGTATTTCATTTTTCTTAAGAGGACGATCAGGCAAAGCATTAAGTAACTGGAGAAGCCTCCCCAAGCTTGTGGGAGACTCTCTTCTTCAATTTGCACAAAATTATATATTTCCCTCAAGGCAACTTGTTTCTTATGAGAAGGGAAATATTTAGCAGAGAAGTAATAAATCATATCCTGGGGACTACGCACACAACCAGAATCAAGAGAATTAAACCAATTTTTAGCTTCACCCTTTAATGAGAACGGAAATATCTTAAGGATATAAAAATAGCGAGACTTCTCATCATTAGTGAACAGGGTGGCTATATCATTTAACTTACTAAGATGTGCCACAACAGTTTCAGATTCATTGCCATAAAAAGGATCAGATTCAACCAAGTAATTATCTCAGGATTGACAGAGAATTCATAATCCTTATCAGTAACAAAAATAGGTGAAGTAGAAAAAGTAGGGTCATATTTCATTCTAGCATTGAGAGTTTTCTTTTTAAGTTTAGCTAGTAACTTCTTAAGATCAGATCTATCATTGCAAGCAAGAAGATCTCTAGCAGTTTCTTCATCCATAACATAACCCTCAAGAACAGCAGGCAATTCATACTTAGGGGGAGAACCTTCATCATCACTATCTTCAATAATTTCATCTTCAATAGTTTCATTCTCTAACCCTAGCAAGTTGTTCATCTAGAAATTCACCTAATGGCAAAGTAGTATCAAGCACAGAAGTAGTTTCATCATAAGTATCATGCATAGCTGAAGTGACATCATCAATAACATGCAACATATCAGAATTCATAGCAGTAGCAGGTTTAGGTGTCGCAAGCTTACTAAAAACAGATGGTGAATCAAGTGCATAGCTAGATGGCAGTTCCTTACCTTCCCTCGTAGTTGAGGGAAAAATCTTGGTTCGTTCGTCTTTCAAGTTCCTCATAGTGATCAGCAGATATAAATCCCAAGTGACTCAAATAATAGAGCTATGCTCCCCGGCAATGGTGCCAGAAAATAGTCTTGATAACCCACAAGTATAGGGGATCGCAACAGTTTTCGAGGGTAGAGTATTCAACCTAAATTTATTGATTCGACACAAGGGGAGCCAAAGAATATTCTCAAGTATTAGCAGTTGAGTTGTCAATTCAACCACACCTGGGTAACTTAGTATCTGCAGGAAAGTATTTAGTAGGAAAGTAGTATGGAAGTAACGGTAACAGTGGCAAAAGTAACGATAGCAGTTTTGTAGTAATTGTAACAGTAGCAACGGTAAAGTAAATAAGCAAAGCACAATATGTGAAAAGCTCGTAGGCATTGGATCGGTGATGGATAATTATGTCAGATGCGATTCCTCATGTAATAGTTATAACATAGGGTGAGATAGAACTAGCTCTAGTTCATCAATGTAATGTATGCATGTATTCCGAATATAGTCATACGTGCTTATGGAAAAGAACTTGCATGACATCTTTTGTCCTACCCTCCCGTGGCAGCGGGGTCGTAATGGAAACTGATGACCCACAAGTGTAGGGGATCTATCGTAGTCCTTTCGATAAGTAAGAGTGTCGAATCCAACGAGGAGCAGAAGGAAATGATAAGCGGTTTTCAGTAAGGTTTTCTCTGCAAGCACTGAAATAGTAGGTGATAGATAGTTTTGTGATAAGATAAATAGTAACGAGCAAAAAGTAAATAAAGTAAATAAGGTGCAGCAAGGTGGCCCAATCCTTTATGTAGCAAAGGATAAGCTTGGACAAATTCTAATAATGAGGAAGGAGCTCCCGATGACACATTGGGAATTATCGTCAAGCTAGTTTTCATCACGTTCATAAGATTCGCGTTCGGTACTTTGATAATTTGATATGTGGGTGGACCGGCACTTGGGTACTGCCCTAACATGGACAAGCATCCCACTTATGATTAACCCCTATTGCAAGCATCCGCAAGTACAAAAAGGAGTATTAAGGTAAACCTAACCACATCATTAAACATATGGGTCCATATCAACCCCTAACGAAGCAACACATAAACTAGGGTTTAAGCTTCTGGCACTCTAGCAACCCATCATCTACTCATTAGTTCCCTATGCCTTCCTCTAGGCCCAAATAATGGTGAAGTGTCATGTAGTCGACGTTCACATAACACCACTAGAGGAGAGACAACATACATCTCATCAAAATATCGAACGAACACCAAATTCACATGACTACTAATAGCAAGACTTCACCCATGTCCTCAGGAACAAACATAACTACTCACAAAGCATATTCATGTTCATAATCAGAGGGGTAATAATATGCACGAAGGATCTGAACATATGATCTTCCAAGTAAACCAAATAGCATCAACTACAAGGAGTAATCAACACTACTAGCAACCCATAGGTACCAATTTGTGTTTTTGATACAAGATTGGATACAAGAGATGAACTAGGGTTTTGAGATGAGATGGTGCTGGTGAAGATGTTGATGGATATTGACCCCCTCTCGGTGAGAGGATTGTTGGTGATGACGTTGGTGATGATTTCCCCCTCCCGGAGGGAAGTGTCCCCGGCAGAACAGCTCCGCCAGAGCCCTAGATTGATTCCGCCAAGGTTCCGCCTCGTGGCGGTGGAGTTTCGTCCCGTAAGCTTGCCCACGATTTTTTCGAGGGGAAAACCCTTCATATAGCAGAAGATGGACGCCGGAGGCCCACCAGGGGGCCCAGGAGATAGGGGGCCGCGCCCTAGGGGGGCGCGCCCCCTGTCTCCTGGATAGGGTGTGGGCCCCCTGGCCTATTTCTTTTGTCCAAAAATTCTTATTAAATCTAAAAAGTTGTTTCGTGGAGTCTCAAGTCTTTTGGAGTTGTGCAGAATAGGTTTCCAATGTTTGCTCCTTTTCCAGCCAGAATTCCAACTGCCGGCATCCCCCCTCTTCATGGTAAACCTTGTAAAATAAGAGAGAATAGCCATAAGTATTGAGATATAATGTGTAATAATAGCCCATAATGCAATAAATATTGATATAAAAGCATGATGCAAAATGGACGTATCAACTCCCCCAAGCTTAGACCTCGCTTGTCCTCAAGCGGAAGCCAAAATCGGAAAATATGTCCACATGTTTAGAGATAGAGGTGTCGATAAAAATAAAATACGGACATGAGGGCATCATGATCATTCTAATAACAGCAACATATATGGATTTTGTCATATGATTCCTATGTTCAAGTAATAAGCAATTCACAATGTCAAGTATGGTTCAAAAACTTCATTGGGAACTCACAAACTATAATCTCAGTCACTAAAGCAATTACAATTTATCGTAACATCAGAAAGAGTCAATAATAGAGCTTTTCAGCAAGCTCACATACTCAACCATCTCGTAGTCCCCTATAATTGTTAACACTCACGCAATACTTGTGGTTATAAAGTTTCAGCCGGACACTGAGAAAGATAGGGGCTTATTGTGTTGCCTCCCAACATATTCACCTTTAGGTGATGTCAACAATAATAGCCTATGCTAACTTACATCCAATTGGATATATGTATCATGATCTTTCAAACACGAGGAGCTTGCCAAAGGATAAAAATAAAAAGGGAAAGGTGAGTATCAACTTGACTCAAGCAATAAAGTAAAACATAAAGTAAAAGATAGGCCCTTCGCAGAGGGAAGCAGAGGTTTTCATGTGCGTTTAGGGTTGATGCATGAAATCTTAATGCAAAAGAACGTCACTTTATATCGCCCCTTCTATGTGGACCTTTATTATGCAGTCCGTCGCTTTTATTACTTCCACAACAAGTTCGTACAAAGTTTATTTTCTCTGCACTAATAAGTCATACATATTTAGAGAGCAATTTTTATTGCTTGCACCGATGACAACTTACTTGAAGGATCTTACTGAATCCATAGGTAGGTATGGTGGACTCTCATGGCAAAACTGGGTTTAAGGATATTTGGAAGCACAAGTAGTATCTCTACTTGGTGCAAGGAATTTGGCTAGCATGAGAGGGAAAGACAAGCTCAACATGTTTGGAAGGTCAATGACAATATACTTTAACTAAGATGTCAGAAAACATAAACCATTACGTTGTCTTCCTTGTCCAACGTCAACTCTTTTAGCATGTCATACCTAATGAGTGCTTCACAATCATAAAAGATGTCCAAGATAATATATTTATATGTGAACCCCTCTTTCCTTATTACTTCCTATTAATGGCGACGATGACCAAGGCTACGTTCATCAACCCTCAACAATTTTTATGCCTCATACTTTCTATGTGTGAAGTTATCACTATCCATAAGATCAATATGGACTCTTTTGTTCTTTCTACTTTCTCAAGATCATAACAACATAGCAAAGCCCCTTGACTCAACACTAATCTTTATTATAGATAGCACACGGACTCGATTACATAAAGAGATCACAATGCAAAACTCAAAACTACTTGATATCAAAACTTCGAACTAATAGATCAAGATACTACTAAAAGGATTGAACCAAATAAAGCGGTAAAGATAGGAGTGTGATGGTGATACGATACCGGGGCACCTCCCCCAAGCTTGGCAGTTGCCAAGGGGAGTGCCCATACCCATGTGATTATTGCCTCGGAGGTGATGGAGGTGGTGATAATGATGGTGGATAATCGCACATCGAGCGTAAAAGCTCCTCCAACTTGCGGATAATGCCCTTGAGCCCAGCAATATGATCCTTCAACAAAATATTCTCCTGTGTGAGATACTTGTTCTATATGCGGGCTAACTCAATCATCTTGAAAGCTTCAATCTCTGTTGGAGTGAAAAGGTTAGGTAAAGGTTGAGGGATGTCTTCTTCTTTCACCACCGGAGCTTGAGCCTCCATGGCCTTCTTGATCCCTTCATCCTTGTTGATCTCTTCTGGTTCCTCTCTTTTCAATTCTATCTTCAATAGCCAAGCATCCTTGTCTTCGTTGTTGGAGGAGGGAGAAGTCATGGTGCTCTAAATCTGCAAAGGAAACAGCTCGAAACAAAAACAGAGGATATTTGCGTGATACGATGGTCAAAAGCTTCGGGAGTATATATAATGAATTTTTACCGACCATAATACGTAACATACAAGAAAACGGAGTCCGGGAGGCACACGAGGTGCCCACGAGACAGGGGGGCGCGCCCTATAGGGGGGGGGGGCTCCTCTCCCGTGGGAGCCTCGTGTCCCTTTCAGACTACTTCTTTCTTCCTAAAATCCTTAAATAATCCAAAACTGATGAAAATTGCCAATAGAGTTGTTTTAGAGTCGGTTTACTTACCGTACCACGTACCTATGCCTTTTCGGAGTCTGGAACATTCTGGAAAGTGTCTCTTATGTATTCCTCAGGGGTTATGGTTTCAATAATATTAGTTTCAACATTGATAGGATTACCTGAGATATAATGTTTGACTCTTTGACCGTTTACCACCCTCGGATTTGTGCCTTCAAAGTTGTTGATTTTTATAGCACCAGAATGATAGACCTCCTCGATAACGTAGGGACCTTCCCATTTTGAGAGAAGTTTTCCTGCAAAAAATCTTAAACGAGAGTTGAACAATAACACATAATCTCCTACGTTAAACTCACGCTTTTGTATCCTCTTATCATGCCAGCGTTTGACTTTTTCTTTGAAAAGCTTAGCATTCTCATATGCTTGGGTTCTCCATTCATCAAGTGAGCTAATATCAAATAACCTTTTCTCACCGGCAAGTTTGAAGTCATAATTAAGCTATTTAATAGCCCAATATGCTTTATGTTCAAGTTCAAGAGGTAAATGACATGCTTTTCCATAAACCATCTTATATGGAGACATACCCATAGGATTTTTGTATGCAGTTCTATAGGCCCATAATGCATCATCAAGTTTTTTGGACCAATTCTTTCTAGATCTATTCACAGTCTTTTGCAAAAAAATTGAGCTCTCTATTGCTCAACTCTACTTGACCACTAGAATGCGGGTGATAAGGAGATGCAACTCTATGATTGACATCATACTTAGCAAGCATCTTACGGAAAGCATCATGAATAAGGTGTGAACCACCATCAGTCATAAGATATCTAGGGACTCCAAACCTCGGAAAAATAACTTCTTTAAGCATTTTAATAGAAGTGTTATGATCAGCACTACTAGTTGGAATAGCTTCTACCCACTTAGTAACATAATCAACAACAACTAAAATATGTGTATAACTGATGTCTACTACACAACCTTCTTCTTGTAGACGTTGTTGGGCCTGCAAGTGCACAGGTTTGTAGGACAGTAGCAAATTTCCCTCAAGTGGATGACCTAAGGTTTATCAATCCGTAGGAGGCGTAGGATGAAGATGGTCTCTCACAAACAACCCTGCAACCAAATAACAAAGAATCTCTTGTGTCCCCAACACACCCAATACAATGGTAAATTGTATAGGTGCACTAGTTCGGCGAAGAGATGAAGATACAAGTGCAAAATAGATAGTAAATATAGGTTTTTGTAATCTGAAATAATAAAAACAGCAAGGTAGCAAGCGATAAAAGTGAGCGTAAATGGTATTGCAATGGTAGGAAACAAGGCCTAGGGTTCATACTTTCACTAGTGCAAGTTCTCTCAACAATAATAACATAGATAGAACATATGACAAGCCCTCAACATGCAAGAAAGAGTCACTCCAAAGCCACTAATAGCGGAGAACAAACATAGAGATTATGGTCGGGTACGAAACCACCACAAAGCTATTCTTTTGGATCGATCTATAAAAGAGTTCGTACTAGAATAACACCTTAAGATACAAATCAACCAAAACCCTAATGTCACCTAGATACTCCATTGTCACCTCAAGTATCCGTGGGCATGATTATACGATATGCATCACACAATCTCAGATTCATCCAACCAACATAAAAGTACTTCAAAAAGTGCCCCAAAGCTACTACCAGAGAGTCAAGAACGTGTGCCAACCCCTATGCATAGGTTCATGGGTGGAACCCGCAATATGGCCACTGTCGGTGTCAAAACCGGCGGATCGCGGGTAGGGAGTCCCAAACTGTGCGTCTAGGCGGATGGTAACAGGAGACAAGGGACACGATGTTTTTACCCAGGTTCGGGCCCTCTCGATGGAGGTAAAACCCTACTCCTGCTTGATTAATATTGATGATATGGGTAGTACAAGAGTAGATCTACCACGAGATCAGAGAGGCTAAACCCTAGAAGCTAGCCTATGGTATGATGGTTGTTCGTCCTATGGACTAAAACCCTCCGGTTTATACAGGCACCGAAGAGGGTTAGGGTTACACAGAGTCGGTTACAATGGTAGGAGATCCACATATCCGTATCGCCAAGCTTGCCTTCCACGCCAAGGAAAGTCCCATCCGGACACGGGACAAAGTCTTCAATCTTGTATCTTCATAGTCCAGGAGTCCAGCCAAAGGTGATAGTTCGGCTATCCGGACACCCCCTAATCCAGGACTCCCTCAGTAGCCCCTGAACTAGGCTTCAATGATGACGAGTCCGGCGCGCATATTGTCTTCGACATTGCAAGGCGGGTTCCTCCTCCGAATACTTCATAGAAGATTTTGAACACACGGATAGTGTCCGGCTCTGCAAAATAAGTTCCACATACCACCGTAGTGAGAATAATATTCACACAAATTCAATATGCTGACGTATTCCGTGGCATGGCATCACACCGCGGCCAAGCCTTTATTCAAATTGTTTTATTGTCCCACCTCAGCGCGTTTAGCGAGGCGGTTTACTTGGCACGTCTTGTCAAAGCAGAGATCGTGTCCCCTTATTCCGGGATTCTCATCAATACGGGCGTGGGTAACCCAACCGCGCCATTGATTACGGCGCTTGGGAGATAAGCGAGTTTTACCAGGCTGGTGGGGACGCATAGCTTCGTCCGCCCATATAAGGGGATAAGGATCCACTCTTTCCACTTATGCCTTCTTCCTCCTTTGCTTATCCATCTCCGCGCACTCGAGCTCCAACGCCCAAACCCGCACTTCCCACCTCAACCTTCTCCAGTCATGTCCGGAGCGGGAGGGAGGTGGATGGCCTCCTCCGTCACAGAGGGGCACATCAAAAAGTTGAGGAAGGCCGGATACTTGTCCAGCGACATCGCGCACCAGCTCCCAGATGAGGGGCAGCTCATCCCCACCCCTAGGCCCCATGAGAGGGTGGTGTTCCTCACCCACTTCCTCCGCGGACTAGGTTTTCCACTTCACCCATTTGTCCGGGGGCTCATGTTCTACTACGGCCTGGATTTCCATGATCTGGCCCCGAATTTCATCCTCAACATCTTGGCGTTCATCGTCGTGTGCGAGGCCTTCCTCTGCATCCAGCCCCACTTCGGCTTATGGCTGAAGACCTTCAATGTCAAGCCGAAGGTAGTGGGCCGCCGCCAAGCAGAGTGCGGAGGCGCCATGGTGGGCAAAATGCCCAACGTCACATGGCTCGAGGACTCCTTTGTGGAAACCATCCAGGGGTGGCAATCGGGGTGGTTCTACATCATCGAGCCGCGCGACCCTGAATGGGCAGCGACCCCCGAATTCCGATCTGGCATCCCCACACGGCTCACCTCTTGGAAAGAGGCAGACCTGTCGTGGGGTAATACGGAAGAGGTGACCGGACTCCAAACCTGCGTCCAAAACCTGATGGACAAGAAGGTTAAACTCGTCACCGTAGTCCAGGTCATGCTCTTCCACCACATCCTCCCGTGTCAACGACGGGCCTTTAACCTGTGGGAATTCGACCCGGCCCAGCACCAAACTTTGTCCAGGCTTTTCGACACAACGCACGAAGATGCCTAGAAGGTGCTATTCAAGGGCTCTGAGGTTCACCCTCCCACTACCGAGGATCGCAGATTCTGCGCGAAGCGCCAAGCCAGCGTGGTAAGTTCATTCTGCCCATCACAGGATATTTGTTTTTCATAGTTTGACTCTATGCGGGATCTAAGCTCCCGTTCCTTTGACAGGACTGGCAGAAGAAGTCCGGACAGATCAACTGTCCGGCTCCTTTGCCAGAAGACCCAGCGGACGCCTGATTGACGGGGCTGCTGGTTCCGGCACCTCACGTGGTGCCAGAGAAGAAGGCCAAGAAGAAGACCACGGGAACTCGAAAGAGTTCCCTGCGCTAGGTGTTATCGGACTCATCGTCTGATGACTCTGAGGCGGGCTCCTCCCGTGAAGACGAGGAGGAGGAAAAAGAGGCATCTCCCCCAGCGGGGGTAGAGAAGAAAAGGAAGGCCGCCCCAACTGGGGAGGCCGGAGGGTCCAAGAAGGGAAGGACCCTTCCTCCAGACTTCTCCACCAACACCGACGACGGCGAAGAGGAGTGGCCACCGAGGGATAAGCCCCCGGCGACATCGTAAGTATCCGAATACCAGAATAACTCATGGCCTTTCGTTTGTCATATAGAGTCTCCTGACGCCGAGTACAACCCTGCAGCCCGCCCAAGGACGGGCTCGACACTTCAACGAGTGGCTCCCTGGCTCCGTCGGACGTGAATAGTACTTCACTTTCGGCCGCCTCCTCTCCTCACGCTGCGGACGATGCTGAGGTGGGGTCCCAAAAGGGGCCCAGCCAGGAGGAGGAGGTCCCGGAGGCGCCACAAGGCAACCTTCCGGACTCCGGGCATAAGGGGGATCAAACCCCAAAGGGCTCTAAGTCGGGCCCTGGGCCGAACTCCACACCAGAACCTTCAGTGGTTCCGTAGTCCGGCAGGCGACCCCTTCGTAAGAAGGGCGAGACTATGACACCGGTGACCTCCATCCAACCGGAGGCACCGGATAATTTGCTGGAGGCGCTTAACGGCGCCTCCATCGACGAGGGGCACCGCACTATTATGAGTGTGGTGATCCAAAAAGTTCAGTCCGCCAAGAGCAGGCTGACCGAAGCCTGTGCCAGCCTTCTAACAGGCTTTGAGGTATGTATTTAAGATATGTAAAAATATTACCGCATAGACAGTAGCCCCTGATGCTCAGTTTGGTGTTTGGAAAGAAAAGCCGAACCGAGGATCTAAAAAGATGTACGCTGGAGTCTAACATAGGTATGTCAATATGGGGAATGCAGGCTGCGTTGCTGACCTCTGCCACACTAACTGCAGAGGTCGATGCATTGAAGCAGAGCCTCGAGCGGTCCGAGAACGAACTCGGCCTTGCCAAAAAGCGTCTCGAGGACAAGGAAGGTAAGTTGTACCTTATGGAAGTATATAAAAGATGTGGTTGCAAAAAATAGCAGGAATAACGTGAGAATTGCAGGGGCCACAAACGAGGTGGCGACCCTGAAGGAAGCGGTGTCCAAGGCCGAAAGCAATGCGGCCACGAAGCGCGCCGAGCGAGAGAAGCAGGAGGCGCGGGTGGCGGAGGTGTGGCAAGAGCTCCAGGCTCTCGTGAAAAACACGAGAGTTTGGAGCGTGACTCAAAGACTCAAGAGTCCGAGCTCGCCTCGGCTCTTGAGAGAGCCAAAGCCGCTAAGGCCGAAGCCCAAAAAGCCCTCCAGGAAATTGAGGCGATGAAGAAGATAGCGGCGGGTAAGGCATTCTTCATGCAAAGCAAACACGTGAAAGTGAATTACTTGTTACTTACCCGAATCCGGAGCTCTCCAAGAGCATTCGCAGATCTGCCCCGCAATGTGTCCGACGCTACCACATTCTACCGGGCCAAGGAGGGGAGCTCGACGGAGAAGGTGTTCTAGTCTCAGTATGCCGAGGCCGGACACCCGGTGCCCTTGAGCGACCAGCTGAAGCAGCTGGTCGAGCTCCATAAGGTGGCCGAACAGGCCATGAAGGGCCTCATAGTTCGGCTGTGGCCTAAGGAAGCCATTCTTGGGAGCTACTTCGGGCTGGTGAGGCGGCTGGTGGATGCCTGTCCATGGATTGAAGTCGTCAAGCGCTCCGTCTATATCGAAGGTGCCGGTAGGGCCCTTGCCCGTGCTAAAGTGCATTGGGGCAAGATGGATGCTGGGAAGCTTGTGACGGACGCTCCACCGCCGGGCAAGGAGTATCGCATGCCCGAGATGTATTATGCGAGCGTCCTGAAGGGTGCCCGCCTTATAGCGGGTGAATGCTCCAAAGATGTAACTTTTGAGTAAACTCGCATTTTTATCCTATACGCTTGAAAACTAGTTCATATGCGCTAAGCAACGCTTGTGAATTTAAAATATTACCTTCTCTGTGGCCGTTTATTAATTTTGAGAGATGGCGAGTCGTCGGCTTCTGCCCCCGTGCCGCGAGTGCTGGGGTGCTCGGGATAAACTTGAGCGTTCTTTTTTCCATTCTTGGGTCCTTCGAGGGAGGCGCTCAACGCAACGAACAAGGCAACCAGACTATAATGCTTGAACACTCTCACTTAGCCATTGAATTCTATAATTTTAAATTTCGGCGAAGCCCCTAGTATTCGGAAGACCGAATTCGGGGCACTATCCACGCCTGGGCCGGACAAAGCCGGCTCCTCGCTCTAAGCGGCATAAGTCTTTAGGGACTCGAAAACCTCTCGAACAGCGACCAGCTCTCGCCCTATCATGACGGTCAGTTTTAGCTTTCTCCACTGAGGTGCTCAACCCAGCTCAACCGAGGCACAATCGCAGTGGTTCTCCCAGCGCTACCTTAGCCGATATAACGGAACGTAAGGTACCAAAACATGGGAGCCGGGCAAACCCAACTATTGACCCAAGACATGATTCGGAGCCGATGCATATAATGCTATAAGTTCGGGGTGCCGCACTTGTGAAAGTGTTCGGACTTATCACACCATATTTTGGGGTACTTAAGCCCCTGGTGTATTTGGCCGTACCAAAGCGTACGGATGCAACATGTCATAAGTGAACATATATAGGTTAATAAAAAGGAATGCAATAATAGACAAAAGCTATGTATTGTTTTTTTAAAAAGGGCTACGGTAAAAGCAGAACGATACAAATAGTGCGATAAGCAAGGGACGGGACTATTTGACATGTCCTCCTCCAGAAGCAGGCTGTGGGATGATATGTAAAACAAGTATACTGCTTGTTATAGAGACCACCTGGACACTCGATGTAGCTTTCTACTTCCCCGGCTGTTGCGTCGTGTGTTCGGCGATTCTACTGCCGGACAAGGCTTCTTGATAAAGGAGTCCTGAAAGTAAGAAAAAAGAATTACACAATTGGGAGCCCCTGGTGCGGTTGAGCCGCATTCTGGGCCTGCCGTGGTCGTGCCCCTCCCCCTATGCCCATGGTATTTCCAGAGCATAATTATGTATGCGTAGTACTGGTTTCGCAATTTCACGAGGGCTGGGGTTGGGGCCGCATTGCTATGCGTGCTCGGGACGTGCTGGGCGGTCTTGTTGTAGGTTACTCCGGGCGCGCTTGATGGTGTCCGGACGTTTAATAGCCAGACTCGAGAATTGTCTTGAGAGGCTGCTTTGTATTTCCGCCGCGAAAGCCGCCGTATGCTCCTCCGTTCGGAGAGACCGTTCGGTGTTTCCGTTGACCGTAATGACTCCTCGAGGGCTTGGCATCTTGAGCTTGAGATATGCGTAGTGCGGCACCGCATTGAACTTTGCAAATGCGGTTCGTCCGTGCAGTGCGTGATAGCCGCTGTGGAACGGGACTATGTCGAAGATTAACTCCTCGCTTCAGAAGTTATCCGGAGATCCGAAGACCACTTCAAGTGTAACTGAGCCTGTACAGTTGGCCTCTACACCTGGTATGACGCCTTTAAAGGTCGTCTTTGTGGGTTTAATCCTTGAGGGGTCTATGCCCATTTTGCGCACTATATCCTGATAAAGCAGGTTCAGGCTGCTGCCGCCGTCCATTAGGACTCTAGTGAGGTGAAATCCGTCAACGATTAGGTCTAGAACCAATGCAGCGAATCCGCCGCGACGGATGCTAGTGGGGTGGTCCCTTCGATCAAAAGTGATCGGGCAAGAGGACCACGGGTTGAACTTTGGGGCGACTGGCTCCATCGCATATACGTCCCTTAGTGCACACTTCCGCTCCCTTTTGGGTATGTGTGTTGCGTATATCATGTTCACCGTCCGCACTTGTAGGTGGAAGCCCTTCTGTCCTCTATTGTTCGGCGGCCGGGGTTCCTCCTCGTCGTCGCTATGCAGCCCCTTATTATTGTTTTCGGCATGTAACTTGCCTGCCTGCTTGAACACCCAACAATCCCTGTTGGTGTGGTTGGCTGGTTTTTCGGGGGTGCCGTGTATCTGGCACGAGCGATCGAGTATTCGGTCCAAATTGGACGGGCCCGGAGTATTTCTTTTGAATGGCTTTTTCCGCTGGCCGAGTTTAGAGCCTCTGAATCCGGCATTGACTACCGTATCTTCAGCATTATCGCCATTAATGTGGCGCTTGTGCTTGTTGCGACGCGACCTGCCATTGCTGTCCTTGGTATCCGAATTACCAGGGCTCTTGGTCATGTTCTTACTACGAGCTAGCCAGTTGTCTTCTCCCACGCAAAAGCGGGTTATGAGTGTTGTGAGGGCTGCCATGGATTTCGGCTTTCCTGTCCTAGGTGCCGGGCGAGCCACTCGTCGCGGATGTTATGTTTGAAGGCTGCAAGGGCCTCTACATCCGGACAGTCGACGATTTGATTTTTCTTGGTTAGGAACCGTGTCCAGAATTGTCTGGCCGATTCCTCTGGCTGCTGAATTATGTGGCTTAGGTCATCGGCGTCTGGTGGTCGCACATAGGCGCCCTGGAAATTGTCGAGGAATGCGGCTTCCAGGTCTTTCCAACAACCAATTGACTCCGCTGGCAAGCTGTTAAGCCAATGCCGAGCGGGTCCTTTAAGCTTGAGTGGGAGGTATTTGATGGCGTGTAGATCATCACCACAGGCCATGTGGATATGAAGGAGATTGTCCTCGATCTAGACCGTAGGATCTGTTGTGCCATCGTATGATTCAATGTTCACGGGTTTGAAACCCTCAGGGATCTGATGATCCATCACTTCGTCTGTGAAGCATAGTGGGTGTGCGGCGCCTCTGTATTGGGCTATATCACGACGTAGCTCAAATTGGTTTTGTCTGCTGCGTTCGGCCCGGCCGGATTTGCTGTATCCGGCGTGACGATTGTCGTCACGTGTAGTGAGGCGCCCATGCGATCCATAGATCGATCTTGTCTGCCTTGCCTTGTCCTCCAATATATCTCGCAGGTCTGGTGCACTTCCCCGTGCCTTGGTATTTTTTGAGCAGCGCCGAGGTGCGGCTTGAGTGGAGGGCCGGGAGGCCTCTCTGTCGCGGCCACGAGGTGGCCGGTCGGCCACATCCTGCGCTGGTGATGTAGGTTTGAGTGTTTCCTCCTCTAATCGGGGTAGTAGCTTGCGTTTTGGGTAGCTCTTGGAGGGGCGTTCAAGTTCGTACTCTTCGGCCGCAAGGACTTTAGTCCATCTGTCAGCTAGCAAATCTTGATCAGCTCTAAGCTGCTGCTGCTTTTTCTTGAGGCTCCTTGCCGTGGCCATAAGCCTGCGTTTGGAACGCTCCTGTTTGACGGGATCCTCAGGCATGACAAATTCGTCGTCGTCGAGGCTTGCCTTGTCTTCGGAGGGAGGCATGTAATTATCGTCCTCTACCTCTCTGTCTGCCGCTCTCTCATGAGGGCTGGCTTCTCCATCCTCCTGTGCTGAATCCTGCTGGAGGGGGTTGTCTTCGGCACTTTCCGGGGTGTTATTGTCTCCCGTGCCGGAATCACGGTTTTTGCTGTGGCGGGATTTAGAGCGGCGCCACTGACGCCGACGCTTAGCTGTTTCTTGGAGGGGTCATCCTCCATTGTTCCATCGCCGTTCCCGTCTTTTGGGATGTCCACCATGTAAATGTCGTAGGACGAGGTGGCCTTCCAGTGCCCTGTAGGTACTGGTTCTTGGTCGTCTCCTGCATCGTCGTCCATACCGTCGATCTCTTCGGAGTCGAAGTCGAGCATGTCGGTTAAATCATCGACAGTGGCTATGAAGTGGGTGGTGGGTGGGTTTTGAATTTCTTCGTCGTCCGCATCCTAGCCTTCCTGGCCGTGGTCCGGCCAGGGCTCTCTTGATAAAGAGAGGGACTTTAGTGAATTCAGGATGTCGCCAAAGGGCGAGTGCTGAAAGATGTCCGCGGCGGTGAACTCCATGACCGGCGCCCAATCGGGTTCAATTGGCAAGGGCGCGGAAGGTCCGGAGTCTGGAGAGGAGCCCGGTACCTTGGAGTTACGAGCCTTGCAAATGACAGGAATAGTATTCGGCTCCATCGCCGTAGAGATAGCAGCCCTCGATGCGGTGTCCAGCCACCCGTCCTCGGTCGGCGCAGTCGGCTCCGAGCTAAGGGTCGGAGCGGACACTTGTGCGGCCTCCAGGGCACTGTCTGGGGGCAGAGCTAGATCGTGCCCATCGTGACAGTGTGGCGCGCTCGGCTGTGGCTCGAACCCGTCGAAGATCAAGTCTCCGCGGACGTCAGCCGTATAGTTCAAATTTCCAAATCTGACCTGATGGCCAGGGGCGTAGCTTTCAATCTGCTCCAGATGGCCAAGAGAATTGGCCCGCAGTGCAAAGCCGCCGAATACAAAGATCTGTCTGGGGAGGAAAGTCTCACCCTGGACCGCATCGTTGTTGATGATCGGAGGAGCCATCGGGCCGAAAGATGATGACACAGAGGAACTCTCAATGAAAGCACCAATGTCAGTGTCAAAACCGGGGGATCTCGGGTAGGGGATCCCGAACTGTGCGTCTAGGCGGATGGTAACAAGCGACAAGGGACACGATGTTTTTACCCAGGTTCGGGCCCTCTCGATGGAGGTAAAACCCTACTCCTGCTTGATTAATATTGATGATATGGGTAGTACAAGAGTAGATCTACCACGAGATCAGAGAGGCTAAACCCTAGAATCTAGCCTATGGTATGATTGTTGTTCGTCCTATGGACTAAAACCCTCCGGTTTATATAGGCACCGAAGAGGGTTAGGGTTACATAGAGTCGGTTACAATGGTAGGAGATGTACATATCCGTATCGCCAAGATGGCCTTCCACGCGAAGGAAAGTCCCATCCGGACACGGGACGAAGTCTTCAATCTTGTATCTTCATACTCCAAGAGTCCGGCCAAAGGTGATAGTTCGGCTATCCGGACACCCCCTAATCCAGGACTCCCTCGGTCACCAAAACATACATCAAGTGGCACATGATATCCCATTGTCACCACAGATAATCACGGCAAGACATACATCAAGTGTTCTCATAAAAGACTCAATCTGATAAGATAACTTCAAAGGGGAAACTCAATTCATCACAAGAGAGTAGAGGGGGAGAAACATCATAAGATCCAACTACAATAGCAAAGCTCGGGATACATCAAGATCGTGCCATAGAGGAACATGAGAGAGAACACAAGAGAGAGAGAGATCAAACACATAGCTACTGGTACATACCCTCAACCCCGAGGGTGAACTACTCCCTCCTCGTCATGGATAGCGCCGGGATGATGAAGATGGCCTCCGGTGATGGGATCCCCCTCCGGCAGGGTGCCGGAACAGGGTCCCGATTGGTTTTTGGGGGCTACAGAGGCTTGCGGCGGCGGAACTCCCGATCTATCTTCTATTCTAGAAGTTTTAGGGTACGTAGGTATATATGGGTGTAGGGGGTACGTCGATGGACCTCCGGGCTACTCACGAGGTAGGGGGGCATGCCCCCCCACCCTCGTGGGCAGCCCGGGACTCCCCTGGCGTGCACTCCAAGCCCATCAGGTTGGTTTCCTTCCAAAATTAACTTCTCCAGTAGATTTCGTTCCGTTTTGACTCCGTCTGATATTCCTTTTCCTCGAAACACTGAAATAGGCATAAAACAACAAATCTGGGCTGGGCCTCCGGTTAATAGGTTAGTCCCAAAAATAATATAAAAGTGGATAATAAAGCCCAATATTGCCTAAAACAGTAGGTAAAGTAGCATGGAGCAATCAAAAATTATAGATACGTTGGAGACGTATCAAGCATCCCCAAGCTTAATTCCTGCTCGTCCTCGAGTAGGTAAATGATAAAAAAGAATTTTTGATGCGGAGTGATACTTTGGCATAATTTCAATGTAAATCTTCTCAATTGTGATATGAATATTCAGATCCGAAAGATTCAAGACAAAAGTTCATATTGACACAGAAATAATAATACTTCAAGCATACTAATCAAAGCAATCATGTCTTCTCAAAATAACATGGCAAAAGAAAGTTCATCCCTACAAAATCATATAGTTAGGCTATGCTTCATTTTTGTCACACAAAGATGTTCCCAACTTCTATACGCCCGATGACAAGCCAAGCAATTGTTTCATACTTAAATAATCTCAAACTTTTTCAACCTTCACGCAATACATGAGCGTGAGCCATGGATATAGCACTATGGGTGGAATAGAGTATGATGATGGGGATTGTGTGGAGAAGACAAAAAAGGAAAAAGTCTCACGTTGACGAGGCTAATCAACGGGCTATGGAGATGCCCATCAATTGATGTCAACATGAGGAGTAGGGATTGCCATGCAACGGATGCATTAGAGCTATTAATGCTCAACAAAAGAAAACTAGTGGGTGTGCATCCAACTTGCTTGCTCATGAAGACCTAGGGCATTTGAGGAAGCCCATCATAGGAATATACAAGCCAAGTTCTATAATGAAAATTCCCGCTAGTATAAAAACACAACTTATGAGACTCACTACATGAAGAACAAGGTGCTACTTTGAAGCACAATATATGAGACTCACTACATGAAGAACAAGGTGCTACTTTGAAGCACAAGTGTGGAAAAAGAGATAGTAGCATTGCCCTTTTCTTTTCTTTTTTTGGGCCTCTTTTTGGCCTTTCTCTTTTTTTATTTGGGCAATGCTCTAATAATGATCATCATCACACTTCTATTGATTACAACATAAGGATTACAACTCGAAACTTAGAACAAGATATGACTCTATATGAATGCCTCCGGCGGTATACCTGGATGGTGCAATGAATCAAGAGTGACATGCATGAAAAATAATGCATGGTGGCTTTGCCGCAAATACGATGTCAACTACATGATCATGCAATGGCAATATGACAAAAGTAATGTATGTCATGATGATGATGGTGGAAGTTGCATGGCAATATATCTTGGAATGGCTATGGAAATGCCATGATAGGTAGGTATGGTGGCTGTTTTGAGGAAGATATAAGGAGGCTTATGTGTGATAGAGCGTATCGTATCACGGGGTTTGGATGCACCGGCGAAGTTTGCACCAACTCTCAAGGTGAGAAAGGGGAATGCACGGTACCGAAGAGGTTAGCAATGGCGGAAAGGTAAAAGTGCGTATAATCCATGGACTCAACATTAGTCAAAAGAACTCATATACTTATTGCAAAAATTTAGAAGTCATCAAAAATCAAGTACTACGCGCATGCTCCTAGGGGGATAGATTGGTAGGAAAAGACCATCGCTCGTCCCCGACCGCCACTCATAAGGATGCACAAGCCAGGTACACTTCATGTTTCAAATTTGTTACACAACTTTAACCATATGTGCATGCTACGGGACTTGCTAACTTCAACACAAGCACTCTTTAAATTCATAATCACCCAACTAGCATGACTTTGATATTATCACCTCCATATCTCAAAACAATTATCAAGCATCAAACTTATCTTGGTATTCAATGCACTCAAAAGAAAGTTTCACATATCTTGAATACCAAGTATATTAACATTAAGCAATTTACCATGCTATTAAGGACTCTCAAAATAATCTAAGTGAAGCATGAGAGCTCATCTATTTCTTCAAAATAAAACTACCATTGTGCTCTAAAAGATCTAAGTAAAGTACTAGAGCAAAAATTATCACGCTCAAAAGATATAAGTGAAGCACATAGAGTATTCTAACAAATTCCAAATCATGTAAGGCTCTTTCAAATTAAAGAATCTCAGATCTTGATACTTTATTCAAACAGAAAGCAAGGCTAAAGAAAACTACAATGCGAGGATAGCACAACTCATGTGAAGAAGCAAAAAACTTAGGCTCAACCGATACTAACCGATAGTTGTTGAAGAAGAAAGGTGGGATGCCTACCGGAGCATCCCCAAGCTTAGATGCTTGAGACTTCTTGAAATATTATCTTGGGGTGCCTTGGGCATCCCCAAGCTTGAACTTTTGTGTCTCCTTAATTCCTCTCATATCATGGTTTCTCTTTTTATCAAAAGCTTCATTCACAACAAACTCAACAAGAACTCGTGAGATTGGTTAGTATAAACCAATGCAAAACCTTATCATATTCTACTGTAACAAATCACTTAAATTATTATTCCACATTGAATACTAAATGCCTCTGCATATTTAATACTCCTATCATCAAATAGAATCATTAAACAAGCAAACATATGCAAACAATGCAACTATAACAGCAATCTGCCAAAACAGTACAGTCTGTAAAGAATGCAAGAGTATCAATACTTACTTGACTCCAAAAATTATGAACTAAACTTCCCGCTGTAATAAATTTATCAGATATCAATATGCAAAAAGATTCAACGTTAGACCATGCTCTGACTTTTCTAGAGAATTTTTGCAACAGCGGTAAACTTTCTGTTTTCAAACAACAACATGCAAACTAGCAAAATAAGCATGGCAAAGGCTATCCTTGACTTTTTTATTGAAACTAAAGAAGCAAAACATTAATATAACTAACATCAAGCAGAAACTAACAAAATAAATTGACGCTCCAAGCAAAACACATATCATGTGGTGAATAAAAATATAGCTCCAAGTAAAGTTACCGATGAACGAAGACGAAAGAGGGGATGCCTTCCGGGGCATCCCCAAGATTAGTTGCTTGGTTGTCCTTGAATATTACCTTGGGGTGCCTTGGCCATCCCCAAGCTTAGTCTCTTGTCACTCCTTATTCCATAGTCCATCGAATCCTTACCCAAAACTTGAAAACTTCAACCACACAAAACTCAAAACAAAACTCATAAGCTCCGTTAGTATAAGAAAATAAAACCACCACTTAGGTACTGTAATGAACTCATTCTAAATTCATATGGTGTAATATCTACTGTATTCTAACTTCTCTATGGTTCATACCACTTAATACTAGCCATAGATGCATCAAAATAAGCAAACAACACATAGAAAACAGAATCTGTCAAAAACAGAACAGTCTGTAGTAATCTGTATCAAACGTATACGTCTGGAACCCCAAAAATTATGAAATAAATTTCTGGACCTGGGAAATTTGTCTATTAATCATCTTCAAAAAGAATCAACCTAAAAGCACTCTCCAGTAGAAAATGGCAGCTAATCTCGTGAGCGCTAAAGTTTCTGTTTTTCACAGCAAGATCACATAAACTTCACCCAAGTCTTCCCAAAGGTTCTACTTGGCACTTTATTGAAACGAAAGCTATAAAACATGATTACTACAGTAGCATAATCATGTGGACACACAAAAACAGTAAGGATAAATATTGGGTTGTCTCCCAACAAGCGCTTTTCTTTAATGCCTTTTAGCTAGGCATGATGATGGCAATGATGCTCACATAAAAGATAAGAATTGAAACATAAAGAGAGCATCATGAAGCATATGACTAGCACATTAAGTCTAACACACTTCCTATGCATAGGGATTTTGTGAGCAAACAACTTATGGGAACAATAATCAACTAGCATAGGAAGGTAAAACAAGCATAGTTTCAAAATTTTCAACACATAGAGAGGAAACTTGGCATTATTGCAATTCCTACAAGCTTATGTTCCTCTCTCATAATAATTTTCAGTAGCATCATGAATGAATTCAACAATATAACCAGCACCTAAAGCATTCTTTTCATGATCTACAAGCATAGAAAATTTTCTACTCTCCACATAAGCAAAATTCTTCTCATTCGGAATAGTAGGAGTATCATAAGAGACTTGAACACTAAAAATTGTTTCCACATTAAAAGAGTAATGTTCAGAAAAAGGGTAATCATAATCATGACAAGATTTGTAAATATAATCATCACTACTTTTTATAGCATAAGTTTCATCACAATAATCATCATAAGTAGCAACTTCGTTCTCATCATAATCGATTGAAACCTCTCCCAAGATAGTGGAATCACTAAATAAAGTTGACACTCTTCCAAATCCACTTTCATATTCATCACAATAAAATTCAACAACCTCCAAAATAGTGGGATCACTACTTCCTAAAGTTGACACTCTTCCGAACCCACTTTCATCAATATAATCATCATAGGTAGGAGGCATGCTATCATCATAACAACTTTGCATATCAAAACTTGGGATGCTAAAAATATCATCTTCACTAAACGCAGCATCACCAAGCTTGGGACAAACATTAATTTCAGCAAATATATGCTCAAATATTTCATACTCATCAAACATAGCTTCCCCAAGCTTGGGCCCTTTCATATCATAAGCATAATCACTCTCATCATTAAAAATATTGATAGCACCAATAGTATAGCAATTATCATCATCACAATGAGTAGTAGGAGCAACATCATTTGGGAGGGATACCTTTCTACCTTTGTTGCTCCTTCTTTTCTTTTTCTTCTTCACATTATGTGTGGGTTCAACCTTCCTCTTTGAGCTCCTTATTGACGAGATTGGTTGAATAGAAAGCTCCTCCTCGTTACCTGATTCATCATAAGAAATAATAGGAGGATATTGGGAAGTCTCTTCCCTTCCATTAGTATTTTCTTCGTCCTCTATTTGTTTTCTTTTCTTTATGTAATTGGCAACATAAGGATTTCCAATGCAATTCACCGCACAATACATATAAATCTTCTCTAGATCAAAATCAAGAAATCTATCAAGACTAAATTTTGGAATACCCTTGGTTATACGTTCCATTTCTTCATAACCCAAAAGATGGCTAAGCTCTTTATGATGCTCAACGGTAATCAAATTATCACAATATTTGGACACGACTTGATCATGAAACAAATAGCATTGGAGCTTTAAATGACCATGTTCATTTCAAAGTTCACAAGGAGCGCGAAAAATATTGAATCTTTTAGCACATTCATCTCGCTCTTCTTGCAACATTTTGGTTTCTAAGTACATATGCCTCTTGCAATAAATATCTTCTCTATTTGGTGTGTTCATGCAAACATGCACTCCACAAAAGTTGACATGCTCATAAGAGATATTTTCATCATAACTAGTGCAATCATCATTATCATCATGGATTTTCAAAGAATTCGTACTAACAACATTGCAATCATGCTCATCATTCAAAGATTTAGTGCCAAACATTTTAGAGATTTCTTCTTCTAGCACTTGAGCACAATTATCCTTTCCATCATACTCACGAAAGATATTAAAAAGGTGAAGCGTATGAGACAAACTCAACTCCATTTTTTTGTAGTTTTCTTTTATAAACTAGACTAGTACTAAAACAAGAAACAAAAAGATTCGATTGCAAGATCTAAAGATATACCTTCAAGAACTCACCTCCCTGGCAACGGCGCCAGAAAAGAGCTTGATGTCTACTACACAACCTTCTTCTTGTAGACATTGTTGGGCCTGCAAGTGCACAGGTTTGTAGGACAGTAGCAAATTTCCCTCAAGTGGATGACCTAAGGTTTATCAATCCGTAGGAGGCGTAGGATGAAGATGGTCTCTCTCAAACAACCCTGCAACCAAATAACAAAGAGTCTCTTGTGTCCCCAACACACCCAATACAATGGTAAATTGTATAGGTGCACTAGTTCAGCGAAGAGATGAAGATACAAGTGCAAAATAGATAGTAGATATAGGTTTTTGTAATCTGAAATAATAAAAACAGCAAGGTAGCGAGTGATAAAAGTGAGCGTAAACGGTATTGCAATGGTAGGAAACAAGGACTAGGGTTCATACTTTCACTAGTGCAAGTTCTCTCAACAATAATAACATAGATAGAACATATGACAAGCCCTCAACATGCAACAAAGAGTCACTCCAAAGCCACTAATAGCGGAGAACAAAGGTAGAGATTATGGTTGGGTTCGAAACCACCACAAAGCTATTCTTTTGGATTGATCTATAAAAGAGTTCGTACTAGAATAACACCTTAAGATACAAATCAACCAAAACCCTAATGTCACCTAGATACTCCATTGTCACCTCAAGTATCCGTGGGCATGATTATACGATATGCATCACACAATCTCAGATTCATCCAACCAACATAAAAGTACTTCAAAAAGTGCCCCAAAGCTACTACCAGAGAGTCAAGAACGTGTGCCAACCCCTATGCATAGGTTCATGGGTGGAACCCGCAAGTTGGTCACCAAAACATACATCAAGTGGTACATGATATCCCATTGTCACCACAGATAATCACGACAAGACATACATCAAGTGTTCTCATAAAAGACTCAATCCGATAAGATAACTTCAAAGGGGAAACTCAATTCATCACAAGAGAGTAGAGGGGGAGAAACATCATAAGATCCAACTACAATAGCAAAGCTCGGGATACATCAAGATCATGCCATAGAGGAACACGAGAGAGAACACGAGAGAGAGAGAGAGATCAAACACATAGCTACTGGTACATACCCTCAGCCCTGAGGGTGAACTACTCCCTCCTCGTCATGGATAGTGCCGGGATGATGAAGATGGCCTCCGGTGATGGGATCCCCCTCCGGCAGGGTGCCGGAATAGGGTCCCGATTGGTTTTTGGTGGCTACAGAGGCTTGCGGCAGCGGAACTCCCGATCTATCTTCTGTTCTGGAAGTTTTACGGTACGTAGGTATATATGGGTGCAGGGGGTACGTCGGTGGACCTCCGAGCTGCTCATGTGGTAGGGGGGCGCGCCCAGGGGGGCGCCCCCCACTCTCGTGGGCAGCCCGGGACTCCCCTGGCATGCACTCCAAGCCCATCAGGTTGGTTTCCTTCTAAAATTAACTTCTCCAGTTGATTTTGTTCCGTTTTGACTCCATCTGATATTCCTTTTCCTCGAAACACTAAAATAGGCATAAAACAGCAAATCTAGGTTGGGCCTCCGGTTAATAGGTTAGTCCCAAAAATAATATAAAAGTGGGTAATAAAGCCCAATATTGCCTAAAACAGTAGGTAAAGTAGCATGGAGCAATCAAAAATTATAGATACGTTGGAGACGTATCAATAACCATTGGAGGCAGGAAAAGGTCCCATATAATCAAAGCCCCAAACATCAAACAGTTCAATAACAAGAGAATAATTCATAGGCATTTCTTGACGTCTACTGATGTTACCTATTCTTTGACATTCATCACAAGATACAACAAACTTACGAGCATCTTTGAAAAGAGTAGGCCAATAAAAACCATATTGTAGTACCTTGTGTGCAGTTCTATCTCCAGCGTGGTGTCCTCCATAGGATTCAGAGTGACACTTGCGTAGGATTTGTTCCTGTTCATGCTCAGGCACACAACGTCTAATAATACCATCTACTCCTTCTTTATAAAGGTGTGGATCATCCCAGAAGTAATGTCTTAAATCATGAAAGAACTTTTTCTTTTGCTGGTATGTGAAACTAGGTGGTATATATTTAGCAACAATGTAATTAGCATAGTCAGCATACCAAGGAGCAATACGAGAAGCATTGACAACCGCTAATTGTTCATCAGGAAAGCTATCATTAATAGGCAGTGGGTCATCAAGAACATTTTCTAGCCTGGACAAGTTGTCTGCAACGGGGTTCTCAGCTCCTTTTCTATCGACAATATGCAAGTCAAATTATTGGAGCAAGAGAACCCATCTAACGAGTCTAGGCTTAGCATCTTTATTTTCCATAAGGTATTTAATAGCAGCATGATCAGTGTGAATAGTGACTTTGGAATCAACAATATAAGGTCTAAACTTATCACATGCAAACACAACTTCTACGAATTCTTTTTCAGTGGTAGCATAATTTCTCTAGGCAGTATCAAGAGTCTTGCTAACATAATGGATAACATTCAATTTCTTATCGACTCTTTACCCTAAAACAACCCCTACAGCATAATCACTAGCATCACACATAATTTCAAAAGGTAAACTCCAATCAGGTGGCTGAACAATAGGTGCAGTGATCAAAGCTTTCTTAAGTGTTTCAAATGCTTCTACACAATCATCATCAAAGACAAAAGGAATATATTTTTGCAATAAGTTAGTCAGAGGCCAGAGATTTTAGAAAAGTCCTTAATGAACCTCCTATAAAAACCGGCATGACCAAGGAAACTTCTTATACCTTTTATGTCCTTGGGACATGGCATCTTTTCAATAGCATCAACTTTGGCTTTATCAACTTCAATACCTCTCTCGGAGATCTTGTGCCCCAAGACAATGCCTTCATTAACCATAAAGTGACACTTTTACCAATTCAGGATGAGACTAGTGTCTTCGCATCTCTACAAAACTTGATCAAGGTTGCTCAAAAAATCATCAAAAGAGGATCCATAGACGGAGAAGTCATCCATGAATACCTCACAAATCTTTTCACAAAAATCAGAAAATATAGCGTTGGTGTCAAAACCGGCGGATCTCGGGTAGGGGGTCCCAATCTATGCGTCTTAGGCTGATGGTAACAAGAAGCAAGGGACACAATGTTTACCCAGGTTCGGGCCCTCTCGATGGAGGTAAAACCCTACTTCCTGCTTGATTAATATTGAAGATATGTGGAATACAAGAGTAGATCTACCACGAGGTCGTAGAGGCTAAACCCTAAGAGCTAGCCTATGATGGTATGATTATAAATGTGATCGGCCTTCTAAGGACCATCCTCTCCGGTTTATATAGACACCGGAGAGCTAGGGTTTACATGGAGTCGGTTACAAGGAAGGAAACATAATACCCGGATCGCCAAGCTTGTCTTCCACGCAAAGGAGAGTCCCATCCGGACACGAGCTGAAGTCTTGAGTCTTGTATCTTGACGCTTCTATAGTCCAGACGATGAATATAGTCCGGCTGTCCGGATACCCCCTTATCCAGGACTCCCTCGGTAGCCCCTGAACCAGGCTTCAACGACAATGAGTCTGGCGCGCAGTCTTGTCTTCGGCATTGCAAGGCGGGTTCCTCCTCCGAATACTCCAATGTTCCCATCATGATGAACAATGTCCGGCATCGTCATCAACTTTGTACTCCTCGGCTTCAGTGCTTCAATAATGACCATTTCCACGTGTCGAGCGAATGCGAGGAGTCAAGGCATTTTTGCATTTGCCACCCTCAGTCCTTCGGGCTAACCGTCTATTTGAAGAGACGGGGATTCCCAGATCCAAACCTCACTCTCCCTCCTCGAGCAAGCATCCAACAGAGCGCCCAGAAAAAACCACCCCAACATGGCCGGTCGTCGCAGCTCTTCTGCTCGCTCCCCTTGCCCCAAGCCGAGGGACTGGGGAGAGTGTTCAGTTTCCCATGGCCAATTGGTAAAGTTACAAACCCAAGGGCTCCTCCCGCCAGCGTTCAGGGTCCCTGTCTGGGCCGGAGTGGCCACCTATAACGGCAGAGAACAAGCGGAGAGATCCCCCAATCCATCTCCAGAGGAGCGGGTATGCTTAATTCCGCATGTGTTAAGGGGCATCGGGCTTCCTATTCACCCGTTCCTTCGTGGCCTTCTGGAGTTCTACGGCCTCCAGTTGCACAACTTTACCCCAGCCTCCTTACAGCATATAGCAGGGTACGTCGCCCTTTGCGAGCTATTCCTAGGCTGCGAGGCTCACTTCGGACTGTGGAAGAAGCTGTTCTGCCTTGTCCCCCGCAACCAGGGAGAATCCCTATGTCAAGTGGGCGGGGCCGAAATATGGCATATCACTGAGACCGGATACCTATCCGGTACTCCCAAGAAGGCACCAGATAACTGGACTTTAGAGTGGTTTTACATCGATGACGCTCCCCTTCCAGATCCAGTCCATACAGGACTCCCCAAATTCAGTAACACCCCGCCGAGGGCACGTCTAAGCTGGCGCCCCCGCGGCCCCCGAGAAGAGGATTCCAGGGAAGTACATTTCCTAATGAGTAGGATAAAGTTACTGGCCAAATCCGGACTGACGATAGTCGAGGTGATGGCAATATGCATAATGCGGGGAGTGCAACCGCTTCAATACCGGAGCAATCCCATGTGGCACTACAACGGGACAGACGATGCCACCCGCTGTGGCTGTAAGGGTCCGGACTCCCCCGCCGCACTGACAGGGAAACTGTCCGACCTGTACAAAGGAGAAGAGGAAGAATTCCTTTGTATCAAACCACGAGACAGATTCTCCATGTACAACCCCCCAAACTGGGTAAGTCGTCATTTATTTCATCGCTTCACTTATTGTGGCGTACTTTGCTAAAGTTACCTGCATTTTTTGAGCAGGAACTGAGGAGGGACGTGGAAGGAATCTCCAGCCCTTCCCCGCAGCTAGAGGACCCCAAAAGGGCCCTCGATCCGGGACTCGAAGAAGACCCAGATGCGGCCGTGGAGCTTGTCGACGGGATATTTTATCGGGCGAGCCGTGACGGCGCCCCGGTAGCTATCGTAGCTGATTATCCCGGACTGTTACCTTCGTCGCGCGTAAGCCAAGCCAAAAACTTGATCCTCCGAAGAGGATTCTTTCCTGGTGTCACACCTTATCCCTGACATATCACGCTTTTGCAGAAGCAATGTTCGGAGCGTAGGGCCGAGCCCCTAGGGACCCGTCAGCCACAGGTGTCCGGATTGGTTAGGCTCAAGAGGAAGGCGATTAGAACCAACACACCTTTACAGAGGTAAGAAAACTACTTGTCATGTAATTTGTTGTCGTTTGAAGTATAACAGTGCCCTTTGTACATCTTGGCAGGAAGAGGAATATCCGGACAGTATCCGGAGATCCTGCCAACCACGCCTGCACCAGTTGGGCTCTAGGACCAACTCCGAGAGAGGAGGTAGACGTAGGGCCGATGCCACGTAGTCCTCCGACAGAGGACGCAGACATGCTCTCTGCCACAAATTCGGAGGTAGAGAGCACCATGCATCATCGGCGTCGACGGGCCGTGCTTCGCAACAACATCTTTTCCGAAGAGGCATTTAATGCCTTCAATTCGGGAGACGCATACATCCGAGCTGCTCAAAGCAGACTCGCTCGGGCGATGGTCCAATATGCCAAAGATATACGGGTAAGAAAGCTTGATTAGCATATATATAGCAGTAGCCCCTGAGACTTGAAACGGTTGAAGCAACAATTTTAAGTATCAATTTATGCGCAGGTTCTTGTAGATAAGTATGAGCAATTGTCTCCGGAGCTAGAGGAGTGCAAGACCCAACTGAGGGCCACAGTTGCCAAGCTAGAGGAATCCCAGAAGGCCTCATGTGGTAATATTTATCTGAATTTTATGAAAATGCACCAGTTGGCAACTAGCTAGTATGACAAATTTAACAGAAAGTTCTGTAGACAACCCCGGAGTAAATCTGGAGGGCAGCGGGGATGACGAGTCGCATCTCCAGAGGCAACTAAAGGCTGGTGAGCGCATTCTAACGCAAGTGAAGAATGATAAGAATATGCTCCAGGATGCCAATGTTTGGCTGGACATGGAATTGAAAGACGTCCGCGCACAACTGGCGGACTCCATGAAGGAGAACAGAAGGCTTCGCCGCGGCATTTATCGTAAGTGCCTAAACAAACTGTAGTATAGTTCGGCGAGGAAGCATATTGAAACAGTTATGTTTGCAGGAATGCTGACGGGTTGCCCTGAGGAGGAGATGCCCGCTTCTGCAGGTGATTTACTGTAGGACCTCTCACAACTGAACGAGCGAGCTCGGCAGGTGATGTAGGGCATTGCACGGTCTTTGTGGCCATCAAGCTCCCTGCCAAAAGGCATGGGGGGCTTGTGGACATGCTTCAGGGAGCACGGCAGCGCTTCCGTTTGTGGAAGATATCTGCCTGCCGGCAAGGTGCAAGAGAAGCATGGGCGATGGTGAAGACGCGCTACACCAAGCTGGACCCGAACCATATGGTCGAAGTTGGACCAGCCGGGCCAGATGGGCAAGAAATCCCCGTGAGTCTGGTATATGACCAGGTGGCGCTAGCCGCAAAGTATTCTCAACAGGATTGTAGGTTAGATAGCCTGTTTGATGGTATAGAGGATGAATATAATCAGTCCAAATGACTATGTAATTCGATGGACATAAGTAGCCCCTAGCCGGATTAAAATCATTTGTCATGGCGGACCTTTTCGCTTCAGCCCCCGGATCCTAAAGTCCGGGGTGTGTCCGAATACCCGCTCGGTTATATAAAACCGGAGTATGCGTGTAGACCAGGCGTAGGGGTCATAAGTGCTTGAACAGACAAGTACCCAACTAGTTATGTTATATTGCATGGTTAGCAAGAAACATCTTCCAGGGAGAATAGTTCTGTTAAGGGTTCCTTTCCCTGGGTAACCATGTGTCAAGGCACATGTCCGGACTGCGAACCAAAGCGCAGGATACAAAGCTTTTGGGGATTAATGTTATAAGAGACGAAGACATCTTTTGTTCACCGATCGAATATTCTCTTAAGGAAAATAGCTTTCGGCTTCACCCAGTCTGAGGTACACATCCGACTCAACCAGCAGTAACAATCGCAGAGGTGCTCCCCTTATGCCCTAGCCGAATTAACGGGAATGTAGGGCATAAACACAGGAGCCAGGCAACCCAGCTTGGCCACGTCTTAAGTCATATCAAAGCATATAGTGGTCAAGAAAAGGCACATATGGAAAGAGAAACGCATGTGTGACGGGCGAAGAGCCCTGAAAGTAATTTATATTAAGCTTCCGTGTAGGAAGCCCCGAGGTAAAGTTTACACACATAGTGCGGCAGGATAATCCGGGAATCCACACTGTATTGAATACTGTGTGTGAAAGGGAAGTGATCGAGAAAGGAAAAAAAGGAAAAAAGGGGGGGCATAATTGAAAAAGGAGGTTTAAGGAGGCAAACACTGAGTTTGGCGCTAGGCGTAGAATCTCCGGAGTCTGGCCGCGTTCCATGGGTTCGGCTCGAGTCTGTTATCGGACGCATTACGTAAGCGGTACGCTCCTCCGTGAGAACTTTGTCGATGATGAAGGGGCCTTCCCACTTGGATTTGAGCTTGTCCTTCTTCTTCTCTGGTAAGCGTAGAACGAGTTCGCCAATATTATAAGTTTTGGCCCGCACTTCTCTGCTTTGGTATCGTCGAGCCTGTTGCTGATAGAATGCGGAACGAGCCTTAGCGACATCACACTCCTCCTCCAGGGCATCAAAATTATCCTGCCGATCTAACTCGGCTTCCTTCTCTTCGTACATGCGTACGCGTGGCAAATCATGTATTATGTCGCATGGTAGTACTGCTTCCGCGCCGTACACCATAAAAATGGTGTGTATCCGGTGGTGCGATTCGGTGTGGTCCGCAGCCCCCAGAGTATGGAGTCGAGCTCCTCGACCCAATGAGTATCCGACTCTGTCAAGGATCGCACTAGTCTGGGTTTGATGCCGCTCATGATGAGACCATTTGCCCTTTCGACCTGAACATTTGTTCGAGGGTGGTAGACGGAAGCATAGTCAAGCTTAATGCCCATTTTGCTGCACCAAGCTTTCACTTCATCGGCTGTAAAATTTGAGCCATTATCAGTGATGATGCTGTGGGGGACACCGTATCGGTGCACGACCCCAGATATAAAGTCTATGACTGGTCCGGATTCAGCCGTTTTCACTGGTTTGGCTTCTATCCATTTGGTGAACTTGTCAACCATGACCAATAGGTATTTTTTCTTATGGCTTCCCCCTTTAAGAGGTCCGACCATATCCGGCCCCCAGACCGCGAAGGGCCAAGTTATGGGGATTGTTTGGAGAGCGGTAGGGGGCATATGACTCTGATTGGCGAAGAGTTGGCAACCGACGCAGTGTTGGACAAGGTCCTGTGCGTCTGCTCGGGCTGTCGGCCAATAGAAACCTGTACGGAAGGCCTTGCTGACTAGTGCTCGAGCCGCAGCGTGGTGCCCACCCAGTCCGGCATGGATCTCAGCCAAGAGCCGCCGCCCTTCCTCTTCGGAGATGCACCTTTGGAGCACTCCGGTAGCACTTTTCTTATAGAGCTCTCCTTTATGGACTTTGTAAGCTTTAGAACGCAGGACAATGCAGCGTGCTTCGTTTTGGTCTTCAGGGAGCTCCTGCCTATTTAGGTAGGCCAAGAAAGGCTCAGTCCATGGGGCGATGACAACCATTATTTCGTTGGCCGACAATGTTATTTCGGTGGTAGAACCTCCGACTATGTCTGATAGTTCGGAATCTGGGGATGTATTCGGATCCGTGCTGGTATTGCCGGATTCCCCTTCCCATACCACGGACGGCTTGAACAGTCTTTCCAGGAATATGTTTGGTGGGACGGGGTCGCGTTTAGCGCCGATGTGGGCAAGGACGTCTGCCGCTTGATTCTTTTCTCAAGCCACATGGTGGAATTCGAGCCCCTCGAACCGAGCTGACATTTTAAGGACGACATTGCGATAGGCCACCATTTTCAGATCCTTGGCATCAAAGTCTCCATTTATTTGTGATATTGCGAGGTTTGAGTCTCCACGCACTTCTAGGCGTTGAATGCCCATAGAGACTGCCATCCGAAGACCGTGCAACAGAGCCTCGTATTCGGCTGCATTGTTGGGGTCTATGTATAATATTTGGAGGACGTATTGGACCATGTCTCCGGTGGGAGAGGTCAGGACGATGCCTGCTCCCAATCTGGCCAGCATTTTAGAGCCGTCGAAGTGCATGATCCAGTTAGAGTACGCGCCGTACTCTTTAGGGAGATCGGCTTCCGTCCATTCGGCGACAAAGTCAGCTAATACTTGCGACTTGATAGCCCGCCGAGGCTTGTATGTTATGTCAAACGGAAGGAGCTCGATGGCCCATTTGGCAATTCGTCCCGTGGCATCGCGGTTATTTATTATGTCATTTAGCGGTACTTCGGAGGCCACCGTAATTGAACACTCTGGAAAGTAGTGTCGTAGCTTCCGGGATGACATGAGGACCGCGTATGCTATTTTTTGATAGTGTGGGTACCAGGCTTTGCATGGGGTGAGGACTGTGGATACGTAATAAACCGGCTTTTGTAGCGGGAATTTGTATCCGTCAACCTCTCGTTCGACGACGAGTACTGTAGTTACAACTTGATGTGTTGCAGCTATGTACAACAGCATAGGTTCGCCGATAGTTGGTGCTGATAGGACTGGATTACTGGCTAATAAGGTCTTTATTTCATCTAGTCCGGCCGCGGCTGCGTCCATCCACACGAAGTGGTCGGTGCGCCGAAGGAGGCGATAAAGAGGCAATGCATTTTCTCCTAATTTGGAGATAAAGCGGCTTAAAGACGCCACGCATCCAGCTAGTTTCTGGATGTGTTTGAGGTCTGTTGGTATAGCCAACTATGACAAAGCTCGGATTTTTGCCGGATTAGCTTCAATTCCTCTATTGGAAACGATGAAGCCCAGCAGTTTTCTAGAGGGTACGCCGAAAACGCATTTCTCCGGATTCAGCTTGATGTCGTATGTTCCTAAGTTGTCGAACGTAAGCCTCAAGTCATCCATTAGGGTTTCGACGTGTCTTGTTTTTACAACTACGTCATCCACGTATGCCTCCACTATTTTGCCGATTTGCTTTTCCAAGCATGTTTGAATCATGCGTTGATAGGTTGCTCCGGCATTCTTAAGACCGAAAGGCATAGTGTTGAAGCAAAAAGGGCCATATGGCGTTATGAAAGCTGTTGCAGCTTGGTCAGACTCTGCCATCTTTATTTGATGGTATCCAGAGTATGCGTCGAGGAAACATGGCGAGTCGTGTCTGGCTATGGCATTGATGATTTGATCGATGCGAGGGAGGGGAAAGGGATCCTTGGGGCAAGCCTTGTTAAGGTCTTTGAAGTCGACGCACAGGCACCAGGATTTGTCCTTCTTTGGTACCATTACCAGGTTCGCCAGCCAATCCGGATGTTTGATATCTCTAATGAATCCGGCCTCAAGTAGCTTGGCTAGCTCCTCCCCCATGGCTTGCCGTTTGGGCTCCGAAAATCACCTTAGGGCCTGTTTAACAGGTTTGTATCCCTTCAGTATGTTGAGGCTGTGTACGGCCAATCCACGTGGGATGCCTGACATGTCTGATGGATGTCAGGCGAAGATATCCCAATTCTCGCGCAAGAAGTCGCGCAATGTGGCGTCCATGGCGGGGTTCAAATGTGTCCCGATGGAAGCTGTCTTTGTGGGGTTCGTTGGGTGGACTTGGAATTTGACTATCTCATCTGTGGGTTTGAATGAGGTGGACTTGGGTCGCTTGTCGAGTATCACGTCGTCTGAGGGAGTCCTGGATTAGGGGGTGTCTGGATAGCCGAACTATCACCTTTGGCCGGACTCCTGGACTATGAAGATACAAGATTGAAGACTTCGTCCCGTGTCCGAATGGAACTTTCCTTGGCGTGGAAGGCAATCTTGGTGATACGGATATGTAGATCTCCTACCATTGTAACCGACTCTGTGTAACCCTAACCCTCTTCGGTGCCTATATAAACCGGAGGGTTTTAGTCCGTAGGACGAACAACAATCATACCATAGGCTAGCTTCTAGGGTTTAGCCTCTCTGATCTCGTGGTAGATCTACTCTTGTACTACCCATATCATCAATATTAATCCAGCAGGAGTAGGGTTTTACCTCCATCGAGGGGGCCCGAACCTGGGTAAAAACATCGTGTCCCTTGTCTCATGTTACCATCCGCCTAGACGCACAGTTCGGGACCCCCTACCCGAGATCCGCCGGTTTTGACATCGACATTGGTGCTTTCATTGAGAGTTCCTCTGTGTCGTCATCTTTAGGCCCGATGGCTCCTCCGATCATCAACAATGATGTGGTCCAGGGTGAGACTTTTCTCCCCGGACAGATCTTCGTATTCCGCGCCTTTCCACTGTGGGCCAATTCGCTTGGCCATCTGGAGCATTTTGAAAGCTACGCCCCTGGCCATCAGGTCAGATTTGGAAGTTTGAACTATACGGCTGACGTCCGCGGAGACTTGATCTTTGACGGGTTCGAGCCACAGCCGAGATCGCCGCACTGTCACGATGGGCATGATCTAGCTCTGCCGCCGGACAGTGCCCTGAAGGCCGCACAAGTTTCCGCTCTGACCCTTAGCTCGGACCCGACTGCGCCGACCGAGGACGGGTGACTGGACACCGCCTCGGGGGCTGCTATCTCTACGGTGATGGAGCCGAATACTATCCCTGTCCTTTGCAAGTCTCGTAACTCCAAGGTGTCAGACTCCTCTCTGGACTCCGGACCTTCCGCGCCCCTGTCAATTGAACCTGATTGGGCACCGATCATGGAGTTCACCGCCACGGACATCTTTCAGCACTCTCCCTTTTGCGACATCCTGAATTCACTAAAGTCTCTCTCTTTATCAGGAGAGCCTTGGCCGGACCATGGTCAGGAAGGCTGGGATGCGGACGACGAAGAAATTCAAAACCCACCGACCACCCACTTCGTAGCCACTGTCGATGATTTAACCGACATGCTCGACTTCGACTCTACAGACATCGACGGTATGGACGACGATGCAGGAGACGACCAGGAACCAGTGCCTACAGGGCACTGGAAGGCCACCTCGTCCTACGACATTTACATGGTGGACATCCCAAAAGATGGGAACGGTGATGGAACAACGGAGGATGACCCCTCCAAGAAATAGCCTAAGTGCCGGCGTCAGCGGCGCCGCTCTAAATCCCGCCATAGCAAAAATGGTGATTCTGGCATGGGAGACAATAACACCCTGGAAAGTGCCGAAGACAACCCCCTCCAGCAGGATTCAGCACAGGAGGATGGAGAAGCCAGCCCTCATGAGAGAGCGGCAGACACAGAGGTAGAGGATGATAATTACATGCCTCCCTCCAAAGACGAGGGAAGCCTCGATGACGACGAATTTGACATGCCTGAGGATCACGTCGAACATGAGCATTTCAAACGCAGGCTTATGGCCACGGCAAGCAGCCTCAAGAAAAAGCAGCAACAGCTTAGAGCTGATCAAGATTTGCTAGCTGACAGATGGACTGAAGTCCTTGCGGTCGAAGAGTACGAACTCGAACGCCCCTCCAAGAGCTACCCAAAACGCAGGCTGCTACCCCGATTAGAGGAGGAAGCACTAAAACCTACATCACCAGCGCAGGATGCGGCCGACCGGCCACCTCGTGGCCATTCCAGAGAGGCCTCCCGGCCCTCCACTCAAGCCGCACCCGGCGCCGCTCAAAAATACCAAGGCATGGGGAAGTGTGCCAGACCTGCGAGATATATTGGAGGACAAGGCAAGGCAGACAAGATCGATCTACGGATCGCATGGGCGCCTCACTACACGTGACGACAACCGTCACGCCGGATACAGCAAATCCGGTTGGGCCGAACATAGCAGACTAAACCCATTTGAGCTACGTCGTGATATAGCCCAATACAGAGGCGCCACACACCCACTATGCTTCACAGACGAAGTGATGGATCATCAGATCCTTGAGTGTTTCAAACCCGTGAACATTGAATCGTACGATGGCACAACAGATCCTGCGGTCTGGATCGAGGACTATCTCCTTCATATCCACATGGCCTGCGGTGATGATCTACACGCCATCAAATACCTCCCACTCAAGCTTAAAGGACCAGCTCGGCATTGGCTTAACAGCCATAGGAATCGTCCAGACAATTCTGGACACGGTTCCTCGACAACTTCCAGGGCACCTATGTGCGACCGCCAGACGCCGATGACCTAAGCCACACAATTCAGCAGCCAGAGGAATCGGCCAGACAATTCTGGACACGGTTCCTAACCAAGAAAAATCAAATCGTCGACTGTCCGGATGCAGAGGCCCTTATAGCCTTCAAACATAACATCTGCGACGAGTGGCTTGCCCGGCACCTAGGACAGGAAAAGCCGAAATCATGGTAGCCCTCACAACACTCATGACCCGCTTTTGTGTGGGAGAGGACAGCTGGCTAGCTCGTAGTAACAACATGACCAAGAGCCCTGGTAATTCGGATACCAAGGACAGTAACGGCAGGTAGCGTCGCAACAAGCACAAGCGCCACATTAATGGCGATAATGCTGAGGATACGGCAGTCAATGCCGGATTCAGAGGCTCTAAACCCGGTCAACAGAAAAAGCCATTCAAAAGAAATACTCCAGGCCCATCCAATTTGGACCGAATACTCGATCGCTCGTGCCAGATACATGGCACCCCCGAAAAACCAGCCAACCACACCAACAGGGATTGTTGGGTGTTCAAGCAGGCAGGCAAGTTAAATGCCGAAAACAATGACAAGGATCTTCATAGCGACGACGAGGAGGAGCCCCGGCCACCGAACAATAGAGGACAGAAGGGCTTCCCCCTACAAGTGCGGACGGTGAACATGATATACGCAACCCATATACCCAAAAGGGAGCGGAAGCATGCACTAAGGGACGTATATGCGATGGAGCCAGTCGCCCGAAAGTTCAATCCGTGGTCCTCCTGCCCGATCACTTTTGATCGCAGAGACCACCCCACTAGCATCCGCCATGGCGGATTCGTGGCATTGGTTTTAGACCCAATCGTTGACGGATTTCACCTCACTCGAGTCCTGATGGACGGCGGCAGCAGCCTGAACCTGCTTTATCAGGATACAGTGCGCAAAATGGGCATAGACCCCTCAAGGATTAAACCCACAAAGACAACATTTAAAGGCGTCATACCAGGTGTACAGGCCAATTGTACAGGCTCAGTTACACTTGAAGTGGTCTTCGGATCCCCGGATAACTTCCGAAGTGAGGAGTTAATCTTTGACATAGTCCCGTTCCGCAGCGGCTATCACGCACTGCTAGGACGAACCGCATTTGCAAAGTTCAATGCGGTGCCGCACTATGCATATCTCAAGCTCAAGATGACAGACCCTCGAGAAGTCATTACAGTCAACGGAAACACCGAACGCTCTTTCCGAACGGAGGAGCACACGGCGGCTCTCGCGGCGGAAGTACAAAGCAGCCTCTTAAGGCAATTCTCGAGTCCGGCTATTAAACGTCCGGACACTGCCGAGCGCACCCGGAGTAACCTACAACAGGACTGCTCGGCACGTTCCGAGCACGCGTAGCAATGCGGCCCCAACCCCAGCCCTCGCGACATTGCGAAACTAGTACTACACGTACATAATTACGCTCTGGAAATACCATGGGTATAGGGGGAGGGGCACGACCATGGCAGGCCCAGAATGCGGCTCAACCGCACCAGGGGCTCCCGATTGTGTAATTCGATTTCTTACTTTCAGGACTCCTTTATCAAGAAGCCCTGCCCGGCAGTAGAATCGCCGAACACACGATGCAACAGCCAGTGAAGCAGAAAGCTACGTCGAATGTCCAGGTGGTCTCTATAACAAGCAGTATACTTGTTTTACATATCATCCCGCAGCTCGCTCCTGGAGGGGGACATGTCAAATAGTCCCGTCCTTGCTTATCGCACTATTTGTATTGTTCTGCTTTTGCCGCAACTTTTTTAAGGAACAATGCACAACTTTTGCCTATTATAGCATTCCTTTTTCTTATCTATATATGTTCACTTATGACATATTGCATCCGTACGCTTTCGTACGGCCAAATACACTAGGGGCTTAAGTACCCCAAAATATGGTGTGATAAGTCCGAACACTTTCACAAGTGCGGCACCCCAAACTTATAGCATTATATGCATCGGCTCCGAATCATGTCTTGGGTCAATAGTTGGGTTTGCTCGGCTCCCATGTTTTGGTACCTTACGTTCCGTTATATCGGCTAAGGTAGTGCTGGGAGAACCACTGCGATTGTGCCCCGGTTCAGCTGGGTTGAGCACCTCAGTGGAGAAAGCTAAAACTGACCGTCATGATAGGGCAAGAACCGGTCGCTGTTCGAGAGGTTTTTCGAGTCCCTAAAGACTTATGCCGCTTAGAGCGAGGAGCCGGCTTTGTCCGGCCCAGGCGTGGATAGCGCCCCGAAATCGGTCTTCGAATACTAGGGGCTTCGCCAAAATTTAAAATTATAGAATTCTATGGCTAAGTGAGAGTGTTCAAGCATTATAGTCTGGTTGCCTTGTTCGTTGCGTTGAGAGCCTCCCTCGAAGGACCCAAGAATGGGAACAAGAGCGCTCAAGTTTATCCCGAACACCCCAGCACTCGCGGCATGGGGGCAGAAGCCGACGACTCGCCATCTCTCAAATTTAATAAACGGCCGCACAGAAGGTAATATTTTAAATCTACAAGCGTTGCTTAGCGCAGATGAACAAGTTTTCAAGCGCACAAGATAACAAATGTGAGTTTACTCAAAAATTACATCTTTGGAGCATTCACCCGCTATAAGGCGGGCACCCTTCAGGATGCCCGCATTATACATCTCGGGCTTGCGTTACTCCCTGCCCGGCGGTGGAGCGTCCGTAACAAGCTTCTCAGCGTCCATCTTGCCCCAGTGCACTTTAGCACGGGCAAGAGCCCTACGGGCACCTTCGATACAGGCGGAATACTTGACGACTTCAATCCATGGGCAGGCGTCCACCAGCCTCCTCACCAGCCCGAAGTAGCTCCCAGGCATGGCCTCCTCAGGCCACAGCCGAACTATGAGGCCCTTCATGGCATGTTCGGCCACCTTATGGAGCTCGACCAGCTGCTTCAGCTGGTCGCTCAAGGGCACCGGGTGTCCGGCCTCAGCATACTGAGACCAGAACACCTTCTCCGTCGAGCTCCCCTCCTCGGCCCGGTAGAATGCGACAACATCGGACACACTGCGAGGCAGATCTGCGAATGCTCCTGGAGAGCTCCGGATTCGGGTAAGTAACAAGTAATTCACTTTCACGTGCGTGCTTTGCATGCGGGTCAGGGTTGTATTCGGCGTTAAGAGATTCTACACGACAGATGAAACACCGTGAGTTATTCTGGTTTCCGGATACTTACGATGTCGCCGGGGGCTTAGCCCTCGGTGGCCACTCCTCTTCGTCGTCGTCGGCATTGGTGGAGTAGTCCGGAGAAAGGCTCCTCCCCTTCTTGGACCCTCCGGCCTCCCCAGTTGGGGCGGCCTTCCTTTTCTTCTCTCCCCCCGCTGGGGGAGAGGCCTCTTTTTCCTCCTCCTCGTCTTCGCGGGAGGAGTCCGCCTCAGAGTCATCGGACGAAGAGTCCGATAACACCTGGCGCTGGGAACTCTTTCGAGTTCCCGTGGCCGTTTTCTTGGCCTTCTTCTCCGGCACCATGTGAGGTGCCGGAACCAGCGGCCCCGTCACTCGGGCGTTCGCTGGGTCTTCTGGCAAGGGAGACGGACAGTTAACCTGCCCGGACGTCTTCTGCCAGGCCTGTCAAAGGTAAGGGAGTTTAGATCCCGCATAGAGTCAAACTATGAAAAACAAGTGTCCTGTAAAGGGTAAAATAGCTTACCTCGCTGGCTTGACGCTGCGAGCCGAATCCGCGATCTTCGGTAGAGGATGCGGGAGCCTCGGCGCCCTTGAACACCACCTTCCAGGCATCTTCGTACGTAGTGTCTAAGAGCCTGCTCAAGGTTTGGTGATGTACCGGATCAAACTCCCACAGTTTAAAGGCCCGTTGTTGGCACGGGAGGATCCGGTGGATGAGCATGACCTGGACTACGTTGACAAGCTTGATCCTCTTGTTTTCCAGGGTTTGGACGCAGGTTTGGAGTCCAGTCAGCTCTTCCGAATCGCCCCATGTCAGGCCCGTCTCTTTCCAAGAGGTGAGCCGTGTAGGGAAGCTAGATCGGAATTCGGGGCCGCCACCCATTTGGGGTCACACGGCTCAGAGATGTAGAACCACCCCGATTGCCACCCCTTTATGGTCTCCACGAAGGAGCCCTCGAGCCATAAAACGTTGGGCATCCTGCCCACCATGGCACCTCCGCACTCCGCCTGGCAGCCGCCCACTACCTTCGGCTTCACATTGAAGGTCTTCATCCATAAGCCGAAGTGGGGCCGGATGCAGAGGAAGGCCTCGCACACGATGATGAACGCCGAGATGTTGAGGACGAAATTCGGGGCCAGATCGTGGAAATCCAGGCCGTAGTACAACATGAGCCCCCGGACAAATGGGTGAAGTGGAAAACCTAGTCCACGGAGGAAGTGGGTGAGGAACACCACCCTCTCATGGGGCCTGGGGGTGGGGATAAGCTGCCCCTTGTCGGGGAGCCGATGGGCGATGTCGCTGGACAAGTATCCGACTTTCCTCAACTTTTTTATGTGTCCCTCCGTGATGGAGGAGACCATCCACTTGCCTCCCCCTCCGGACATGGCTGGGGAAGGTTGAGGCGAGATGTGCGGCTTGGGTGTTGGCGCTCGAGTGCGTGGAGATGGATAAGCAAAGGAGGAAGAAGGTGTAAATGGAAAGAGTGGATCCTTATCCCCTTATATGGGCGGGCGAAGCTATGCGTCCCCACCAGGCTGGTAAAACTCACTTATCTCCCAAGCGCCGTAATCAATGGCGCGGTTGGGTTACCCATGCCCATATTAATGAGAATCCCGGAATAAGGGGACACGATCTCTGCTTTGACAAGACATGCCAAGGAAACCTCCTCGCTAAACGCGCTGAGGTGGGACAATAAAACGAATAAAGGCTTGGCCGTAGTGTGATGTCACGCCACGGAATACGTTAGTAGATTGAATTTGTGTGAATATTATTCTCTCTACGGTGGTGTGTGTAACTTATTTTGCAGAGCCGGACACTATCCTTGTGTTCAAAATCTTCTATGAAGTATTCGGAGGAGGAACCCGCCTTGCAATGCCGAAGACAATATGCGCGCCGGATTCGTCTTCATTGAAGCCTAGTTCAGGGGCTACTGAGGGAGTCCTGGATTAGGGGGTGTCCGGATAGCCGAACTATCACCTTTGGTAGGACTCTTGGACTATGAAGATACAAGATTGAAGACTTCGTCCTGTGTCCGGATGGGACTTTCCTTGGCGTGGAAGGCAAGCTTGGCGATACGAATATGTAGATCTCCTACCATTGTAACTGACTCTGTGTAACCCTAACCCTCTTCGGTGCCTATATCAACCGGAGGGTTTTAGTCCATAGGACGAACAACAATCATACCATAGGCTAGCTTCTAGGGTTTAGCCTCTCTGATCTCGTGGTAGATCTACTCTTGTACTACCCATATCATCAATATTAATCAAGCAGGAATAGGGTTTTACCTCCATCGAGAGGGCCCGAACCTGGGTAAAAACATCGTGTCCCTTGTCTCCTGTTACCATCCGCCTAGACGCACAGTTCGGGACCCCCTACCCGAGATCCGCCGGTTTTGACACCGACATCGTCCTTGTCCATGGTGGCGCGTAGCATGGTTAATTCTTCTGCCGCTAGGGCTTCGGATAATGCTTCCAAGGCCAGCGCTGCAGTTTTGTTTTCGGCACGGAGTGCGATGTCCGGATCACTAGCTAGAGTGATGATTGCATTGGGTCCGGGCATTTTAAGCTTCATGTACCCGTAGTGGGGTATGGCTTGAAAGCTCGCAAACGCGTCCCGCCCTAGAAGGGTGTGGTATCCGCTGTTGAAAGGAGGCACTTGGAAGGTGATTTCTTCGGACCTGTAATTCTCTGGGGTACCGAATACCACATCGAGTGTGATTTTTCCCGCACACCGTGCCTCCCGACTAGGGATGATTCCCCTGAAGGTCGTGCCACTTTGTTCAACGCGGATTTTGTCAATCTCCATCTTCTTGAGTGTTTCTTCATAGATTAGGTTTAATCCGCTTCCGCCGTCCATGAGTACTTTAGTGAGCCGAAAGCTATCCACTATTGGGCTGAGGACCAGGGCGGCCGGCGCCCGGACGGACTGGAATTGGGGTTCGTCACTAGCATTGAAGGTTATAGTAGTGTCGTTCCATGGGTTTACCTTTGCCACATGGCAAATTTCAGCGGAGCTTCGATGCGCTCGCTTGCGCCTATTGTTTGAGGCGAAGGTCTCGAAGAACGTCAGCACCGTATTGTGTTCCTTGGCGGGATGTGGTTCTGCTTTATGGCTCTCGAGGAGATCCTCACCACTCTTAGCTATCTGGCGGAGTATCCAACATGCTCTAAGGCTATGGGTCGGTGTTGCATCCGGCATGCTGTGAAGCTTACACGGCCCGTTGAGCCATTCCTCCAATACGGTTCCACGCCCTGGGGCGGGTTTTGGTTTCTTGGGAATTGAGTTGGTCGACTTACAAGAGTTCGGCAGTTTAGTTCGGACAAAGGTTCCGGTGAGGGCCGTACTATCCCAAAATTCTGTTTGGGTTTTCCAGGCACTTTCCATCGCACAGTACTTTTCTACTATGGTTGCTAAGTCTGTAAAGTGCACTATGTCACGGTGACTTATAGCATTAAGGAGTCCTTTGTTTGTGCAGTTCCTGCAGAAAAGAGAGACTACGTCCTTCTCGTGGAAGTCCTTGACCTTATTAAGAGCAAGGAGGAATCTAGACTAGTAGCGATGTACCGTCTCCTGGGGTTCCTGCCGGACACGGGAGAGACGGATCAAGTCCGAGCGGGCGTCGTTGGCTGAATCCAGATTTTGATCCGATCTGACGCCCGGGGGCACGGTAAGTGCCGAGCCTGACAGTTCGGGATCTGGAGTATTACCTAATCCCCTTGGCCCAGCGCCTGATTCTAAGTCCGGGACCTGGGACACATATTCCTTTGGGTGGGTGTTCGGCTCACTGAGTTCGGTGATCCGGACATAATTCGTCCTCAAAGTTGAGGAACAACCCACGTGTGGTTCCTCCACTACCTCTATCTCATGGGTGGCCGGCGGTGATCTAATGTCCCTCTGGTCGGGTTTAAGCCCAATCCGGTTGTAGTTTGTAGCGACTCCCAAAGCAGTGATGCGATCCAAGAGCTCGTTAAGAGAGGAGAGCTCCATCAGATCCATCTGTTCGGCAAGCTCCGAATCAATGCAAAGGTTATGCGTGATGACCCGAGAGGCCATCGTCGGCGCGACAGCCGATGGGGCGGTCATAACGAAGCCGCCAAGTCGGAGAGTCTGGCCTATAGCCAGCGCTCCCCCACAGGTGATGTCGTCCTTGGCAACGAGATGAGCCATCGAGCCTTTGCAGCGGCGACACAGAGGAACTCTCAATGAAAGCACCAATGTCGGTGTCAAAACCGGCGGATCTCGGGTAGGGGGTCCCGATATGTGCGTCTTAGGCTGATGGTAACAGGAAGCAAGGGATACAATGTTTACCCAGGTTCGGGCCCTCTCGATGGAGGTAAAACCCTACTTCCTGCTTGATTAATATTGAAGATATGTGGAATACAAGAGTAGATCTACCACGAGATCGTAGAGGCTAAACCCTAAGAGCTAGCCTATGATGGCATGATTGTAAATGTGATCGGCCTTCTAAGGACCATCCTCTTCGGTTTATATAGACACCGGAGAGCTAGGGTTTACATGGAGTAAGTTACAAGGAAGGAAACATAATATCCGGATCTCCAAGCTTGTCTTCCACGCAAAGGAGAGTCCCATCCGGACACGAGCCGAAGTCTTGAGTCTTGTATCTTGACGCTTCTATAGTCCGGACTATGAATATAGTCCGGCTGTCCGGATACCCCCTTATCGAGGACTCCGTCAATAGCCATCATCCATCTTTGAATGGTAGCAGGTGCATTACATAAACCAAAAGGCATATGTCTATAAGAAAAGTACCAAAAGGGCAAGTAAAAGTAGTTTTACACTGATCCCCCGCTGATACAGGTATCTGAGAGAAGCCAGAATAACCATCTAGAAAGCAAAAATGTGTGTGTTTGGATAGACTTTCTAGCATTTGATCAATAAAAGGTAAAGGGTAATGATCTTTCTTAGTAGCTTTATTTAACTTACGGAAATCAATTACCATCCTATAGCCTGTAATAATTCTTTGCGGGATCAATTCATCTTTATCATTAGGAACAACGGTAATACCTCCCTTTTTAGGGACACAATGGATAGGGCTTACCCATTCACTATCAGCAATGGGATAAATAATACCTGCCTCAAGGAGTTTTAGTATCTCCTTTCTTACCATTTCCTTCATTTTGGGATTTAATCGTCTTTGAGGATCTCTAACTGGTTTGGCATCTTTCACCACTAAAATTTTGTGTTGACATAATGTGGGACTAATGCCCATAAGATCATCCAGGGTATATCCAATAGCAGCTCGGTGCTTCTTCAGAGTTTTCAATAATCTTTCTTCTTCTTTCTCTAAAAGGTTAGCACTAATAATAACAGGATATATTTCTTTTTCATCAAGATAAGCATACTTAAGATTATCAGGTAATGGTTTGAGTTCAAACACGGGATCACCCTTGGGTGGAGGGTGATCCCCAAGAATTTCAACAGGAAGATTATGTTTCAGCATAGGTTCTTGTTTAAGGAACACTTCATCTATTTATTCCCTTTCCTTCATAAACATATCGTTTTCATGGTCTAGCAAATATTGTTCTAACGGATCAGTTGGAGGAACAACAATGGAAGCAAGACCAATAATTTAATCCTTACTAGATGGTTCCTTTTCACGATGTTGTCTACTAAATTTGGCAAAATTAAACTCATGAGATGTACCATCTATGCCAACAGTGACAACCTTCCTCGTACAATCAATCTTAGCACTAGCAGTATTCAAGAAGGGTCTACCAAAAATAATGGGACAAAAATCATCTTGTGGGGAACCAAGAACAAGAAAATCAGCAGGGTATTTAATCTTCCCACACAAGACTTCAACATCTCTAACAATCCCAATAGGTTTAATGGTGTCCCTATTGTCAAGCTTAATAGTAACATCAATGTCTTCTAATTCAACAGGTGCAATATCGTGCATAATTTCTTTATAAAGATCATAAGGTATCACATTAGCACTAGCACCAATATCACATAAACCATGATAACAATGATCTCCTATTTTAACAGAAATAACATGCGTGCCTACAACAGGTCTACGTGTCTTAGTATTGGGTCTAGCAATATTAGCAGTTTCACCCAAGAAGGAGATAACATGCCCATCTAAATCCTCATCCAAAAGATCTTTAATCATGGCAATACCAGGTTCAACATTAATTTGCTCAGAAGGTGTATATGTCCTGGTATTACTCTTACGAACAACAGTCGAAGCTCTAACATGATCTTTTATCCTAACAGGAAAAGGAGGTTTTTCAACATAAGCAGTAGGAATAATAGGATCACTATATGTAATAGTCTTCTCTTCGACTGTAATAGGTGCAACTACTTTCACTTCAACAGGAGGATTATATTTAAACCACTTCTCTTTAGGGAGATCAACGTGAGTAGCAAAAGTTTCACAAAAAGTAGCTACTATCTCAGAGTCAAGTCCATACTTAGAGCTAAATCCACGGAAAGCATCGGTATCCATAAAAGATTTAACACAATCAAACTTAGGTGTCATACCTGACTCCTTACCATCATCGGAACCCCAATCTTCAGAGTTGCGTTTAATTCTTTCCAATAAGTCCCATTTGAAATCAATAGTCTTCAGCATATAGGAACCAGCAAAGGAAGTATCGAGCAAGTTGCGATTATCAAGAGAAAGTCGAGCATAAAAATTCTGAATAATCATTTCCCGAGAGAGCTCGTGATTAGGGCATGAATACAACATTGACTTAAGCCTCCCCCAAGCTTGAGCGATGCTTTCTCCTTCGCGAGGCCAGAAATTATATATGTAATTACGATCACGATGAACAAGATGCATAGGATAGAACTTCTGGTGAAATTCCAACTTCAATCGCTTATAATTCCAAGATCTCGTATCATCACATAGCCTATACCATGTCATTGCATCTCCCTTCAAAGATAAAGGGAAGACCTTCCTTTTGACAACATCATCGGGAATACCTGCAAGCTTAAATAATCCACAAACTTCATCCACAAAGATAAGGTGTAAGTCGGGATGCAATGTTCCGTCTCCTGCAAAAGGATTAGCTAGCAGTTTTTCTATCATAACCGAAGGAATCTCAAAGTGAATATTTTCATAAGGTTCAGTAGGTTGAGGAGCATCTCTTTGCTCTTCTGGTTGGAGTGAAGATACCCCAAACAAGCCCCTCAAAGGATTAGTTTCCATAGTGACAAGTAACAGAAAATTTCAGCACACTATATAAATGTTCCCTTACCAAGTTCCACTCACCAAGAGCGCTACACTCCCTGGCAATGGCGCCAGAAAAGAGTCTTGATGACCCACAAGTGTAGGGTACCTATCGTAGTCCTTTCGATAAGTAAGAGTGTCGAACCCAACGAGCAGCAGAAGGAAATGATAAGCGGTTTTTAGTAAGGTTTTCTCTGCAAGCACTGAAATAGTAGGTGATAGATAGTTTTGTGATAAGATAAATAGTAACGAGCAAAAAGAAAATAAAGTAAACAAAGTGCAGAAAAGTGGCCCAATCCTTTATGTAGCAAAGGATAAGCCTGGACAAATTCTAATAATGAGGAAGGAGCTCCCGAGGACACATTGGGAATTATCGTCAAGCTAGTTTTCATCACATTCATAAGATTCGCGTTCGGTACTTTGATAATTTGATATGTGGGTGGACCGGCACTTGGGTACTGCCCTAACATGGACAAGCATCCCACTTATGATTAACCCCTATTGCAAGCATCCGCAACTACAAAAAGGAGTATTAAGGTAAACCTAACCACAACATTAAACATATGGGTCCATATGAACCCCTAACAAAGCAACGCATAAACTAGGGTTTAAGCTTCTGTCACTCTAGCAACCCATCATCTACTTATTACTTCCCTATGCCTTCCTCTAGGCCCAAATAATGGTGAAGTGTCATGTAGTCGACGTTCACATAACACCACTAGAGGAGAGACAACATACATCTCATCAAAATATCGAACGAATACCAAATTCACATGACTACTAATAGCAAGACTTCACCCATGTCCTCAGGAAAAAACGTAACTACTCACAAAGCATATTCATGTTAATAATCAGAGGGGTAATAATATGCATGAAGGATCTGAACATATGATCTTCCACCAAGTAAACCAAATAGCGTCAACTACAAGGAGTAATCAACACTACTAGCAACCCCACAGGTACCAATTTGTGGTTTTGATACAAGATTGGATACAAGAGATGAACTAGGGTTTTGAGATGAGATGGTGCTGGTGAAGATGTCGATGGAGATTGACGCCCTCTCGGTGAGAGGATCGTTGTTGATGACGTTGGTGATGATTTCCCCCTCCCGGAGGGAAGTGTCCCCGGAAAAACAGCTCCGCCAGAGCCCTAGATTGATTCCGCCAAGGTTCCACATCATGGTGGCGGAGTTTTGCCCCGTAAGCTTACCCACGATTTTTTCCACAGGAAAACCCATCATATAGCAGAAGATGGACGCCAGAGGCCCACCTAGGGGCCCAGGAGATAGGGGGCCGCGCCCTAGGGGGGGCGCCCCCCTGTCTCCTGGACAGGGTGTGGGCCCCCTGGCCTATTTCTTTTGTCCAAAAATTCTTATTAAATCTAAAAAGTTGTTTCGTGGAGTCTCAGGTCTTTTGGAGTTGTGCAGAATAGGTTTCCAACGTTTGCTCCTTTTCCAGCCAGAATTCCAACTGTCGGCATCCCCCCTCTTCATGGTAAACCTTGTAAAATAAGAGAGAATAGCCATAAGTATTGAGATATAATGTGTAATAACAGCCCATAATGCAATAAATATTGATATAAAAGCATGATGCAAAATGGACGTATCAGAAACTAAGGGATATTAAGGCCTCCTTTTAATAGAGAACCGGACCAAAGCATTAGCACATAGTGAATACTTGAACTCCTCAAACTATGGTCATCACCGAGAAGTATCCCGATTATTGTCACTTCGGGGTTGTTGGATCATAACACATAATAGGTGACTATAGACTTGCAAGATAGGATCAAGAACTCACATATATTCATGAAAACATAATAGGTTCAGATCTGAAATCATGGCACTCGGGCCCTAGTGACAAGCATTAAGCATAACAAAGTCATAGCAACATCAATCTCAGAACATAGTGGATACTAGGGATCAAACCCTAACAAAACTAACTTGATTACATGGTAAATCTCATCCAACCCATCACCGTCCAGCAAGCCTACAATGGAATTACTCACGCACGGCGGTGAGCATCATGAAATTGGTGATGGAGGATGGTTGATGATGACAACGGCGATGAATCCCCCTCTTTAGAGCCCTGAATGGACTCCAGATCAGCCCTCCCGAGAGAGATTAGGGCTTGGCGGCGGCTCTGTATCGTAAAACGCGATGAAACTTTCTCTCTGATTTTTTTCTCCGCGAAAGCAAATATATAGAGTTGGAGTTGAGGTCGGTGAACATCCAGGGGGCCCACGAGGCAGGGGGGGCGCGCCCCCTCCCTCGTGGATAGGGTGTGGGCCCCTTGGCCTTGATTCTTTTGCTAGTATTTTTTATATTTTCCAAAAATAATCTTCGTGGAGTTTCAGGTCATTCCGAGAACATTTTTTTCTGCACAAAGATAACACCATGGCAATTCTGCTGAAAACAGCGTCAGTTCAGGTTAGTTTCATTCAAATCATGCAAGTTAGAGTCCAAAACAAGGGCAAAAGTGTTTGGAAAAGTAGATACGTTGGAGACGTATCAAGTAGCGCCGCGACTCTGCCTACGATGTCGACTCGCACTACTGGGTGCATTGGTTCGCCTTCGAGCGTGAGGAGGCCAGGCGGCATGCTACGTCTTGAGCTTGCATTAGTTTTCCCTGAAGAGGAGAGGGTGATGCAGCAAGTGTAGCGTAAGTATTTCCCTCAGTTTTTGAGAACCAAGGTATCAATCCAGTAGGAGGCTCCTCAAAAGTCCCATGCACCTACACAAACAAACTGAGAATTCGCAACCAACGCAATAAAGGGGTTGTCAATCCCTTCACGGCCACTTGCGAAAGTGAGATCTGATAGAGATAGTATGATAAGATAAATATATTTTTGGTATTTTATAATATAGATGCAAAAAGTAAAGATGCAAATAAAAGTAGATTGGAAGCAAATATGATAAGAGATAGACCCGGGGGCCATAGGTTTCACTAGAGGCTTCTCTCGAGATAGCATAAGTATTACGGTGGGTGAACAAATTACTGTCGAGCAATTGATAGAAAAGCGAATAATTATGAGATTATCTAGGCATGATCATGTATATAGGCATCACGTCCAAAACAAGTAGACCGACTCCTACCTTCATCTACTACTATTACTCCACACATCGACCGACTCTTGCCTGCATCTAGAGTATTAAGTTCACAAAGACTAGAGTAACGCATTAAGCAAGATGACATGATGTAGAGGGATAAACTCATGCAATATGATATAAACCCCATCTTGTTATCCTCGATGGCAACAATACAATACGTGTCTTGCAACCCTTTCTGTCACTGGGTAAGAATACCGCAAGATTGAACCCAAAGCTAAGCACTTCTCCAATGGCAAGAAAGATCAATCTAGTAGGCCAAACCAAACCGATAATTCGAAGAGACTTGCAAATATAACTCAATCATGCATAAAAGAATTCAGAGAAGATTCAAATATTATTCATAGATAAACTTGATTATAAACCCACAATTCATCGCATCTCGACAAACACAACGCAAAAAGAGATTACATCGAATAGATCTCCACAAGAGAGGGGGAGAACATTGTATTGAGATCCAAAAAGAGAGAAGAAGCCACCCAGCTAATAACTATGGACCCGTAGGTCTGTGGTAAACTACTCACAACTCATCGGAGGGGTAAGGATGTTGATGTAGAGGCCCTCCATGGTCGATTCCCCCTCTGGCAGAGTGCTGGCGAAGGCTCCAAGATGGGATCTCGCGGATACAGAAGGTCACGGCGGTGGAAATTGTGTTTCATGGTGCTCCTGGATGTTTGCGGGGTACGTAGGTATATATAGGAGGAAGGAGTACGTCGGTGGCCGCCCGAGGGGCCCACGAGACAAGGGGCACGCCCTACAGGGGGGGCGCCCTCCTATCTCATGGCCGCCTCGGCTGCTTCTTGGCTTGCACTCCAAGTCCTCTGGATCACGTTCGTTCCAAAAATCATGCTCCCGAAGGTTTCATTCCGTTTGGACTCCGTTTGATATTCCTTTTCTTCGAAATACTGAAATAGGCAAAAAAAACAGCAATATGGGATGGGCCTCCGGTTAGTAGGTTAGTCCCAAAAATGATATAAATGTGTAAAATAAAGCCCATAAACATCCAAAAGGGGTAATATAATAGCATGGAACAATCAAAAATTATAGATACATTAGAGACGTATCACGGCACGGCGTCCACGAAGTCACCTATAGCTCCCTGCCGCCGCCCATTGTCGTTCGTGACGAGGACTAGCAGGCGGAGGCTGCCTACCAGGTGGCCATGGCGGCTGTCCTCCGGGAGAGCGAGGAGGAGGAGCAGCGCAAGGAGGAGGAGAAGGCGCCATACGCGCGCATGTCGGAGGCCATGGCGCTGTCTGTGGCCAGTGACTGCGTCGTGCTGCTGTTGGCCCCGCCGTCCCTAGTCAAGGCTGAGCCGGAGCCGACCCGCCCCTCGAGCGCTACTCCTAGACCGGTGTAGTGTGCGAGTGGGTGAGCGCCCCGTCGATCTGGTACCGGGCAAGGGAGGCGCAGGAGACGGCCTACCTCGAGCAGTGGCGCCAGCGATGGCTGGCCGAGGAGCGCCACGAGGGTGAATACCTCGAGCAGCTGCTTGATGCAAACACTAATTAAAACATGAAAACACAGTAGTAACAGCAGCATAATTGTGTAAACACTCAGGAACAGAAATAAAAAGTGAAAAAATAATTTTATTCATTGGGTTGCCTCCCAACAAGCTCTTTCTTTATAACCATTAAGATAGGCTCGAGATTTCAATGTTGCTCACATGAAAGATAGTAATTTAAACATGAAGAGAGCATCATGTAGCACATGAAGACACATTTAACCCTAATATATTTCCTATGCATAGGCATTTTATAAGCAAACAAATTATCAAGGCAAGCAAAAACTAGCATATGCAAGGAAAAAGAAAGAAACAATAGCAATCTCAACATGAAGAGAGGAAATTTAGTAACATGAAATTTTTTGCAACTACATTTCCCTCTCTCATAATAATTACATGTGGGATCATTTTCAAATTCAACAATATAGCTATCGTATAAAATTTTCTCTTCATGATCCACATGCATAAAAGTATTATAATCTTCCAAGATAGTGGGATTAACATCAACTAAAGTCATGACCTCTCCAAACCCACCTTTATTTAAAAAATTATAAGATTGAACACTCTCCAAATATGTGAGATTATTGATGACCCACAGGTGTAGGGGATCTATCGCAGTCCTTTCAATAAGTAAGAGTGTCAAACCCAATGAGGAGCAGAAGGAATGACAAGCAGTTTCAGTAAGGTATTCTCTGCAAGCACTGAAATTATCGGTAACAGATAGTTTTGTGATAAGGAAATTTGTAACGGGTAACAAGCAATGAAAGTAAATAAGGTGCAGCAAGGTGGACCAATCCTTTTTGTAGCAAAGGACAAGCCTGGACAAGTTCCTATAATGAGAAAAGCGCTCCCGGGGACACATGGGAATTATCGTCAAGCTAATTTTCATCACGCTCATATGATTCACGTTCGTTACTTTGATAATTTGATATGTAGGTGGACCGGTGCTTGGGTATTGCCCTTTCTTGGACAAGCATCCCACTTATGATTAACCCCTATTGCAAGCATCTGCAACTACAAAATAAGTATTAAGGTAAACCTAACCATAGCATGAAACATATGGATCCAAATCAGCCCCTTCCGAAGCAACTCATAAACTAGGGTTTAAGCTTCTGTCACTCTAGCAACCCATCGTCTACTTATTACTTCCCAATGCCTTCCTCTAGGCCCAAATAATGGTGAAGTGTCATGTAGTCAACGTTCACATAACACCACTAGAGGAGAGACAACATACATTTCACCAAAATATCAAACGAATACCAAATTCACATGACTACTAATAGCAAGACTTCACCCATGTCCTCAGGAACAAACGTAACTACTCACAAAGCATATTCATGTTCATAATCAGAGGAGTATTAATATGCATTAAGGATCTAAACATATGATCTTCCACCAAATAAACCAACTAGCATCAACTACAAGGAGTAATCAACACTACTAGTAACCCACAGCACTACAAAAAAAAGACACATCCGTGACATTTTGGGCCGAATGAATTTTTTTTTCTGTCATACTTATGACACTTCTATGATGATAATTGTGACAAAACTCGATATCATCATAGATGTGGTGGGCTCCTACTTCTATGACAAAAAATCATGACAGAAAATGGCCTTTTCGTCCTGGGCGGGCTGGAGACACAGCTGCATGACATTCTTTGGGCCGTCCATGATAGAAAAAACCATGGTAGAAGTGAGGGCGAGGAAAATTTCGGGGAGTTCCCTGTTACGGTGGCGGTCAGGGGCCGAACGATGTGTGTTTCTCTCGTACACGTACGCACGTGTGTGTGAGGCGTTGGCTCTAACTAAACCCGAGCGAGGCGTTGGGCTCTAACTGAACCCGAGCGATTGCACTACAGGCTACGCGTTACTGAACCCGAGCGATCGATCGATGGCTGCTAACTGAATCTGATCGAGCGATTCCTTCGCTACTACTGCTAACTGAAGCCGATCGATTGGATGAACAATGAGCATTGCGGGGGGTGGGGTTGGATGAACACTGAGCGGTGGGGGTGGATGCAGGACCCCGTGGCATTGCCTCTGGATGAACAGGACGACCCCATGGAGGGCTGGATGAATAGTAGACGGTGAAGGGGTGCCCGTGGAGGGGTGGTTGAATAGTAGCCGGTGGAGTAGCGTGCGGTGGAGGCTGGATGAACAGGAGCCTGTGGAGGCTGGAGGAGGTCGACGGTAGCCCGTGAAGGCTGGAGGAGGTCGACGGTGGAGATGAATAGTATCCCGTGGAGTCCCGTTTTGCGGTACGCCACACCCCTCCCGATGAACAGGACCCCTGTTTCGACCGTAGCGCTCCAACACAAGTCCGTTTCATCCGTTTTGTGGTACACCACACCCCTCCCGATCAACAGGACCCCCGTTTCTACCGTAGGAGGTCCGCTTCCTCCGTTTTGCGGTATGCCAGACCCCTCCCGATGAACAGGATCCCGTTTCGAACATGGCCAGTCGAACACAAGGCCGTTTCCTCTGTTCTGCGGTACGCCAGGCCTCGTTTCCATTGCCTGTTCTGTGCAAGCCCTCCCGATGAACACGACGATGCATTCCATTCCGACCCAGCCGGTTGGCTCCCCATGAACACAACGATGACGCCGTTTCTCCGTTCCGAGCCAGCCATGTGCACGAGCCCTGGCCGTATGTGTGCGCGAGTAGGCGTTTGAGAGCCCGCCCGTATGTACACATACGTGGCCGTATTTTCTTTCTTGCACACTGGCTGATGTACGTACGTGTACATGCTACGTGCGCGCCTCTACTACGACACGTACGCGCCTCTACTACGGCACGTGCACGCCTCTACATCGACAAGTATATATGTACGTACACGTTCGCGACCAGAATGACAACGCTACGTACGCTTCGACCAGGTGGGTCCCGACTGTCAGGCACTTCCTTGCGTGCGAAAATGTAGCTGGTGGGTCCCACCAGTCAGGGGGCGAATCGTTTTTTTGCCCGGACGCACTTCCTTGCGTGTGAAGATGTAGCTGGTGGATCCCAGCAGTCAGGGGGGCGAATCTTTTTTTGCCCGGACGCACTTCCTTGCGTGCGAAGATGTAGCTGGTGGGTCCTAGCAGTCAGGGGGGTGAATCGTTTTTTTTTTGCCCGGACGCACTTCCTTGCATGCGAAGATGTAGCTGGTGGGTCCCAGCAGTCAGGGGGAAACGTTTTTTCATGAAATACAGTGGCCCGTCCGGTGGGTCCCAGCTGTCAGGTGGAGGAATCATTATTTTCCGCGTAATAAGGAGGCACTTCCTTGCTGCGGTTGTGGACCCAGCTATCAGCCTCTCCATGTACAGTCCACGTCCGATGGAAGTCCTTTCTTGACCATGTTGACCATGCCGCGCCGAGAGCACCACGCCGGTGGACGACGGCGAGGCCTAGGAAGGGGACGACGTGGAGCCGGGGGAAGACACGGCAGTGGAAGCCCGCACAGAGAGGAGTACGAGGGTTCACTGGTTCGGCTGCGGTGTGAGGCTACCGTCGCCGCAGGGCCTGGCCAGCGGTGGGAATAGTAGGGGGCGGTGAGGCCTCCACGGCAGCACAACCGACCACGGGAGGTAGGAGCATGCGGCACGACCGGCGCTGCTTTGGGCGGCTGGAGCAAGAAGACCAGAGGTTGAAGAAGCAGTACGGCCGTTGGATGGACATCGTATGGTCACTGGAGCTAGAATCGTTCATATTGACTAAGTTGACAAAGCCCTCCGTCCCCGTCAACTTAGTTGGACCACAAGTCATCCTCCCACTATGGTGGGTCCCAGCTAGCAGGGGGTATTCATTTTTTTATGCGTAATAAGGAGGCACTTCCTTGCGTGCGAAGATATAGCTGGTGGGTCCGACATGTCAGCGGGGGGAACATTTTTTGCGCGAAATACACAGGCCCTTCTAGTGGGTCCCAGCTGTCAGGTGGAGGAATCATTATTTTGCGCGTAATAAGGAGGCATTTCCTTATGTGCGACCGTGGACCCAACTATCAGCCTCTCCACGTACAGTCCACGTCCGATGGATGTCGTTCATTGACCATGTTGACCAGGCCGCGCCAAGAGCACCATGGCAGTGGACGACGGCGAGGCCTAGGAAGGGAACAACACGGAGCCGGGGAAGACTCGGCAATGGTTGCCCATGCGGTGGGGAGTACGAGGGTTTACTGGTCCGACTCCCATCGCCGGAAAATAACAGGAGGTATGGGTGAGTACAGGAATGGCCTGGACATTAATGAAGTAGGGTGGGGCGGTGCGGCCTGTGCGGCAGCACAGCCGGCCACGGAAGGAGGGAGCAGTCAGTCCCACCGGAGCTGGTTTGGGTGGCTGGAGCAAGAAGATCATATATTGAAAAGCAGCACGGCCGTTGGATTAACATCCAACGGTCACTACTGCTAGAATCGTTTATGGACTAAGTTGACAAAGCCAAAGTACATGTCAACCTAGTAGACCCACAAGTCAGCCTCCAAATCTGTCCCAAACAGCATACAACCCAAAATTTCTATCCAGATTCAAATTAATTTTAAATATAAATATACCTTAATTTAAATTCAATGAAATTTTACTCGCACAAAAACAATGAAATTTAAAATATCAAAATCTGAAAGAAAACAGTATTTTGGAACTAATTGCCTGTTTGCTGTATTTTTTCATTTTACAGCCCATTTATTATTACTTATAGCCCATTTCTTATTACTTATATCCCATTTCTTATTATTTATAGCCCATTTTCTGGGCAAAATGCATCCCTCCTCGTCTTGAAAGATTTCCGGCCCAACAGGGTGTAGAAAAGCAAGTAGGCCAACGTTCGTTATTCTACAAAAAAACAAAATAGCTGGCTAGCCATTTTCAGAAAGGAAAAAAACAAACTGGGATGGTCATGTGCTAAACATATGAAATAAAAGCCTGGGCTAGATGGGCCACGGGTCCCGCACAACCCAGTTGATACCCTTCTCCGTCCCGAAAAAACAAAATTACTGTGCGCGCTGCTGGGTCCCTACTGTCATCCTCACCATGTACAGTCATCTCCTTATTCCTCTCGGTTGTTGACCATGTTGACAACACCGGAGGGCGGCGCCGCGGCGAGCGAACCAAGGCGGAGGACGATGGTGAGGCCTCGGACGGGAACGAACAAGAGCCGGGGAAGATGCGCAGAGTTTTAGGGTGCGATGTGGCCATGATGCGTGCGCGGCAGCACAACCAGCCGTGCGAGGCGGGAGCAGGTGGTCCCACCGGCGCTGGTTTGGCTTTGGCGACTCGAGGAAGAAGAGACTGAAGAAACGCGACAAACGTTGAATGTCAATCCAATGGTCAAGGTTGGCACAATCGTTTGTTGACTAAGCGGACACCAAGTAGCATACTTTTTTATATATAGGAAGAAAGCTACGAGGAAAATGCGTTCGTCTGCCGTCCTCCTCACAGGGAACGTTCGCCACATAAGTGACTAGCACCCTTTGTTTTCAACCGAGAGGTCTTGGGTTCGAGTCCCAGGAACTCTCAATTTTGTCCTCCTTCCTTCCTTGCAAAAAAAGGGAAAGAAAATAAAAGACTTGGGAAGGCGTACAGAACAAGCTAGTGTACCAGTAAAGAGACGCTGTCGAGTTTTAGAAAAAAGAGAGACGTGCTCCTGTAGCTGGTTCGAATCCAAACCTAGACTATGACTATATATGGTGCTAAGCTACTCTGCAAGTAATGAAACTGACATATCCAACGTTCGCTTCTCCTCTTCTCTACTTACTCTGCCTAGCATCAGAAGCTCTGGCCGCAGCAACCATGTCCGTTGGCTGCTCGTCCACGTGCTCTTCAGCAGGCAACAACCAGATATGCACCAAGTCGCCACCCGTACCATCGCCTGTGGGTATCATCACACCCCCGCCGGCACGCGCACCGCAGCCGATTGCTCATCGCAACCCGCTGCCGTTGGTGTGGTGCAACTGTTGCAAATCACGCAGAGTCATCCATCGCATCTCAACCACAATCCTCAACCCTGGCCGAGTCTTCTACAAATGCCCGAATCATGGGATAATAATATGTTTAACACTGTGTTTGGATGTCTGTATTGGAGGCCTATGTATTGTATTGGTTTCAATTCCAATTCAGACAGGAAACTGTAATCGACATGAATACGAATTCGGTTGTTTGGATGTATATCGAATTGGCTCACGGAATCTCCTGAGGTTTCAATACAGAATTGTGTTTGGATGTCAAACACTGGAATTGCATAGCAACATTACTATATGCATTAAAACAGTAGTTGTATGCCTATAATTGGATGATTATATAGTAAAAATATCATCAATTATTCTAGAAATTGAGGATGACATCATATAATATTAACACAAAAATAATCAAAAATAATTTTACACCAACACAGTACAACACATATAGTTTAAATAGATGTCTCAAATTCTCAACGGCACATAGTTCCAAATGTAACATCACAATTGTTCAAATAAGTAGAAGTTGAACAGTACATAGTTCCAAATGTAACAAACCAAATAGTTCAGATAGGTCCAAGTTTAACAAGACACAGGAATCATAACTATCATAACTTCAAGGCAATAATAGTAGGGACAATTGCATTTTTACCCCTAGTTGGTTCCTACCCACGGGTTTTGCCCTTACTTTTCGAGCTTGCTTAGTTTTGCCCTTACTTTTTCCATCAAGGTACCTCGAATGCCCTTTGACCATTTGACCAAAACTTTGAAAATTCATAACTGATTCATATGAACTCCGAAAAATGCAAATAAGATATCAAAATGTTCATATAAACATTACCTTTATGGGCATATCATTTGCATTCAAGTCAAAAGCATCGTTTAAACTAGCCGAGGTAATTAATATTATTAACATTATTAAAAATACATAGGTATAAACAATATTTTTTTTGTGAATAAAAATTATATGCAAATGTAGGTGATGTTTTCTTAACATCCTGATACCTTATTTGCATTTTCCTGAGTTCGTATCAACTTGTTATGAAGTTTCCAAATAATGGTCAAAGTCGTTAGAACATTCATAACAAGTTGATACAAACTCAGAAAAATGCAAATAAGTTATCAGGATGTTCAGAAAACATCACCTACATTTGCATGTATTTTTTATTCATGAAAAAAGTATTGTTTATACCTATTTATTTTTAATAATGTTAATAACATTAATTACCTCGAGTAGTTTAAACGATGCTTTTTTCCTGAATGCAAATGATATGCCCATAAAGGTAATGTTTATCTGAAAATTTTGATATCTTATTCGCATTTTTCTGAGTTCGTATGAATTAGTTATGAATTTTCAAAGTTTTGGTCAAACGGTCAAAGGGCATTCGAGGGACCTCGATGGAAAAAGTAAGGGCAAAACTGAGCAAGCTCGAAAAGTAAGGGCAAAACCCGTGGGTAGGAACCAACTAGGGGTAAAAATGCAATTGTCCCATAATAGTAGCCAAGCCTTCCTCATGTGCATGGGAAGCTCCATTAGAGCTTCAAACAAGCGCTCATTAAGAATCAACTTTCCGTAAGAGCGCAACATGTCTACTTCTGCCAACTCTGGTATCAACTCAAGTGCAGCAAGTATTTCAGAAGGAGTAGTAACCTTTGGCAATGGAAGTGGATCAGTTGTCTTCAAAGCATCCTTAAAAGTAGTCCTCATTTCTCCAATCATGCACATAATGGCATCACCTGTTCGTTGTCTCTTTGGTACCGTTTCTGGAGAGACTTCAATTGTTTCTTCTAGATCTGCAGTAGTCTCAGCTGCAGTCTCAGCACCTGTCTTGGCACCTTCACCGTTTGCATGATCTTTTGAATATATGGTAGAGATGGCTTCCCAGTTCTTCACTACTTTGGTCTTGTAAGAAGCTAATGCTTTCTCTTTCTTATTAGCCTGCACAACACACCCATCAGAGAAGTAAAGTTGCTGCCCTGTTTTGTTACATACAAAAGAAATAATTAAAACAATGCAAATGTATAGAAGTTACCTCCAAATATTTAGTCCACACATCGTCGCTATCAATGGACAGCTTATTATTGACCCAATCCCAACCAAAACCGCTTTGAGAAAGGATCTTGTTAATGATTTCAAATTGATTGTCGAAAGTCCTAAGCCTTCCTAATATGTTGTTCTTCATGATATCCTTATTGCACTTCTCCTTCACATTCTTGATAGATGCACTGTACACATGTGCTTTCCATCCATTTTGTGAATGGTCACCCATGTTGTGATGATTAACAAGTACCTCAAGCAAGGCAGCGTCCATCTCATCATCCCAAGTGACATAAGTCCTCTTTCCAGTACGAGTTCCTTCAGCCATGCTGCTACAAAGAATAACAGTTTTACAAAAAGGAAAAAAGTATTTTGGGTCAAATAAATGCTGAATGAGAGTGCAAATTTTGAGAAAATCCATCACATATATATTAATATGAAGATGATGCATGTACAAAATACCACATAAGGCACCATCATGGTCAGCCAAGCTATCACACAAAAGACAATCAGCAAGCTACCAGCATCACCTAGGCACTACCAAAATGAGACAACCACCACCTAGGCACATCCACTAACTAATCCACCATCAACTAACTACACCATCTCTAATTCAGCATGCCTGAGAAGGTATTCAGCATACATGTCTTGCGATAATTGTTGCCTAAAGTTGGTCCATTCATTAGTGACTTGAACAGATGTAATCAAGTCAGTGTCGTCCACGGGCTCATGTTCCAAATTTGCTAGGTCAGCATTAACTTCTTGCAGCAATAAATCATCCATCATATGCTACCTATCCCTTGCAAAGTTGTGTAACACACAACAAGCATTAATAATTCGAATCTGCAATGATTTATATTTAAGTTAGCATGTCATACAATCCATATGTTATTCAACACCATATGGACACTTGTTACCTGGTCCTTTATGTCAAAGAAAGATTGAATTCGTAGAATGGCCCATTTTTTCTTCCACAGGCCAAAAGTTCTCTCCACAACATTTATAGCCCGAGAATGGCGCAAGTTATACAACTCTTTGTCAGTTTGGGGTTGTTGTTGACTTGAGACCCACTCTTTCAAGTGGTACCTAGTCGATCTGAATGGAGCCAGAAAGCCAGGTCCATTGGTGTAGCCAGCATCCACTAAGTAGTATTTTCCTATGTGTAGCAATTAGATTTAGCTAACATTAACACAAAAAGAAACAAAATGCCAAGAGAAACAATCATACCATGAGGTATAACAAATGCATCTTGATGGTCGTTTCTCATTGCATCACGCAACACTCTGGAGTCAGATGCAGATCCCTCCCAGCCAGGTAGAACATAAAGAAATTTCATGTTCCAGTCAACAACACCAAGCATGTTAGTGGTGATATCTTGCTTTCTGTTCATATACCTCCCTTCGTCAGCCGCAACGACAGAAACATCAACATGACACTCATCTAGTGCTCCCAAGGCATTTCCAAACCACTTCCATTTGTAATCATCCGGAGGTTCAATAGAAGGATCAGGAAGCTTGATAAACTCCCCAGTTAGGGAAAGAATGGCTGTCAACACATTCGAGAAGTGCCTACTGATAGTCTCTAAAGAACGCTTGTAAGTGCCACGCAACACTCTCATTTTAATACCATGTCCAACCACCAACAAGAACATAGCAACCTTTTCTTCTACAGTGACATATACGCTATCTTTCAGACCACACTTTATACGCAACATCATGCAAAGATCATGAAAATTCCTTTTGGTTAAGTGCAACTCATCATAGCAAGTTACTTCTGACCCATTGTACATTTCTTTCAGCAAGTACTTCCTATGAACATATCGAAACTCTTCATCACTAAAGCATCGCAAACTCTTTGGTACTCTCTGCGTACTAAGATAAGCTAGGCCAAGACAAACTGACTCAACATACATCGCTGTCAAGATGATCCTTTTCCTTTTTATTCTTTTGTTCTCTTCGGTAATGGAAGCAATCAAATTCATTTGTGACATGCAGCTACAATGCATATATATCATGTTAACTTTGGGATAATTTCAATATAACCATGCATCATTCAAGATGACCATATGCATCAGACCACCACAAGCATAGTTCACAAAATTGCATATTCATACCTCAACTATGAAGATGACCTAGATGGCTTCGAACTTTTAATCCAACCTGCAACAAGAGGATACATCAGTGCTCACCAAATCATTGACAAAAGGGTTGGGAAGAAAAGAAAACAAAGTAGGCTGCTTGGAGATAGGGAAGAATCAAGGGGCTAGCTGGACACAGAGAAGAAGGGGCGGCCCAGGAGGTGGTCCGAGGGAGAGGATCAGTGCAGCATCCATCTCATCCACCGCACGGCTGGAGAGGAAAGGAAGGGCCGGCGCCGGAGTGGACTGCCGCCGTTGGCTTCAGATCCAATCTGGCCACGTCAAGCAGGGCCAGAGAGAACGAGAAGGGGTAGCGCCGAAGGAGGGGAAGGGGCGGCGGCGGAGGAAGAAGGGAAGGGGAGGCGGCGACCATACCTACATCAGTCGGCGTTGAGGATCTGCGAGGGCGCCGCCATTGATCTGCCAGGCGCCGGTTCCTCTCTCGAACCCTCTGTCTCCTCTGTCTCGTGGTAGGGGGAGGAACTGATGAAGCGTTTTCCTTTGCGGGAGGGAGGCAATTCAGGCCAAATCGGAGGTCCATGCCTCTGTATTGGCGCGATGGGTGGGCGCGTGCGAGCGAAAACTCCATCGTATTCGTTTCTGTTTTGGTGGGTTGTTTCAGAGTACATCCAAACGACTGTATTGGGGTCAGTCCATTACCAAATCCAATTCGGCAGCCCAATACGAACATCCAAACGCAGCATAAGTGTTGTCCTACTGCTTTCAGTTGCTGATTTTTAAATAGTTTGGTTGATGATCTTCCAATTTGATTCGTGCAAAAAAGGGAAGATTCGTGTGATTTGTATTTTTGGGAAGTTGCTGATGTGGGGGAATGCAACTATGCTGATTATTTGGTTAGCCAAGGAATCCCAATACCAGCAGGTTCGGGTGTTGGACAAGTAACTAAAGGAACGACAGAAGAGGAAGATGCAGAGCAGATGGTTAAAGATGTAGTTCCTCTGATCATGGCCAAGCAACAGTTGTTGAACGGCCTTGACAACAATGAGGAGATGAAAGAGCTTGTGAAGATAATGGGCAAAATCGATGTGCTCTGTAGGATGACTGTCTCTTTATTTGCAGTGTATGTAGCACTCGTGATGTATTCAGTGGCTATGACATGAGCACTTTGTTGAAACTAGTAATGAATGAAACCTATGTAGCAGGCTGGGCGTAGTGTTGTGAACATCTAATGATTTCTATTAACGGAAATCAGGGGGTATCCCCTTTTGCTCATAAATAAATAAACAGCAGAGGCCCTGTTGGGTCAGCTTTGTTCTCATTAGAAGACGTCGAGCAAATTGCAGTCCAACAACAAACTATGTCATCAAATTCAAGTTTCACAGCCAAATATGAGTACAACTAAACAACAATGTCATCATGTTTTAGTTGTCATACAATCACCAAACACAAATCAGCATACATAACAAGTGATGTTCTCACAGCAAAATACTAAACAACATGTTCATCAGGTTTCAGTTGTCATAGCAAACACAATTTCACATAGTAGATAAAAAATGTCTTCTGATAGGCAAATACAACAAAAGCAATGTAATCATTATCCGCAGCAGCGTTGTCAACATCTTCGCCATGTGTGTCAGTCTGAATCGTAATTCCCCACGGTGTCATCTTCTTCTTTGTCCTCAACGTCCTCGAACGTTGGCTTCTTCTTGATCAACTCTTGTATGTCCATAGCATGACAGGCAATCTTTTCGCCGGCCTCATTGACGTGATGGTTCTCAAAGATATTAGGAACATTTGTGTTATCTTGTACATCAGGAGCAGTGTAAGCATCATCTTGTTGTGCAACTTCATTAAACAAATTCCTCTACTCAAACCTTTGCAATACTCTCCAGTTATCTCTACGTGCAAATGTGTCTTCTAAGAAAAATATCTATGTTGCTTGATTTGCCAAAATAAAAGGCTCGTTGGTCTGGTACGCCACCTTGACATTGATGGATTTGAAATAATCATCAGGTCTGGGTTTTGCGATCCTGGAAAACAGGTTATACCAACGACAGCACAACAGAACCACACACCGATGATCCTTGAAACTGGAGATATACTGCAACTGAACAATGTCTGTTATGTTAGCATACATTTCAGTTGTCCCTTTGTCATACGTATTCGTGCTCATGATGGCACTGTTTTGTGTCTTCCTGCCTTCGTCTCGTGCAAGGGTGTTGTAGCGCACATCTCCAACAACGCAAGATTCATAATGTCTTACCTGAGTATCAGGACCCATTGCTAGTGAGTAAAGGGCATCATCAACCGCCTACCCATCCTCCTGCATCTTCTTAACCTATGGTTAGAAAATAGACAAGCTGACCATCTTATGTACTCAATATATTAAAAAAATTGATAGTGAATTCAAAAGCTTACATGGTTCTTGAACCATTTTGCAAATCCTGCCATAACCAGTTTGTCAATGTTTCTTGGATTTTGCAGGAGTAACTCCTTTTTGTAGATGCTGCACAACATAGTGATCACGTCAAACATCTAAATATATAAGAATGTGCTGCAAGTTTAGTAGATTATGATGTATAAGCTGCAGTACTGCACTTACTTGATATAAGGTACTATCTCAGGACAGTTATTCAACACATACCAAACCATTTTGCCCAAATCTTTAGGTTTGTCCTCTTGTCGACTCTTCCCTTTAACTTGAACAGAATAATTGAAAACATTGAGCCCGGGATTGTCTTCACCCACCTCTTTGCTAAGCTGATCAGCTGTTTCAATGTATTTTGAGCAGAATGGCAACGCCTCTGTAGAAATGTAGGCCTCTGCAATGGAACCCTCGGGTCTAGCTCTGTTCCTAACATAGCCCTTGAAAGTGCCTAGCCGCCTTTCAATAGGGTACATCCAGCCATACTATACTGGACCTCTAAGTAGTGCCTCATCAGGTAGATGAACAGCCAAATGCACCATCACATCAAAGAAGGCTGGAGGATATATCTTCTCGAGGTCGCATAGGATAGTTGGTATCTTGTCTCTAAGACGCTCCAAAGCATCTATCCTGATATTTCTACTGCAGAGTTCCCTGAAGAATTGTCCCAACTCTGCAACTGCTCTGTATAAGTCAGGGCGGCCCAATCCTCTAAGGATAACAAGTAAAACCCTTTGAAGTAGGACGTGGCAGTCATGAGTTTTCAACCCATGTACCTTGTCTCCATCTGCACTGACTCTCCTTTCAGGTTTGGAAGCAGATCCATGTGGGAATCTCACACGTGACAGGACCTCGCAGAATTCTTTTCTTTTTACCTTGTCCAAGACGTAAACATCTTGTGCCATATCCCATGGTTTACCTTCATCTTGCACCTAAAAATCCTTTCTGATACCCAGGTGTGTCAAAAAATCCTAGATTTTAAGGTATCTTTTGTCTTGCCTTCAATATTAAGAAGCGTGCCGATAATGTTGTCACATATATTTTTCTCGATGTGCATCACATCAAGATTATGCCCCAGATCCAAATCTTTCCAATACTCCAAGTCCCACAAAGTGGACCTGCGGGTAAACAATAATCTCTCTTCTGCCCTGCCACGCTTCCTTTTCCCGCTACCATTACCAGGATGGGTTCCTGGTGTAATATGCCTGACCTTCTCTAATTCCACTTGCAACTCATCGGCGGTGAGCCTCTTTGGCGCATCACGGTTTTCATGCTTTGCATTGAACACATGTCTTCGGTATTTTCTAGGATGTGGCTTGTCCCTAGCAAGGAAACTGTGGTGTCCAATGTAACAGATCTTGCTAAGTATTGCGTATGACAGCGGATTCCTGTCACAGCGAACACATGCATTGTAACCATGTGTCGTTCGCCTTGACATAGTGCCCAAAGTCGGATAATCATGGATGCACCAAATTATAATAGCACACAGAAAGAAATCAGCCGGTCGGCTGCTATATAGGTCTAGAGTGAGAACACCCCTCCATAGCTGTTGAAGTTACTCCACAAGAGACTCCATGAACAAATCAAAATCCTTTCCAGGACTTTTTGGACCTGGGATGAACAAGGCCATCATGTAGTTTGATTCTTTGGTGCAGACATTTGGAGGCATATTGTAAGGGATAACAAGCACTGGCCACATGCTATATGTGGCGCTCCGGTGGCCAAATGGGTTAAATCCATCTAAAGCTAAGCCAAGTCTAATGTTTCTCAGGTCAGCAGCAAACTTTTTGTGTTTATCATTGAAGCTTCTCCACTCACTACCATGATATGGATGGCTCATTATATTCTGATCTCTGTACTCCTGGTTCCTAGAATGCCACAGTACATCCTGTCTTGTTTCAGCATCATGAAACAACCTCTGCAATCTTGGTGTAATTGGAAAATGTCTCAGAACATTATGAGGAATCCTCTTCACAGCATCGCCATCTTTCCATCTTGAGGATTTGCATTTCGGGCATTCACTTAAGTTGGCATAATCCTTCCAAAACAGAACACAATTATTCTTACAAACATGGATCATATCATATCCAATTCCAACTGCACAAAGGAAATTATTCATTTTACTGTAGGTGTGTGGCAGCTCAGACGCATCTGGGAAAGATTTGCGGAAAACAGCCAACATCGCATCAAATGATTTGTTGGTCATCTGCTCAGATGTCTTCACCTGAAGAAAGGTGACCATAGCTGAGAATACTGACAGCTTATTTCCTGGGGTGACAGCCACGTTGCATTGTTCCAACATGCGGGCACACCGTTTTTCTTCTGCAGGTGAAAGTTCACGGAATGCACGAGCACTTCATAGCATTGTTTCAATGTTGGTCAAAAATCATTGGCTCCGCCACCACCACCTCCTCCTCCTCTTCCACCTGAGCATCAGGCAGATCAAGATGGTGATCTGTTGCTTCCACGTAGTCAATAACATTGACGTTCACAGCTTCACCATGATGAACCCACCTAGTATATGTGACCGACATCCCATACAAGTGTAGATGATTTTGCACAGTTGGCTGGGGTCTTGTAACTGAATTCATACAACTGCTACACGGGTAGAGCACATCTGATTTCGGACCATCGTACTCAGCTCTGATAAAGTTCATGAATTTTTCAACCCCCTCGAGCAGAAGAATCTTCGAGCAGAAGTTATCCAAGTCCTGTCCATCTGTTAGAGATACAAATTAGTTCTTCTACTAGATATTACAGGAAAAACATATATGCTTTTTTATGAAGTCCAAAAAAATACCTAGGTCGATGTCTAAAGCTATGGCAAGATATTTGGACGAGCAGATCTAAGTAACAAAATATATGTAAAGCTAATTCAGTAAACAGATTTGAGTGCTAAATTATGGAAGGTTGTTTCAGCAGTCAATGAGGCCGAGCACACAGCCATCGAACTATCGAAGGCCATCGCAGCAACAAAGATCGAGTATAAAATGGTGTAGAGCTATTTCACCTAACAGATTGGCTATTAGACCATGGCAATCTACGCCACAATAAATATATGGCAGGATATCTTAGCAACTAATCGGCCTTGGCATGCCATCTCTGCTAAGCAGATTGAGTGCAGAACAGGGCAAGGAAGCTTCTTAAGCAGAGCATATTGACAGTAAACTACTTCGGCAAACAGTGAGATCAACAGCATCTATCAGCTAACATTCAGCGCTACACCGACATGAATGGGGCCTCAGTCTAGAATGCGCATACCATGGGAGAAGATGACCGCCATGTGTCTCCACATGAACGTCGCCAGCGGTGCCGGCGCTGGCCGTCGTGCGCCTCCACAAGAACGTAGCCAGAGGTGGCGGCGCGGCTAGAGGACGACAGTCTACGAGAGCGTACTGTGGGAGTGAGAGGATTGCCGTGCATCCCCTCAACGAACCGTGGCACCGACGTATCGGCACGGCGGGAAGGGCGGCCTTGGCGGAGCGAATGGAGTGAGGCGGACGGGGGGAGGGGGGTTTGGGGAATATTATTGGCTAGTTGGCCGAAGGGCAGTTGAATCGGATTTGGGGGGGATTTTTGTGTGGGGGGGAGGATGTTCGCGCGGTGGGCGGGGGGAGTTTGGCGCATGGTCGGTTTCTCCAAGTGCAGTCCCACGTGCCAGTGAAGAGGCAAGCCAAAGCTCGACCGGGTCTTTTCCCGCGCGATATGCTGGGAGGTTGGCTTAATTGGGTTTTTTAGGACGAGTAATGCTACACCTACGTAATCCCAGTTACGTAATTAACGTAATGTGAAACGTGTGAGCTGTTCATTGTAGATTGGGGGGGCACCACCATGAAAATCAGGGGAGGAGAGAGAGGCAATTTACGTTAACCTTTCGTAGGTTCCCATAGATGTAGAAAGATGTGAAATGCGTGAATGTGTAGTGGACGTACTACTAGAGTGCCTAAGGTAAATTGTGTATGTATAGACCCTATGTGTTTATTTTACTTCTCATGATAGATTTGTCTTGGTTCAATAAAAAGCAGAGTTGGTGATGATGGTGTGCATGTCATCCTGCAAAATAGGCCGTCCGATCTATATCTAACGGATAGGAAGGAAACTATGAGAATTTACCCGCAGTCCTCTCCACATTTGCAGATAAGGCTTTCCCTCGTTCATCCTTTTCTCCCACAAGATCTTGATCTTCCGTGCAACGCACAGGCATCTTGCTAGTACTCCTACTATATGTATATTATTGTGAAAGTTCATATACACCAGCCGAGATTAATGCAAACACGGCAGATTTTCATTACATTTCGAAATTTTATAGGACAGAAAAATAAAAGAAACCTGACCCTAAACCTATTCTACGGCGGCGACCGACATCCTCCATCTGCGATCTCTATCTACAGGGGCGGGGTTCAAGACCCGTGAAGTGAAGGTGCGGTCTCCGGTGAGGAAGAGTAGAACACGGGATATTGACCGGCCAGTTGGCACACCATGCCTTGCCGCCTCCCATGCCCTACTCATCCTTGGAGGAGCCCCCGACCTCGGCTGTGCCAGACGTTGGACAGCGGCAAGTCTGACGCGAGGCTGACGGTGCTCCCATCGTCGGCCGCCAGCGTGGCCACCGCTTGTGCGGTCGCGTCCGCGTCCGCCTACGCTGCATTGCGTCGCGAGAGACGACTTGAGCGAGGGCGGTGACCTCGAGCTTCATCCCCAAAGACAAGCTCTCCCGCAGAGCGTTCGCACTTGCGGTCATGGCGGATGTGGTGCTAGGTAGGAGGACGATGCGCTATGGTGTGGAGGTTATCTGGGTGTTGCCGCTTTAAGTAGCGCATTCCGGTGAGGCCAAGCGTCCGGGTGCGTCATTAAGTCCCCGAAGTTCGTTCGTCGGGCACCGAGCCTCTTAATGATGACATACGAACGGACGGCATGAATGAGGGCAGCTGGCGCCAGCTAGGAACATACCACGCGACGGCGCGAGGGACGAGGGTTTTGGTGTGCCAGGGTAGTCAGTTGTGGTCGTGGCAACGTTGGAGATGCCCTTTGCTCACATGCGATCCCCGCATGTCATTGAAAAAGCAAGACGACCCGACATGGTCTCAGGTCCTGAGGATGCAGTTGGCCGCGCTACACCACTTCGCGGACGCGTTGCGGTGCCCCGTGCATCCTCGACGAGCCGGGTGTTGGGATGTGTTTGGATTGTGGCCAAAGTGCACCTTACCAAAATTTTGGTCATGACCCAAAGATTGGTCTTTGTTTCGATGGTTGCCATTTTTTGGCATGCCAATGAACTCTAGCCAACTCTAGTTCATTTTTCTTGCCAATGTCGGCCAAATCATGGGCAACCAATACCTGATCCAAAATTTTGGCTACTCAATGCTTTGATGGGGCAACCTTGGGCACAAACCAAACATATTGTTGGTCGTGCCACAGCACTAACGCCACCCTCGGCACACTGAAACCGACCATGTCTAGCGACGATATGAGCGTGTCGCTCACTGTGGGCACCGTGTCCAGAGGCGGTGCTGGAGTTGCGCCCTGTTGTTGGCACCAACGACCCACATGAACGGTTGTCGGTGGCGAGGAGGTCGTGGGCCAGCTCCTCCATTGGACTAGTCTGCACTACATCGTCCTGATGGGTGTGCCCCACATGTTGGTTTCCCTGTTTTCCCGACCATATTCGAGCATCAGTGCTCCGCATTGCGCATTAGGCCTTTCACTATGTAGGCCAAGCGAGACAACTTATTGTTTATTTGAGCCGTTCTAGTATAATCATGTGGCATTTGCTTATTTCTCATTCCTCTCCAACCCTCTTCTCCATCGATCATGTCGCCCTCCAGTCGAGTCCATCCTCCCGCATGCCTCATTTGAACATTCCACCGAGTATCATTTGCATGTACCCAGCCTAGTCCTCTTTCAATCGATCTCCGGATCCCGAGATGAAATCGAGAGAGAACGAGTGGGGGCAGTGATACCTAAGGCGAATTCAAGATTTTGAACCGGTGATCATAGCATCCGCAAATCATATATAAAGGGTATTCAATGTTCGTTTCATTTTTGAAAGTACAATATACTCCCTCCTATCCTTTCTAGTTTACATATAAGTTTTATGGGTAGTCAACGTATCTCTACTTTGATCAAAAAGGTATCAGCATTCAACAATGCCCAATCAATATTATTAGATTCGTACGTACTCCTAGATTTGTACTCGAGATGGTTTCCAGTTTGTTTTCAACCACGTGAATGTGCTTGTTCTCATGCATGCTCTTCCTACTAGGATTTCGCCATGTATAGCAGTCCAATAGTAACTTTTTTAAGCTCCCTGTCGGTGTCAAAACCGGCGGATCTCGGGTAGGGGGTCCCGAACTATGCGTCTAGGCAGATGGGAATAGGAGACAAGGGAAACGATATTTTTACCTAGGTTCGGGCCCTCTCGATGGAGGTAAAACCCTACTCCTGCTTGATTAATATTGATGATATGGGTAGTACAAGAGTAGATCTACCACGAGATCAGGGAGGCTAAACCCTAGAAGCTAGCTTATGGTATGATTGTTGTTCGTCCTACGGACTAAAACCCTCCGGTTTATATAGACACCGGAGAGGGCTAGGGTTACACAGAGTCGGTTACAATGGGAGGAGATCTACATATCTGTATCGCCAAGCTTGCCTTCCACGCCAAGGAAAGTCCCATCCGGACACGGGACGAAGTCTTCAATCTTATATCTTCATAGTCCAGGAGTCCGGTCGAAGGTCATAGTTCGGCTATCCGTACACCCCCTAATCCGGGACTCCCTCAGTAGCCCCCGAACCAGGCTTCAATGACGATGAGTCCGGCGTGCAGATTTGTCTTCGGCATTGCAAGGCGGGTTCTTCTCCAAATTCCATATGCCTGTTGAATAGTGTCCGGCTTCTGGTGAATGTTGCGCTCCTTGGCTTCTGCGCCCAATAATGGCCATCTTCCATGTGTCAAATGAATGTGAAATGCCAGGGTGTTTTTTCATTTACCCCCCTAGCTGTGCAAATGAGCCACCTATAAAGGAGACGGGGATTTAGATCCGAATCACACCATCTTCCCTCCGCGAGCATTCATCGGAGCGCATTCGACAGAGATCCATTCCATCATGGTCAGTCGATGCAGCTCCTCCTCTCGCCCCCCAGCCCTCAGCCAGGAGATTGGGAGAGATGTTCCGTCCCGCACAGCGAGCTAGTGGCGCTCCAAGCCAAGGGGTTTCTCCCCCCAGCCTACATGGTCCCGGTTCGAGCCGGGCTTGCCACCTATAATGGCGGAGAGCAAGCAGAGAGCGTCCCCAATCCCTCCAAAGGAGAGCGGGTATGCCTTGTCCCTTACTTGATAAGAGGGCTCGGATTTCCAATTCATCCGTTTCTCCGGGGGCTCTTGGAGTTCTACGGCCTCCAGTTGCACAACCTTACACCTGCCTCCATATTGCATATTGCGGGCTTCGTAGCCCTTTGCGAGCTGTTTTTGGGCATCGAGGCCCATTTCGCACTGTGGAAGAAACTGTTTTGCCTTGTGCCCCGTTCTCAGGAGGGGTCGATATATCAAGTGGGCGGAGCCGAGCTATGGCGCATCGCCGGGACTGGATATCTATCTAGAACCCCAAAGAAGGCGTCCAAAGACTGGCCTTCAGAATGGTTTTATATAGAAGATGTCCCCCTGCTGGACCCTGTTCGGATCGGCCTCACTGAGTTTGATAATGCTCCTTTGAGGAAGCGCCTAAGCTGGTGTCCACGGAGCCCTTAGAAGGAAAACGACAAGGACGTCCTTTACCTGATGAGCCGAATAAGGTTGTTAGCTCATTTCGGACTGACCATGATCGAGGTCATGGATACATGCATCATGCAAGGGGTGCAGCCGCTGCAGTATAGAGACCACCCTATGTGGGATTTTAACGGGGAGGAGGACGCCACCCGGTGCGGCGGTAAGGGGCCAGACTCGGTTGCCGCTCTAATAAAGATCTTGTCCGCTTTGTACAAGGGAGAAGAGGAGGAATTCCTCCTCGTAAACCCACGGGGCGGATTTTCTATGTACAATCCTCCAAGCTGGGTAAGCGGACACTTTCACTCGCCCATCTGTTTCATATTCCCATAGTTAAGTACTCAGTCTAGCAATTTCAACGCAGGAGCTACGCCAGGCTGTAAAGGAGATAAACAACCCTCCTCCACAACCCGAGGACCCGGAACGATCCTTAGATCCGGACTCCCAAGAGGACCCGTACTTATCTGTGGAGCTGATCGATGGAGTGTTTCATCAATTGAGCAAGGACAACACCTTGGTGGCCATTACGGCCGATTATCCCGGACTACTTCCAGCCTCACAAGTAACCGAGACCGAAGTCCCAGTACTTGTAAGATGATCCATCCGTGCTTATTTTTGATCACCATGTATCAATGGCGTTTTCGCAGGGGAAGTCCTTGAGGCGGAGGGCCGAGCCTGCGGTGGCTAACCAACAAGGGGTAGCGAGGCCCAGCAGGCTGAAATGAAGTGCGGTTCGGATTGAGACGCCGGTGCAACGGTATGGCGTGCCATTTTATTCCCAGGTTTTATTCCCTCAAGGCATACTAATGCTCGCGCTCTCTTCAGGAAAAAGAGCGCTCGCTGGACTATATCCGGAGAGGTTGCCAATCGCGCCTCCACCAGCCAGGCTCCAAGGCTGGGTCCAGAAGCGGAGGCGAACGCGAGGCGCGCACCGGACGCTCCTCCGACAGAGGATGCGGACGGGCTATCTGCCACCAATTCCGAGGTGGAGAGTGCCATGAACCACACGCGTCGCCGAACAGTTCTTCATGACGCTTGTTTCTCCCAAGAGGCATTGGATGCCTTCAATACGGGAGATGCGTACCTCCGTGCCGCTCAAAATGGTCTAGCCAGAGCCACGGAGCAGTATGTAAAAGACATACGGGTAAGAAAAATTTGATGGTTGTATATGTCAGTAGCCCCCGAGACATGAAACAGTTAGAATAACTGATTTAAGGATCATTTGGTATGCAGGATCTTACAGAAAAGAATACCCAACTGTCCTAGGAGTTGGAAGAGTGCAAAGCCCAACTTGAGGCCACACTAGCCGCGGCAGGGGAGGCCAAGGAGACCCCCTCTGGTAATATATGCTTCAAAAGATAAGTATGTTGTGAAGTGCGGCATGTGTGCAAATCTGACAATAACATTGCAGATGGTGCCGAGGTGGATCTGGAGAAGCAACAACTCTTGCGCCGGTTAAAGGCCGGCGAGAGCGTGCTTACAAGGGTGAGGCAAGAGAAGAATAATCTCCAAGATGCCAACACCCAGATGGGCGAGGAACTAAAGGATGTTCGTGCCCAGCTGTCGGACTCTGTGAAGGAGAATCGGCGGCTTCGACGCGGCATTTTTAGTAAGTGCTTGAGGAAACTTCGAAAAAAGAGTTCAGCGAGGAAGTCAGTTGACAAAGTTATGTCTGTAGGTATGCTGACAGGTCAGCCTGCAGAGGAAATGCCCGGCTCTATGGGTGACCTTCTTCATGAGCTCTTACAACTGAATGAACGAGTTCGGCAGGTAATGCAGGGTGTCGCCCAGGCCTTGGGGCCATCCGTCTCCATGCCCGAAGGCCTTGGAGAGCTTGCAGAGAAGCAGAAGGGAGCGCGGCGGCGCTTCCGATTATGGAAGATATCGGCCTGCCATCAAGGCGCTAGGGAGGCCTGGGCCATGGTGAAGACGCGGTACACGAAGGCTAACCCAAACCACATGGCCGAGGTCGGACCTGTGGGGCCCGATGGGAAGGAGATCCCTGTTAATTTAGTGTATGGCCAGGTAGAATTGGCCGCGAAATATTCCCAACAGGACTGTAAACTAGACAGCCAGCTGGATGGTATTGAAGAGGAATATACCTGGTCAAATTACCTATGTAATTTAAGATGACATGTAAAATGCCTTCTAGCCGGATTGTAGATCGTTTGTCATGGCGGACCTTTTCGCTTCAACCTCGGGACCCGATAGTCCGGAGTGTGTCCGAATACCCTCTCAGTTATGCAAGAACCGGGGCATGCGTGGAGACCAGGCGTAGGGGTCATTAGTGCTTGAACAGACAAGTGCCCAACTAGTTATGTTATATTACATGGTTAGTAAGAAACATCTTCCAGGGAGAATAGTTCCGTTAAGGGTTCCTTTCCCTGGGAGGCATGCCCTAAAGTGCATGTCCGGACTGCGAAAAAAGCAGAAAAACATCTGGGGGCAGATAAATAAACGAGTGAGAAATCATCTTTAGTTCACCGACCGAATATTCCCTTAAGAACGCTAGCTTTTGGCTTCACCCAGTCTGAGGTACACATCCAGCTGACCCGGCAGTAACAATCGCAGAGGTGCTCCCTTTACCACCTAGCCGAACAATCGGGAACGTAGGGGTAAGCACAGGAGCCAGGGAACCCAGCTTGGCCAAAACTTAAGTCATATCGATGCATATAATGGTGAATAAAAGGTACATGCGGAAGTGTGACACATGTGTTGGGCATGAGGCCCGTATAAGCAAGCTTCTGTTAAAGAAGCCCCCAGGTATAATGAGCGCGGATAGCGCGTCAATTGTTTGCGAACAAGGCGTGAATGAGCCCTTAAAGGCTGTAAGAGAAAAAGGAGGGAGAGGGAGAGAAATATAAGACAGCTAATGTGTAAAAAATAGACAGAGGAAGGAGACGAACACAGAGTCCGGCGCTAGGCGTAGAATCTTCGGAGACGGGTTGTGTTCCATGGGTTCGGCTCGATTCGGTTATCCGATGCATCTCGCAGACGGTACGCTCCACCAGTCAGGACTTGGTCAATGATGAAGGGACCTTCCCATTTGGGCTTGAGTTTGTCCTTTTCTTGTCCGGCAGGAGTAGAACTAACTCGCCAACATTGTAAGTTTTGGCCCGTACTTCTCTGCTTTGATATCTTCGAGCTTGCTGTTGATAGAATGCGGAACAGGCTTTTGCCACGTCACGCTCCTCCTCCAAGGCGTCCAAACTGTCCTGCCAATCGAGTTCGGCTTCTCTTTCTTCGTACATGCGCACGTGAGGTGAGTCATGAAATATGTCGCAGGGCAGAACTACCTCTGCGCCGTATACCATAAAAATGGTGTGAATCCGGTGGTGCGATTCGGCGTGGTCCGCAGCCCCCAGAGTACGGAGTTGAGCTCCTCTACCCAGTGCGTGTTAGATTCCTTGAGGGACCGCACTAATCTGGGTTTGATGCCGCTCATGATTAGACCATTTGCTCGCTCGAGTTGACCGTTAGTTTGTGGGTGATAGACTAAAGTGTAGTCGAGCTTGATGCCCATGTTTTTGCACCAGAGTTTGACCTCGTCGGCTGTAAAGTTCGTGTCGTTATCAGTGATGATGCTATGGGGGACGCTGTAACGGTGTACGACCCCTGATATGAAGTCTATCACCGGTCCGGATTCGGCCGTCTTAACAGGCTTGGCCTCTATCCATTTGGTGAATTTGTCCACCATGACCAGTAGGTATTTTTGCTTGTGGGTTCCTCCTTTAAGGGGTCCAACCATGTCAAGCCCCCAGACCGCGAAGGGCCAGGTGATGGGTATAGTTTGGAGGGCGGTGGCGTCGATGATTTGATCGATGCGGGGGAGGGGGAAGGGATCCTTTGGGCAAGCCTTGTTGAGGTCCTTGAAATCGACACATAGGCGCCAGGATTTGTCCTTCTTTGGTACCATCACCAGGTTTGCTAGCCAATCCGGATGTTTTATATCTCTGATGAATCCGGCCTCCAGTAGTTTGGCTAGCTCCTCTCCCATGGCTTGTCTCTTAGGTTCGGAGAAGCACCGAAGAGCCTGCTTGACAGGCTTGAATCCTTTTAGGATGTTTATGCTGTGCTCGGCCAGCCTGCGTGGGATTCCTGGCATGCCTGAAGGGTGCCAGGCAAAAATGTCCCAATTTTCGCGTAGGAATTCTCGTAGTGCGGCGTCTACATCAGGGTTTAATTGCGCCCCGATGGAGGCCGTTTTGGTAGGGTCCGTTGGATGGACTTGGAATTTGACTATTTCGTCTGCCGGTTTAAAGGAGGTGGACTTGGATCTTTTATCGAGTATCACATCATCCCTGTTCACCATGGAGCGCAGCGCAGTCAGTTCCTCGGTCGCTAGGGCTTCGGATAGTGCATCAAGGGCCAGAGCGGCTATCTTGTTTTCGGCGCGGAGTGCTATGTCCGGGTCACTAACAAGAGTGATGATTCCATTGGGTCCGGGCATTTTGAGCTTCATGTACCCATAATGGAGTATAGCTTGAAAGATTGTGAATGCCTCTCGCCCTAATAGAGTGTGGTATCCGCTGCTGAATGGGGCCACTTGAAACGTGACCTCCTCGGACCTGTAATTATCCGGCGTGCCAAACACCACATCCAATGTGATCTTTCCTGTACAGCATGCTTCCCAGCTGGGGATTATTCCTCTAAAGGTTGTGTTGCTTCGCTCAACGCGGCTCCAGTCTATTTCCATTTTTCGAAGGGTTTCCTCATAAATGAGGTTCAATCCGCTGCCCCCGTCCATGAGTACCTTGGTAAGGCGAAATCCGTCCACTATTGGACTGAGGACCAATGCGGCTGGTGCTCGGGCTGTTCGGAATTTAGGTTCATCACTGGCATTAAAGGTAATAGCCGTGTCACTCCATGGGTTTATTGTTGCTACTTGGTAGACTTCGGCAAGGCTGCTGAGTGTTCGTTTCCGCATATTATTTGATGTGAAAGTCTCGAAGACTATTAATACCGTACTGGTATCCCTGGGCTGGTGCTCTGTGAATTCTGGAGTTAGAAGCTCCTCACCACTTTTGGCCACCTGCCGGAGTATCCAACATGCTCTAAGGCTATGAGTTGGTGTGGCGCCCTCTGTACTATGAATTTTACAGGGTCCATTGATCCATCCCTCCAGTACGGTTCCATGCCCTATAGAGGGTTTTTGCTTTTTGGTGTTTAACCCAGGTGCCTGGCGATAATGCACCCTTTTATTTCAGACTGGGGTTGTATTCAGGACCGGATTGTCCCAAAATTTTATTTCGGTTTTCCAGGCGCTTTCCATCGCATAGTACTTTCGTACTATGGATGCCAAGTCGGCGAAGTGTGTAATTTCACGGCGACTTATGGCGTTGAGGATTCCGTTGTCCGTGCAATTATTGCAGAAGAATGAAATTGCTCCTCCTCGCGGCAGTCCTCTATCCTGTTCATAACCAGGAGGAATCTGGCCTAGTAATGGTGTGCTATTTCTACGGGCTCTTGCCGAATTTGGGATAGATCCCTTATGTTAGGGTGGGCGGGTGGAATTAAATCCGGAACCTCGCCCAATCTGAGACTCAGGGGCCAAGGAGTTTCCGAACTCGGAAGCTTGGGTTCTTCGATGTTGTCCAATGAATCTAGCCTGCTGCCTGACTTTAGGTTCAGGGCTCGAGTGATGTCCTCCCCTCCACGGGTATCCGGCTTGGAGGGGTCGGGAATCCGGACATAACTAGTCCTTAAGATAGATGAAGGCTTGCCGCACTGTTCCTCCACCACTGCGACGCGGTGGGTGGCCTGGGGAGAGTTAATCTCTCTCAGATCGGGTTTAAGCCCAATCTGATCGTAGTTTGCAGCGACTCCCAGGGCGGCGATTCGATCCAAGAGATCGTTTAAGGAAGAGAGATCCATCGGATCTAACTGCTCGGCGAGTTCCGAGTTGACGTGGAGATTGCTTTTGATGACCCGAGAAGTCATCGTTGGCGCGGCGGCCGAACAGGCGGTCATAAGAAAATCGCCTAGCCGGAGAGTTTGGCCGATAGCCAAAGATCCTTTGGCCACAACACCGTCTTTAAAGACGGGATGAGGTATCCTTCCTGATGGCGACGGCACAGCGGAACTCTCAATGAAAGCACCAATGTCGGTGTCAAAACCGGCGGATCTCAGGTAGGGGGTCCCGAACTGTGCATCTAGGCGGATGCTAACAGGAGACAAGGGAGACGATATTTTTACCCAGGTTCGGGCCCTCTCGGTGGAGGTAAAACCCTACTCCTGCTTGATTAATATTGATGATATGGGTAGTACAAGAGTAGATCTACCACAAGATCAGGGAGGCTAAACCCTAGAAGCTAGCCTATGGTATGATTGTTGTTCGTCCTACAGACTAAAACCCTTCGGTTTATATAGACACCGGAGAGGGCTAGGGTTACCATAGAGTCGGTTACAATGGGAGGAGATCTACATATCCGTATCGCCAAGCTTGCCTTCCACGCCAAGGAAAGTCCCATCCGGACATGGGACGAAGTCTTCAATCTTGTATCTTCATAGTCCAGGAGTCCGGCCGAAGGTCATAGTTCGTCTATCCGGACACCCCCTAATCCGGGACTCCCTCACTCCCCATCCAATAGTACACCTGGAGTACTGACAACATCTGTACTCTCTCCTTCCATTTATATAGGGCCTATGTGGAGGAAAGAGATGTGAAAAAGTAAGGGGAGTGAGCTCTCATGCAAGAGCCTTAGCTATATATGCATTCCTAGTTAAATACTAGTACAATAAATATGAAGAAAGAGATAGAGAGGAGATGGAAAAAAGTACTAATACAATAGCCAACATTATATATTTTTTTGCGGGAAATAGCCAACCTTATAGCCCACACTACCGTATGAGTGCATATAATAAATGATGGCTATAGATGACATGGCAGTCCCTCATAGCCATCGACTGGCTATATTATTAACCATGCTCTAATGCGTTTTTAAAACCGCATTTGACTATTGACAAGATTAATAGTACATGAGATGTATAATGTGAAAATTATATCATTGGAAACTCCTTTCACATACGAATTTGACCGTATATGCTTTGTGTAAGTTGCATGTCATATATTATTACTCTAACATTTGGTCAAAGTTAGCCTCGAAAAATGCATTAGGCCCTATATTGTAAATGGAAGGAGGGAGTAGTAGTGGAAGTGGATCCTCTGACGTAGGTATCCCTGCCTTACCCTTCCTTTCGGTCACTTATTGGCACACCCCATGCTTGCTAGGCCCCGCATGTCAGTTACTCAATGGGTTCGGCCACATCAGGGGATCCTCATCCGTAGTATACTCCCTCTGTTTTTATTTACTCCGCATAAAATAGAGGGAGTGGTAGTATAATAAATGACGCGGGCGGGGGAGGGGGAGGGACGTCGGTTTGCTCTCAACTGCGGTCCCACAAGCGAGCGAAAATGCAAGACGAAGCGTGTTCCATTCGGTGAGCGACATGGAGGGTCCAGTGTGCCGGGCTGCAACGCGAACGCGACAAGAGCGATGTACAGTCAAAACCGATTGACCAATCATCACCGGAACCACTATTCACACCAGAACCTTCGTTGCTCGGCCTACGCCAGCCACTGCCCTAAAACCACACCTAATCTCCAGCCCATTCCCCCACATTTCAATCCCCTAGCCCGCATCAAGCGTCCCCTAGTTCGCTGGAAAGCCATGATGCGCCGCAAGATCACTTACTACAAGATGTTGACGCCGGAGCGCCGCGCAGAAATCGTGGTGGCGGTCGGTGCCACAGACTTCCGTTCCCAAGCTCGCTTTGCGGCGGGCCAATCCCCGAGATCTCTGGAGCCAAGACACGAGGAGGAGGAAGCCGATCCAATGTTCATGGCGGAGGTCGCGGCGCAGAAGGACCCCGATGGGTATGAGACGATTGGCGCCGACTTTGTGCCAGCGTCCGAGTCCCCCATGGTGCAGGCGGACCAGTGGTTCAACATGGCGATACTAAAGGAGGACTGGGAGGCAGAGGCTCAACTCGACGCGAAGCGCGCGCATGCCGCTGCCATCGAGGCTCTCCTGCAGGTGGAACCGGATGTCGTGGACATGAACCAGGCAGCGGCGGCTCAACTTGAAGCGGAGCACGCGGATGCCGCTGCCATCGAGGCCCTCCTGCAGGTGGAACCGGACGTCCTGGACTTGAACCGAGCGGCAGAGGCTCGACTCGATGCAGAGCGCGCGGATGCCGCTCTCATCGACGCCCTCCTGCAGGCGGAACCGGACGTCCTGGGCTTGAATCGGGCGGCGGAGGCTTGACTCGACGCGGAGCGCACGGATGCCGCTGACATCGAGGCCCTCCTGTAGGCAGAACCGGACGTCCTCGACTTGAACCAGGCTGTGCACTCATCCGTGCAGAGAGCCTGCACGCTCCGCTTGAACGAGTAGCTGGAGGCCGAGGACAACCACGGTGCGGAGACACATGTCGGCAGCTACAGCTGGTTCGCGCCGGCAGCCAAAGACGATGAGGCCGTCTCTTTCCACGAGCAGTGATAGTTTTTCTTTATATTGTTATTTTTATGGATCTTTTGCTGTGTAAAAACATATATTTGTTATGCAAGTCACCTGACTTGGGTCAGTCTACCATTTCAGGCAGTTGGATGAATATCCTACGTCTCCTAACCCTTCTTTCCTTCTTCCTCGCCTCTTCTTATTCCCCAACAGACCACCGCACGGGCCGTACGGATACTCCCCAACATGCAGTTGGATAAACATACTCTATGAACAAAAATTATGTGTCAGTGATAGGATGGCTGAGTTTGGTTTGTTCACATGCGATAGCACGTGTCAGTGAGGGTGCATTCCCTTGGTTGGGTTTGCGGCATGCAGGAGCGACTGTGTGAGGGTGCGGTGCGACCGCGGCGTGCAAGAGCGACCGTGTGAGGGTGCAGTGCGACCGCGACAACCGTGCGCAAGTGTACCTCCTTCTCATTTTGAAAACTTTAGGCAAGCTTGGCAAAAATGTGTGGCGAAGTTTGGCAATGCAAGGCCTAGACCCAAACAGGATAAGTACGTACGTACTAGGAGTACTAGTGTTAAAAAAGAAAGGCGAGGTTTTACTTCGCGGGATTTAATCGATACAAATCCTCATTTCACGTGTCAATTAATGCGTATTTTTTCTCCAAAGACCAAAGAGCTAACCATCTCACTCCTCATCGCTTGATTAATGCAGTGCCATGCAAACCAACCTTCTCACTTCCGCATGCATGCAGGGGATATTAATGTCCTTGGTTGCTAGTATGAGGCAAAGCCCATCAATTTTGCCTCGATTAGTGTTAGTGGCCTTTTGCAAACTGTAATTTTGATAATACTGGCCTTGTGTACAAAAAAATGGAGGTAGTAACTATATTTGACTTCCTTCCTCATTGCGGTGACGTCGATGATATCTTTTTTTTTGTGGTTTGGCAAAGTGCGTTCGACGGAGATCACACCATTGAGGGAGACCACGGTAAGTCGTTTGCAAGTGCTGCCTGCAAGCCGAGACAACCGCCTTATTTGCATCCAGGAAGTCCGTTGAACCAAAGGACTAGTACTACTAGGAGTACACAATAGCATCGTCCGTCCATCTTAGTGCGGTGAGATGGTTTCTCGGAGAAGACGATGGAGAAGCGGAGTCAGCGAAGAGTGAAATGATGGTTGCTTTGTTCGTGCTTTTGTGATTTGACGCCTCACTACTTTGTGATTTGTGATAGAAGGGACAGGGGAGCAGACTCTGTGCTCTATACTGTACTACATGCGTCCAAGTATGGGAGAAAGAGGAGAGACGTTGGATTTTTCTATTCCTTCAATCAATCAATCAGGGAGCTTCGGTTCCATTTTTTTGGCTTTGGCAACACCGTCCACAATGGTTCCCACGATGCCAAAAGCTATTTTCACATTTGGCTACACATTGTGGATGCCCTTAACCGTACCACTTGGTTTTGCTCCTGTGTGCTATCTATACAAATCTCAATTATATTGATCTAAAAAATTATAGAATCAAGATTAGTAAAAAGGAGGTGATATTGCCGCGCGGATGGCGGGGGAGGTTTCTTATTTTCAGAGGACGTTGTCCTGGCGGTTTGCTAACATGTGGTCCCATGTGTCAATGCTTTACCAAGCCGATCCGTGTCCCACATGAGGCAGAACAACTGCAGAAGCAACACGTGGTTAAGTTGAAGAAGATGAGGGAGAAGCGGATTCAGCAATGAGTGAAACGATGGTTTCTTTGTCCCTACAACTTCTTTTTTTAGCATTATTACTTCGTCCCTCCAACTTAACTGCGGGAAAGGTGCAGCTTTGTGATTTGACGCCTCATTGCTCATTACTAAGCCGGCGCCATGGCTAGGGTGCTTCACCCTGGCTGCTCTGCATTGTATTCCGGTATGGCACGTGGACCCGGTAGCTTGATGTCCCACATGTCGGTGAAAGGGACTAGAAGATTTATGAAAGGGAGCGCTCCACTCGTACGACGGAGGAGTACACGACACGACGGCCTAGTGAACTATCACTTGTACTGTATAGTACTATAGTTTTGCTGTTTCGCATGATACATCGATACAAACCCGATTAAACAGGAAAGGGCGGGATTTTTCCCGCGTGGTAGATGATACTAGCCATACATTTCAAAGGCAATTTTAATGTATGCAAACTGAATAATTAAGGCCTTTCCCAGTGCTCCATGGTGTACAGGTGCTAAGGATGCCACATAGGCAGAAAAATGATGTGGCAAAGCAATTAAAAAGGAGAGAGAGGATTATGGTGACCCCAACAAGAACCAATGCTAAGCACGTGAACCTAGACAAAAAGACTACCAACCAATACATGAAGGAGTTTTATTACTAAACAATTAAATAGAGAAGGCTTAGCTACAAAACCTAAGCACCGATGCATTAGGGACATTAGTTGCTAAGCATTTTAATGCACTTAGCACCCCACTTTAGCACCAATGCATTGGGAGAGGTCTAAGTAACAATATGATATCTAGTAAAACTAAAAACACATATGATTTATTGTGTTAGAGTGTAGTAGTAGTGTTGTATTGCATAGTTGTTAGATGTAACATGCGAGAACTTGTAGAGATGTAGTTTTGGAGGGCCTACGGAGAGAAAAGCGTAATGTGGTCACCTAACTTTAGAATAAGCTGATTACGGTCACTATATACGTTTTGCGGTGATTATACGGTCACTTGCTCATGGTTCAGCATCGGATTGCACTCTGTTGACCGGCCAAATAGTCTGCGTGTCGCCATGTTGACTAGTTAAATTGACCACGTTCCTTGTGGGTCCCACCTATCAGTTCGCATAGGGAAAAGGTCAGATAAACACAAATTTACGCAGGTGTGACAAGACTCCAACCCGTGCGCGGGAATCACCTAGTTGTGTATGTGTCTGTCAGGGCCTGATGTGTGCGCATGCACGTGTAGGTTGAGCACTTGAGCGTGAGAGTGTGTGTTGGTCGTGTGGTGTACTGGTGTGTGCATGCATGCGTGCGTGTGTGCGTGTGAGTGTTGCGTGCGTGCGTGGCTACGTGTGTACGTGTGAGTGTTGCGTGCGTGTGTTGTTGCATGTGTTTATGTGAGTGTTGTGTGGATGCAGTTCATGTGCATGCGTGCATGTGTGTATAATCACCACACCAGCTCCTATGTGTTAAAACAGACGGCTCAGCATACCAATACAAGGCCACCTTGTCCGCTGTGCCCGCGGTCATGACTTCGAACCACCGTCCAAATATATTTTTGTCGTTTGTTTTCATTCTTACTAGCAAGATGCCCGTGCGTTGCATGTAACATCAAGATGCATTTGTATGACTAGTTTATCTTGTGAGAGAAAAGGATGAACGAGGGAAGGCCTTATTTGCAAATGTGGAGAGGTGTGTGGGTACCCTTTTGCAAAATTGCCATAGTTTCTTTCCTATCCGTCAGATATAAATCGGATGGCCTATATTGCAGGATGGCAGGCACACCATCATCACCAACTCTGTTTTTTATAAGAGTGTATTTTATGTATTTTATAAGAGTGTAGATGTAGGGTAGATACAAGTCGACAGGTGGGCAAGATGGTAGTGAGGTAATGTGATGCAACACTAGAGGTGCCATGTGGAGCGTTTAACTGGTCAACTAGTCATGTCATGAGCAAATACAGAGTTGTACGGTGAGCCCGTGACTGTATAATAACCACTAAATATAAATGGTGACCGTAATGAATAGATTCTGAAGTCCAATGTACGTATCGTGCTTTCGCTTCAAATATGATCATCATTGCATATATCGCAAGAGAAAGATGAAACATGCGTGAATTTTCTGGGGGCTTACTTTTAGAGGACCTGGAGATAGTTTTGTGTGCATACCTGAAAGGGGCCTACAAGGGGGGTATGCGATGGAGAAAGAGATGCTCTTCGTTTCTCTTTGTTATGACTAACTTTGTATATAGTATAAAAATATACAAATTCACAGTGCGGAATAAATATCATTGTGGGCACCATGCAATGCAAATTAGCGTCCGTACTCCTCCATATAACTTTGTAATGTTGTATATATGTAGAAACTCTAAAATAATTTTTTGGCCACACTTTATTCAAAAGGAATGTTGTATGTGAAATAAATGTGAAGAGAGGGCTTTTTAGATCAATGGGGTACGTGATGTAACATGTGTGAATGTGCAGCTGATGCATTTGGCGGGGCCTAGAGAGGTATGTGTGTGTATTACGTATTCGAGAGAGGCATGGATAGATGGGCCGAACGGGGGGCATGGGAGAGATAGCATGAGAAATGAGAGTGTTCTAGAGAGAGAGAGAGAGAAATATGATGTCACGACAAGAGATTCCATTCCCTTGAGTGTGTATATGCAAGGGGGGAGGGAACAGAGGCACCAGGAGAACTTTTTTGTGTGTGTGGTGTTTGTGTTGGTATGTGTGGGTGTGAGAAGATAATGAGACGTGGGGGCAGTGGGTGTGTCACTGCGTGAGGTCCGATGGGTCGAGGTGAGGCCCTTCGTTCGGTTCCGTCCTGCGCCACATTGGTCGGCCTGTGACGCATTTAGGAAGACCCATGGATGACTAGTCGTACAAGACAAAGATAGCAGAATTGTGAAGGACTCTGTGTCCACTGACAAAGCCGGCTAGGATTTGTAAACCTAGGTTCTTGGACTAAGGTAACCCCTTTATCTCACTATTCATCCAACCTAACTTTAAGGGGCATCCTACAGAATGCTCTACTAGAATCATACTCGTCGATTAGGAAGAGAGGTGTGAGACAATGCGTGAGAGACAGGCCTAAAGATAATGTGTGTACATGAGACACGTAGGCAGGTCCATGTATATACCTAAGGCGGTCGATGGGGATTGTGTGTGTGTATGTTTGCGAGAGGAGGAGTGCTTGTGATAAAGGTTAGTGAAAACAGTTGTAAATGGTTACGAGAGGGAGGGAGGGTTATATCTAGAGCATGTGTGCGAGAAAGACACCTCGGGAGAGAGTGTGTGAGCATGTGTGAGAGACCACCGATGGAGAATGAAACTACACGTAAAAGACTGTTGTACACATTGATTAAAGATATAAATTGTATCCAAATATTAGGATGGCATCATGATATTTGCAATTCGCGTAAGGAGCGGTCATTGATCCATCAGACATCTAGATTCTATTGAATTTGAGCATGTTTGTGTTATTATTCGACACAATTGATCCACATAGTTAGTACTTTGAACTTCAGACAATGCATCGCTTTAGCAATCGAATATAAATGTGAGTATAGTTCATGTTGTTTGTGTAAAGCACATTATACATACGAAAGTTACACAATGAACATTATAAATAGCTACCTATGAACTAGCATGCATTTGAATTCAACTTAAGGTGGTTTAAAAAAATCGAATTCAACATGAAGTCCATTCAATTATTTGAATTTGATATCATGGCATTTGTAAACCATACCTAAATTATGGGGGCACCAATCTTTGCTCTGATTTTGTACATAATAGCATATGTAGTCGTGTACAAAACAGATTCAAATTTAGATCCTCCATTCCAAAATAATCGTAGTTATAGGATTTTCAAGTGTCAAAATTTCAAAAAGAAGCGGATAATTTAATGAGGTTTTCAAACATACAAGGTAAAATATAACGTTGTCTATTTAGGTCAATCGTCATAGTTCAAGAGTACTCTAAACGTGAATGCTTGTGTTTCAAAATTTCAAACGAAGCGCCAAAAGAGCCTCTACTCGCTCGAAACCGCATGAGACTAATGTTTGGTAGTACAAGGAAATTACTTTTCTAATAACTCCGACCCGTGAAACCTACCGGCCCGATGTCCAAAGGTCTAAACCGGGGTAGGTTTGTAGCTTCATCTAGACGCCATGCAACCGCCTCCGAAAAACATTCATACACAATGGCCGCCTAAGCACACATGCGCGTGGCCGAAATCGCTCCCGCCCACTATTTGGGACACCTGGGATTACCATCCTACCCCCGACCCGCAGTAGGTCCGAAATTTAAGAGGGGGGCAAAGTTTGTACTTTCCCCAAATTTCAAACAAGTGCGTCCCATCTTCTATTCAAAAAAGCCAAAAACAAGCGCGTCCCAGACCGGAACGTGGTTCCCCCCCAACCGTCTGATTCCCCATTCGTACTCCGTGGGCGCCACAACTACCTCTCCACCAGCCGTGAAACCCTAGCGTCCTCCGTCCGCCACCCCATCCCACCCATCAACCGCCGCCCTCCTCCATTACACCGGAGCCGATACCCCGACGTCGTCATCCACCGCAACCTCAACCGCAACACCCTCCACGGCTAGTAGTTGAAGCCGAGGCCGAGCCATCCGTACTCGACCTAGTTCAACCACGCCATCCTGCGCCTCACCGCTGTCGCTCCAACTTCGCCACCCTCCACCGCACCGGAGCTGTTACTGCTACGCCGTCCTTCACCGCCTCGGATCTGCTTCCCCTTCGCCGACATACGGCCACGGCAACATAGTCAACAATTTGGCCATGGGTTCGTCCCAGCATGCACCCTCCAGAACATCGGTTTCCCCGGTAAAAAGAAGAAGATCGGCACGACATGTGGAGGTGAGCACACCGGCAACCGGAAATGGTACTCCTCTTACCTTATTCGTGCAAATCTTACGTGTCTGCTTGCACGGTATTCATCCCACAGAATACACTAGTTGACCGCTTCTTCTTGATGCTAGATGTTCCTAGTAACTCGCGATGCACAAGGTTTCTCCTCATATACAATTTCACCTTAGCTAAAGGTCCGTCACCCCCCTGAATTTAAATTTCTGGCCAGTTGATTCCCAATTAACGGAAGCATTCCCCGGCGTAACAGGCGCTAGTACGCCTATTACGCTGGGGAAGCAGCACCTTGGTGTTTATCTTAGGGGCGTGTGCGGCCTAGAGCTACTGGCGCCCGATCTGGAGGTCGGTCGGGATTAAAGGGATGGCCTAGGGGCGCTGCCAAGCACGGCGGTGGTGTGAGGTCGAGGGGAGGGCGGGGCGGCGGAGGCAGGGGTCTGGGTCGGTGGTCGCTGGCGGTTCGAGAAAGATCGTCAACAGTGACTGGCGGGAGGTAGATGAAGGCCATCTGCCCGTTCCTTATAGATCAGATGGTTCATTAAAAAAATCAACTGACCTATTTATTTTCAGTCAACTGTTATCTTAGATATGACCACATGTGGTGGTGTGCTGGAGGAGTACCTGCATTTCCTGTGCTCATATATTACAAAATCATACGGAGTAGAATCTAATTTTGTTTGCCATGCAATGTTGTAGAGCTATCATATGTCTCCTGTCATTTATTTTTCAGCCACCTACTATCTGCTACTTTTACAGTGCACTAGTTCTGCACACACTTCACCCATACTCTCACTATTGTGTTTTTATGCAAGGGTATTTCAGAGTCTGCAGAAGCAAAAAAGATAAGAGAGAAGTTGAACCAGCTTTCTTCGCGGTTAGGCATGACACGTTACAACGCTATAAAGGGTGCAGTGCCAGTAGATGGAGACGCTAAACGTAGCTCTGGAGTTGATGACCTCGCTCGCAATGAACCACCATCCCAGGTGCTTGCTTTAACTTCGTGGTGTCATATGTGGTTGCATGTTCCATATGGTGTCTAGCTTGTATTCGAAAGGCCGAAGTCAGTCTTTGGGGCTGTTTGGTTCTAGGCCTAGCATTGCCACACTTTGCCACATATTTTTGCCAAGCTTGCCTAAGGTTAGTTCATCAAAATGAAAGCCACAAGTTGGCAAGCCTAAGGGAATCTTGCCACATTTTTTGTGTGTATGCAATGTGGGGTCCAAGTGTGGCTTGCCTAAGGTGTGGCTTCCCTAAGGTGTGGCTTGAACCAAACACTCACCTAAGTTAGTCAAACTTGCCTAGCTTTAGGTGTGGCAACATTTGGCAAAGTTAGTCACAAACCAAACAACCCCAAGATAAGGAAAGCTATTTTTTTACATGAACCACCATCCTGTGAGCACCAGAAGACAAATAGCTAGTCAGGACACTGGTCGAGCCAGTGACAAGCCCAGCAAAGATAGGCATCACCTGGAAGACAACTAAAAAGCTGCGATGGTGGCAAAGCAGCCCACCTCCCACCAGGCTCTCAGGTCCTAGATGATCATGCTCACCACTCCAGCCGGATGTCTAGCTTGTATTGCTTCCAATTTGGTTAAATTGCATCTGCTTAGCTTACACATTATACCTTTGAATATGACATGCCTTTCTATTTTTGGTACATACTAGTACATCTGTGTATTAACCATGTTCTTACATCAAACTAATGTTCTTGTGTATCCCTCATCAATCACTTATGATGAGGCAAGCAGGCAAGGGGACTACTCCTCATTTAAAGAATGCAGTGTCAGCCTCCCGACATGATTCTCAAGAAACAGAAATGCTAGATGAGGATAGTGAACGTAGCTCTGTAGTTGATTACAACATTTCCCCTACACTAGCATCGCAGGTGCTTGCTCTAACTTGGCAGCGTGATATGTGGTTGCATGTTGCATATGGTGTCTAGATTGTAATTCTTCCAATCTGGTTAAACTGCATGTGCTAGTCTGCTTAGCTTATACATTATACATGTTAATGTGACATGCCTTCCTGTATTTAGTACATAGTACATCTGTCTATTAAGCATATCCTTACATAAAACTATTGTTTTTTTGTATCCCGCATCAATCAATATGACGAGACACCTTTAGTATATGCAGTGCGATATTAGTTGCATCTTTCATATGATTTATAGCATGCGCTGCTTCTAATTTGTTGAAATTCCATTTATGATGGGACGCTTTTAACTTGGCAGAGTCATATTGGTTGCATCTTTCATGTGGTGTCTAGCTTGCATTGCTTCTTATTTGTTGGAATGGTTTCTGCTTAGTTTACACAAACAATTATGAACATGCCATGCCGTCCTATTTTTCGTACATATTCCATCTTGGTATCATGTGTTTGCCTTACATCAAAGTAGTGATTGTCAGTATCTTGCATGAATGAATTCTGAAGAGAGAATTTTATTGCTTTTTCTTGTCAGTTTTACTTGACAATTCAAAATCAATAAAGCGGAAGGAAGTTAGCAAGGCAGAGGATAAAGGTGCTCCTTCCAAATGGAGGGCCTCTATAGTTTCTACTCCTCCACACCCCCAAGATGATTTCCAAGACAACACATGCATAGACACTCAACAAAGCTGTGTTTATGATGAGCACGTCTCCCCTAGTGCACCATCACCAGTGCTCCCTCTAACTTGGCACTGTTATATGTGGTTGCATGTTATGTGTGATGTCTAGATTGTATTGCTTCTAATTTTGTTGAATTCCATCTGCTTACTTTACACATTATACTTGAATAAGACACGTGTTCCTGTTTCTAGAACATACAATATCTGTCTATCGCACCATGTTCTTACATCAAATTACTACTGTTGTGTAACCTGCAACAATCACTTATCATAAGACACGTTTGACTTTGGAGTGTGATATAGGTTACATCTTGCATTCTTTTCTAGCTTGTACTACTAATTTTTTGAAATGGCACTTAATGACGAGACAGTTTTAACTTTGTAGAGTGATATTCGTTGCATCTTTCATATGGTGTCTAGCTTTCATTGCTTCTAATTTGTTGAAATGCCTTCTCCTTAGTTTACACATCATAAGTTGTGAATATGCAATGTTGTGAATATGAAATGGCACTAATGACGAGAGACCTCTAACATGGTAGTGTGATGTTGTTTGCATCTTGCATATGATTTATTTCTTGTACTGCTTCACATTTGTTTAAACGCCATTTATGATGACACATTGTTAACTTGGCAGAGCGATATTTGTAGCATCTTTCATATGGTGTCTACCTTCCATTGCATTGCTTCTAATTTGGTGAAATGTCTTCTTCTTAGTTTACACATCATAGTTTTGGTTATCTCTTCCGTCCTGTTTTCATACATATTACATCCTCCTATCATGTGGTTGTCTAACATCAAAGTTCAGTTTGTCTGCATCACGCATCAATTTGTTCTAAAGAACTAAATTGTTATTCGTTTTTCTTGTCGGCTTGACTTAACATGGCACAGAGAAAGAGGAAGAAACACAGAATGGCAGGGAATGAGAAGCGGATGAATCGTGCAGATTCTGCTGGTACTGATGGTGCAATAGAAGGTCAAAGTACAGCGGAAAATTCTACAAACACGGCATCCCATGCTACACGAGCTGCAAAAAAAAGCCAAACAGAAACAAATAGCTGCCACCAAACAAGCAGAGACAGCCCTAGTTCTGGCAACACCTACCAAAGTACTACCAGCTGCACGACTTACTCGTGCGTCAACTGAGCTAGCAGCACGTTCCCAAGCTCCCTTGCCACCTGACACTACTTCCCAAGCACTCTTGACACAAGACGAGTTGGCAATATCAGATGAACCTTGTGAGCTTCAACAGCAAGAAGGTAGTTGCTGGAGTCAAGTTACAGTTGTATGCTTCTTTATATGTAGTCTCACAGTTTGATGTACACTAACACTTCCTATGTTCGTTGTTGGACTAGCACCTAGGCGCAAGAGAAAACAAACATCAGGGATAATGCTCGATAGGTTAACTAAATCTAGAGGAGGAAGAATGGAGATCCGTTTTGAGGCAGGTTTAAAAAGGCCACGTGATGCTACAGAGTCAGCCAAGTTAGTATCAGAGGCAGCGGCTGCCGTTAGGTGTCATGTACATATCCTCCCAACATGGATTCAGTACAGGAATGACAAAGACGAAACCAAGTTCAACACCTTCCTCGACCATTTATCTATAAGTATGGTTATGTATGGAAACTAGTAATATCGTCTTGCTCTGTCCCATACTTTCTAGGTTGCTGATAATGAGACTCCCATAATTTTCAACAGATGAGGTTCAAGTTGGATAGCCAAGATGATGCAACAAGACAAGCTTGCACCCATGTTTTCAAGTCTCCTCTGTGACAGTATCGGTATAACTTGAGGAAAACTCACTTTGAAGGCAAGGCTAACAGTGAACTTTCCCAAACATCTCCAGTGGAAAATATATCGGATGAAGACTGGAGGGGCCTTGTCAAACAATGGTCTGATCCGAAGTATCAGGTACATTATATATATGTGATCAAATCACATGTTGAAGTCCTATTTACGCATGTGCCACACAAATCTATCTTCTTGTAGGTGAACTATTCAAAGAACAAGGCCAACCGTACGAAAGTGAAATTCCAACAGACGACAGGATCTCGTAGCTATATTGCACACTGCGAGGCTCTTGTAATTAGCTGTTGTTTCACTTTTTTCATTGTACCATATTATCAGATCTATATTGACTTGTTCAAAATGCAGAGGAAAGCCCGCAAGGACCAAAAAGTACCTGAACCAAATGCTGTGGAAATCTTCATGGACTGTCACACCAGCAAGAAGAAGGGCATGACTACACTAGTCAAAGCCGCTATTGTAAGTCCTTAATCCTCATGCCTTTTAACTACTACTTATTCTGACTTGTGCCTTGAACTGCATGGTTTGCAGCCAATGTCTATTACTCTTTTCAATTTTATACACAATTTTCTTAGCGTATCATTGCACCTTACAAGGTTTAAAAGAGAGGAGTGGTGTTCCTTTGATCTTTTCCCGTAATCTAGTTCCGTGCTGGACTTGCCCACACAACGTTACAATTGCTTGTTTGTCTGTTCTCAGTTGTTTTGTGATATGAATGATGTCATACTATGCTTACCGTATTATAAACTTCATCTCTTTATCCTTAGCCCTCAATACAATGTGAAGAAATAGACAATACATTAGCGATGATACATGGTCATATGTTTGGAACCTGGTTTTATTATGTACTTTGCAATAAAATATAACTAATATTTTACATGGGTTCACCAGATAAGTTCTGTATATAGACCAAGGCTATTTTGTTTGGTTTTGCTGCCTCCTTAATATTTTCTGTTCTGGTACTACTAATGTAAAACCTCAACTTTTCAGCGAGCTATGGAGAAAAATGGTGGAACTGCCACCTTCTGAAGGTGGCGAGGCAACTATAACCGCAATGTCATCTCTTGCTGCAGTGGGTCAGTACCTTTCCACTAACAGTGCCAAAAGCACGTTCCTGCGTAATACTAGGTTGGTTGTTAAGGCAATATCGTCCAAACTGCCTCATGATCAAGATATGCAAGCTCAAAGCAATGTTGTATCTGCACTCCAGACACAAGTCCATTCCCTAACAGAGACTCTTTGTGAAACAAGGAGCGACATTGTTCGATGTCATCAAGATATGCATGGTTTTGAAACCAGACTATCAGACATTTGCTATGTTGTTCAGGAGCCTAGGGGAAATGAAGGTGACAGTTATGGTGCTCCATCGGACAATACAGCATGAAAACGTAACAGTCAGGTCAAATGAACTGAGCTTCTGAACTTCTGGTTGTGCATTTATCTGCTAGACTGTGAAGTTTTATGCCAACCTTCCTTTTGTTATATAGTTGTAATTTGTTTTGGTGCGATACAAAATCTATTATTAACGTGCAGCCACCGGCTAAAGAAAACAGCAAGCCATTTTTGTATAGTCTAGGGTGTTCCCTATATTTGCACTGGTGGCGATCTTTGATGCCGAGTGGATGTAATCTGTGCAATCGCCTTAATAGCCTAGCGTTAGTTTCGGCCTTATTTATTTCCTAGTCTTCTTTTTCCCTGGTTTGCTAGTGGCCGCAACAACCATGGGCCATATACGGGCCGTAGGATCCATGGGTTTCCTATGGGCCGTAGGATCCATGGGTCTCCTACGGGCCGTCGATAAATGGGCCTCCAACAGGGCAGTAGAATCGGTGGGCCTCGGTCCATCGGATAAATGGATCTACATGGGTCATAAACAAGCATAATTGGTATTGGCCTAGCACGGTAACAAGCCGTTAACACGCCGTAGGACAGCAAAGGCTTAATTTTGTCACAGGCATAACGGGTCGTTAATGGGCCAGAATATAGGATGGGCTGGAAACGGCGCAACGGGTTAACAGGCCAGAAACGGGCCGACTCTTGCCATGGGCCAAATTTGGCCCAACGGGGTAACAGGCCAGTAACGGGCCGACTCTTGCCAAGGGCCGAATTTGGCCCATTAGGGGAACAGGCCAGTAACAGGCCAGAAGTAGTCGAGGGCTGAAAAGGAGCCCAAGAACGTATGGGCCGTCAATAGGCCGAAAGCTAACACGGGCTGGAAACGGCCCATGTAAATCACGGGCCGTTAACGGGTACAAAGAAAATTACTGTTCATTATGGGCTAGAGTCACCATGGGCGTGTAAAGGGCCGAAAGATATGAAGGCCTCATATGGGCCGAAAGACATCGTGGGCCATACATGGGCCGAAAGTGGAAAGGGCTGGTGTTATATTCGACGACCCACATGACGTTGTTGGGCCGATTTCCTTTAGGGCCTAACGGGACGTGAGTTAATGGGCCATAAAATGGGCTATTTGCAAAGAGACCGTTAATAGGATTTTCATGGGCCAGCCCGTTAACTTTCGACCAAGTCAAACGGGCCGGCTTTGTAAGCTAAATGGGCCAGTGGTGGGACATGGCACGTGTTGACATATCATAGGCGCCTATCAGACCCACTGACGAGCTGACACGTGTTTCGTCCGGCCAATAAGAATTTTACACGTGGAAATTCCCATTGGTCGGGGTTGTTAACGGGTTATCAGATCCAAAACCCGACCCGATAGCTTAACGGTATTCCGTTACGGTGGATGCCACATGTCGGTCACCCTTGACGAAAGCACTTCGGTGACGCACGATTTATCATCATGGAAGTGGACACTCCCGTGATGATAATTTTGGTAATGTCATGGAACACTTCTACGACAGCACAGGTATGATTATCTTGATTCTGTCATAAAATCGTCATGGATGTACATGCATGACAAAAAACGCGGCCTACTGTGACAAACACGTATCATCATGAAAGTGTATTTTTTTGTAGTGCAGGTACCAATCTGAGGTTTTGGTACAAAGATTTGATATAAGAGTGAACTGGGGTTTGAGAGGAGATGGTGTTGGTGAAGACGTTGATGGAGATTGACCCCCTCCCGATGAGAGGATCGTTGGTGATGACGATGGTGATGATTTCCCCCTCCCGAAGGGGAGTTTCCCCGGCAGAACAGCTCCGCCGGAGCCCTAGATTGGTTCCGCCAAGGTTCCGCCTCGTGGCGGCGGAGTTTTCATCCCGTGAGCTTGCTTATGATTTTTTTCCGGGGTAAAAGACTTCATATAGCAGAAGATGGGCACCGAAGGGCTGCCAGGTGTCCCACGAGGCAGGGGGCGCGCCCAGGGGGGTAGGGCACCCCCTACCCTCGTGGGTGGTGGGTGGCCCCCCTCAGGTATTTCTTCTGCTGAATATTTTTTATTAATTCCCAAAATGACTTTCGTGGAGTTTCAGGACTTTTGGAGCTGTGCAGAATAGGTCTCTAATATTTGCTCCTTTTCCAGCCCAGAATCCCAGCTGCCAGCATTCTCCCTCTTCATGTAAACCTTGTAAAATAAGAGAGAATAGCCATAAGTATTGTGACATAACGTGAAATAACAGCCCATAATGCAACAAATATCGATATAAAAGCATGATGCAAAATGGACGTATCAACTCCCCCAAGCTTAGACCTCGCTTGTCCTCAAGCGGAAGCCGATATCGAAAAATATGTCCACATGTTTAGAGATAGAGGTGTCGATAAAAAAATAAAATACGTACATGAGGGCATCATGATCATTCTTATAACAGCAACATATATATATTGTCATATGATTTCTTATGCTCAAGTAACAATCTATTCACAGTGTCAAGTATGATTCAGAAACTTCATTGAGAACTAACAAACTATAATCTCAGTCATTGAAGCAAATTGCAATTTATTATAACATAGGAAAGAGTCAATATAAGATCTTTTCAGCAAGTCCACATACTCAACTATCATTTAGTATTTCACAATTGCTAACACTCACGCAATACTTATGGTTATGGAGTTTTAATCGGACACAGAGAAAGATAGGGGCTTATAGTGTTGCCTCCCAACCTTTTACCTCAAGGTTAATGTCAACAATAATAGTTCATACTAACTTTTATATATATCAGGATCTTTCCAACATGATGTGCTTGCCAAAGGATAAAATGAAAAAAGGGAAAGGTGAAGATCACCTTGACTCTTGCATAATGTAAAAGATAGGCCCTTCGCAGAGGGAAGCAGAGGTTGTCATGTGCTTTTTGGTTGGATGCACGAAATCTTAATGCAAAAGAACGTCACTTTATATTGCCACTTGTGATATGAACCTTTATTATGCAGTCCGTCGCTTTTATTACTTCCATATCACAAGATCGTATAAAGCTTATTTTCTCCACACTAATAAGTCATACATATTTAGAGAGCAATTTTTATTGCATACAACATGACAACTTACTTGAAGGATCTTACTCAATCCATAGGTAGATATGGTGGACTCTCATGGCAAAACTAGGTTTAAGGATATTTGGAAGCACAAGTAGTATCTCTACTTGGTGCAAGGAATTTGGCTAGCATGAGGGGGAAAGGCAAGCTCAACATGTTTGGATGATCCATAACAATATACTTTAACTGAGATGTGAGAAAACATAACCCATTACGTTGTCTTCCTTGTCCAACATCAAATTTTTAGCATGTCATATTTTAATGAGTGCTCACAATCATAAAAGATGTCCAAGATAGTATATTTATATGTGAAAACCCCTCTTTCTTTATTACTTCCTATTAATTGCAATGATGACCAAAACTATGTTTGCCAACCCTCAACAACTTTTAATCATCATACTCTCTATATGTGAAGTCATTACTTTCTATAAGATTAATATGATCTCTTGATTTCTTTTATTATTTTATTCCCTCAAGATCATAGCAAGATAGCAAAGCCCTTGACTCAACACTAATCTTTATTATATATAGCTCACATACTCAATTACATGGAGGGATCACAAAGCAAAACTCGAAACTAATTCATACCAAAAATGTATTCTACTAGATCAAGATATTACCAAAAGGATCGAACTAAGAAAAACGGTAGAGATAGGAGTGTGATGGTGATACGATACCGGGGCAACTCCCCCAAGCTTGGCAGTTGCCAAGGGGAGTACCCATACCCATGTGATTATGTCTTCTTTGCTGGTGAAGAGGGTGGTGATGATGATGGATAGTCACACATCGAGCGTAGGAGCTCTTCCAATTTGCAGATAATGTCCTTGAGTGCGATGATATGATCCTTCAACAAAATATTTTCCTGTGTGAGATACTTGTTTTGTATGCGAGCTAACTCAATCATCTTGAAAGCTTCAATCTTAGTTGGGGTAAAGAGGTTAGGAAGAGGTTAAAGGATGTTTTCTTCTTCTGCCACCGGAGCTTGATCCTCCATGGCCTTCTTGATCCCATCATCCTTGCTGATCTCCCCAGGTTCTTCTCTCTTCAGTTCTATCTTCAATACCCAAGCATCCTTGTCTTCGTTGTTGGAGGAGGGTGACGTCATGATGCCTGGCCTTGACAAATCTGACAGAAAACAGCTCGAAACAAAGACAGAGGATATTTGTGTGATACGGTGGTCAAAACCTACGGGAGATTATATAATGAATTTTTATTGAACGAAAGAAGTATCATGCAAGAAAACGGAGTCCAGAGAGCACACGAGGTGCCCACGAGGCAGGGGGCGCGCCCTCCACCCTCGTGGATGCCTTGTGTCCTTCCCGGACTACTTCTTATTTTCCTATTTTCTTAAATAATCCAAAACGGAAAAAAATTGCTATTAGAACTATTTTAGAGCCGGTTTACTTACTGTACCACATACCTATTCCTTTTCGGAGTTTGAAACTTTCTGGGAAGTGTCCCTTATGTATTCCTCCGGGGTTACGGTTTCAATAACATTAGTTTCAACATTTATAGGATTACCTGAGATATAATGTTTGATTCTTTGACCGTTCACCATCTTTGGATTTGTGCCTTCGAAGTTGTTGATTTTTATGGCACCGGAACGATAGACCTCCTCGATAACGTAAGGGCCGTCCCATTTAGAGAAAAGTTTTCCTGCAAAAATCTTAAATGAGAGTTGAATAGCAACACATAATCACCTACGTTAAACTCATGCTTTTGTATCCTTTTGTCATGCCATCTTTTAACTTTTTCGTTAAATAGTTTGGCATTCTCATAGGCTTGGGTTCTCCATTCATCAAGTGAGCTAATGTCAAATAACCTCTTCTCACCAGAAAGTTTGAAATCATAATTGAGCTCTTTAATGGCCCAATATGCCTTATGTTCGAGTTTGAGAGGTAAGTGACATGCTTTTCCATAAACCATTTTATACGGAGACATACCCATAGGATTCTTATATGCAGTTCTATAAGCCCATAATGCATCATCAAGTTTCTTGGACCAATTCTTTCTAGATCTATTAACAGTCTTTTGCAAGATTAATTTAAGATCTCTGCTACTCAATTCTACTTGACCACTAGACTATGGGTGATAAGGATATGCAATTCTATGATTAACATCATACTTGGCAAGCATTTTACAGAAAGCACCATGAATAAAATGTGAACCACCATCAGTCATTAAGTATCTAGGGACTCCAAACCTCGGAAAATAACTTCTTTAAGCATCCTAATAGATGTGTTATGATCAGCACTACTAGTTGGAATAGCTTCTACCCACTTAGTAACGTAATCAACAGCAACTAAAATATGTGTATACCCATTAGAGGCAGGAAACGGTCTCATATAGTCAAAGCCCCAAACATCAAATGGTTCAATAACAAGAGAATAATTCATAGGCATTTCTTGACGTCTACTAATATTACCAATTCTTTGACATTCATCACAATACAAGACAAACTTACGGGCATCTTTGAAGAGAGTAGGCCAATAAAAACCGGATTGCAATACCTTATGTGCAGTTCTATCTCCAGTGTGGTGTCCTCCGTATGCCTCGGAGTGACACTTGCGTAGGATCTGTTCCTGTTCATGCTTAGGTACACAACGTCTAATAACACCATCTACTCCTTTATAAAGGTGTGGGTTATCCCAGAAGTAATGTCTTAAATCATAGAAGAACTTTTTCTTTTGCTGGTATGTGAAACTAGGTGGTATGAATTTAGCAACAACGTAATTAGCATAATCAGCATACGATGGAGCAGTACGAGAAGCATTTATGACAGCTAATTGTTCATCAGGAAATCTATCATTAATAGGTAGTGGGTCATCAAGAACATTCTCTAACCTAGAGAAGTTGTCTGCAACGGGGTTCTTAGCTCCCTTTCTATCAATAATATGCAAATCAAATTCTTGTAGTAAGAGAACCCATATAATAAGTCTAGGTTTAGCATCTTTCTTTTCCATAAGATATTTAATAGCAGCATGATCAGTGTGAACAGTTACTTTGGAATCAACAATATAAGATCTGAACTTATCACAAGCAAATACAACTGCTAAGAATTCTTTTTCAGTAGTAGCATAATTTCTCTGGGCAATGTCTAGAGTTTTACTAGCATATTGAATAACATTTAGTTTCTTATCAACTCTTTGTCCTAGAACAACACCTACAGCATAATCACTAGCATCACACATAATCTCAAAGGGTAAATTCCAATCAGGTGGCTGAACAATAGGTGCAGAAATCAAAGCATTCTTAAGTATTTCAAACGCTTCTACACAATCATCATCAAAGACAAAAGGAATATCTTTTTGCAATAGATTAGTCACAGGCCTAGAAATTTTAGAAAAGTCCTTAATGAACCTCCTATAAAAACCGGCATGGCCAAGGAAACTTCTTATACCTTTAATGTCCTTGGGACACGACATCTTTTCAATAGCATCAACCTTAGCTTTATCAACTTCAATACCTCTCTCAGAAATTTTATGCCCCAAGACAATTCATTAACCATAAAGTGACACTTTTCCCAATTCAAGATGAGACTAGTATCTTCACATCTCTGCAAAACTCGATCAAGGTTGCTAGAGCAATCATCAAAAGATGATCCATAAACGGAGAAATCATCCGTGAATACCTCACAAATATTTTCACAAAAGTCAGAGAATATAGCCATCATGCATCTTTGAAAGGTAGCAGGTGCATTATATAAACCAAAAGGCATACGTCTATAGGCAAAAGTACCAAAAGGGCAAGTAAAAGTAGTCTTTTCTTGATCCTCTGTTGACACAGGTATTTGAGAGAAATCAGAGTAACCATCTAGAAAGCGAAAATGTGTATGTTTGGACAATCCTTCTAGCATTTGATCAATAAAAGGTAAAGGGTAATGATTCTTTTTAGTAGTTGTCGGGGGTTGGGTGCGACATATGCCAAAGGATGGCTTATCATGGTGGGAGCGAGTAGAACGTCGCCGGTGCCAGGAAACGGGATGAGGCGAAGGCATGCACGCCGGCGAATCTTACCTAGCTTCGGGGCTCTCCGGGGAGATAACACCCCTACTGCTGCTCTGCGGGGTCTCCGCATGATCACTAAGGCATAGTGACTACAAGGTTGCTCCTAGAGCTGTATTCAGGAGGTAGAAGAAGGCAAGGCTAGCTCTCTCCTTCCTATATGATCTGGTCTAATGCTAATGGATGCCAACCCTTTGCATGGGTGCCCCGGGGAGTTTATATAGGCCTACCCCCCGGGGGTACAATGGTAATCCAGCTGGGCGCGAGTCCTAGTCGTCGGTCTCTCAGGTCGCCGTCTTCTCCGTCGACTGCTGGGGCCCGCCGACTTGTGGGCCCCACCGGCGAGTCCGGTACTGTAGCCGTGATTCTGATGACGCAGGCTTGGTCACGGGGTCATGGCAACAGTGCCGCCGTCTATCGAGCGATCACTGTCGTTACTCCCCGTCTTGTCTGGTTAATGGCGCGTGGGACCCGTGGGAGAGGCCGGCCATCTCTAGGGAGCCGACTCCCACAAGGCCGCCTTCGGGGCGTATCTGCCGTCTTCCATGCTCTCACTGACAGGCGGATCCGCCGTCTCTGAGCCGTACAGGTAGACCATCGTGGCTACAGTGTGCCGCCCACTGAGGCTGAGGTTAAGGCAGGCATGGCAACAATGCCGGGCCACGCCGGAGATCTCCAGCGGTACGGCACGCTATAGCCATGCCAGCCCCACGTAAGCAGGAGGTGACGGCCACGCCGTGGTCGTACCCGCCTCGCCTATCTTGATGAGAGTGGAGCTGCGGGCCGACTCTCTATAGCCGGCTCCTCCGGAAGTCACCGACCATGAGTCGGCTTATCTTGGAGTCGCCACCTGAGACTCGGCTTATCCTGGAGTCACCATCTGGGACTCGGCTTATCTTGGAGTCGCCATCTGGGACTCGGCTTATCCTGGAGTCGCCATCTGGGACTCGGCTTATCTTGGAGTCGCCATCTGGGACTCAGCTTATCCTAGAGCCGCCATCTGGGACTCGGCTTATCTTGGAGTCGCCATCTGGGACTCGGCTTATCTTGGAGTCGCCATCTGGGACTCGGCTTGAGGGGCGCAGCCTGCCCCAATGTCTTGAAAGGTTCTGGAGCTCGGGTTAGCCTACCCGTGGCCCATTACTCCGACAGTAGTCCCCGAAGCTGGTGAGGCTCCGAGAGTGACACGTTGTGGGGCCTCAATAATTTCATTCTTCCGGTGGTGGAATCTGGGCATCGCTTGTCGTCTTCCTCCGGGCCGACTATTCGAAGTCGGATTCGCAGAGGGCCGACTTGCTCTATAAAGAGCTCGAAAGTCATGGCGGGAGACCAAGCGGCGTGCCTGATACGCTTCCCCGCGGGCGCTCGCCGCGGTCCTATCGCGCAGCACCACACGGCGAGGGCAGTCTGCTTGCCCACGCGCGCGACGGGATGGGCCGTCAGGCGGGGCCCTCCACTACCGCGCCTTGGCACGCGAACGGATCCGCTGCGGCCGTGCAAACGGTTGGGCTTCTCACGTCGTTACTACGTGCAGTAACTTCGTGGGGTAAATCATGGGGCGACGTGGGGTTCTGAGCGCAGTTAATCCCACGCCCGCCCCATCGGCTTCTCAGCCTTCAAGGCTATAAGTAGGCGGGGGGGAGTGGAGCGGCAAAGCACGCGCGCCCATCTTACCCGCTCCCCATCTCCTCTTGCCTCCTCTCCTTCTTCTTGCTGCCGGCGAGCAGAACCACACCGCACCAATCAGCGATGAGCTCTTCCTCCGCCACCGCGGCTTCTGCCGTGCGTTCCGGCGCGTGGGACGGCTTGGAGGTAGACGACGACCTCATCGAGTTCCTCCGCAAGACGCGCCACCTCCCCGGTGCACACCTCGTGCGAGCCCGCACCGTGCCGGTGAGGGGGATATCTCCGGTGCCGGAGGAGGGCGAGCGGGTCATCTTCCGCTCGCACCTCATGCACGGCCTGGGGCTGCCGGCAAGCGGCTTCTTCTGCTCCTTCTTGGAGTTTCACGGGCTCCAGCCGCACCACCTCACCCCGAACATGGTGGTGCTGCTGTCCGCCTTTGCCACTCTGTGCGAAGGTTTCCTCGGCATTCTCCCCACCATCGAGCTGTGGGGAGAATTCTTCTCATCTAAGCTCGGCACGCATGTCGCCGGCGTGCCGGCTCAATGCGGTGCCTTCATCGCGATGCGGCAATCGACGGCCGACAACCCCTTCCCTTCCATCTCGCTGATCAAGTCGGTGAAGATGTGGCAGCGCTCGTACTTCTACATGAAGAACCTCGCCCCTGACGGCGATTGGGTTAATATGCCGCCTTATGAAGCCGGCGCACCAGCTGGGAGGCTCCCCAGCTGGTCTCATCGAGTCAAGACGCTGACTCCCGCCGGAGCCGCCGCCGTAGCGCGACTCCGAGTCTTGACGCAGTCGGAGGGCCTCGTCGGGGCCGACTTGCTGGACGCCTTCGTGGCGCATCGAGTCCTCCCGCTCCAAGGCCGGCCTCATCTGATCAGCCAGATGAGCGGCCACCGAGACCCGAGTCAGATGAGCACCAAGGAGATGCCCCGCGCAGAGGTGGCAAACATGGTGAACCATATCGCGAACTGCGAGCTCGGGGAGGACTGGCAGTTCGGCAAGGAGCCGTACTCGCGCGCCAACCCCCCTCTAGTGGTAAGTCGCATCTCCTTATTGCTTTGTCTTCTTTGTAGCCGAATCCGACTTCTGATTTTTATTGGTTTCTTCTGAACTAGAACCCCCTCATACAGCCGGTAGCCGGCGTCATGAGACCGCCCCGCGAGTTCGTCCCCGACCGAGCGGAGAGCGACGTCGACGACCCCGACTTGGGGGCGGCGGCGATGGAAGCCGACGCCGAAGGCGGGGGAGGAGGAGCGGGAATCTGCCTCAGGCCCTCAGCCACCTTCACCAACTGGCCTCAGGATGACGCCGAAGGGGAAGTCGTCCCGCGCCATCAGCCAAGGGTCGGCCCCTCGGGCGCGGGTTCCTCTACCGGCTTGGCCGGCCAAGGCGGCGTGAAGAGGCGCCACGTCGGGCCGAGTGCGCCTGGCGGCAAGTTGAAGAAGTTCAAGGGGCGGCCGCTGCGACCAAGCGGGAGGAGGCGGCCGCGAAGGCCGACCTCTTTCGTAGGGAAGTGAGGAGGCCGCCGCTAGTCTCTGCGTAAGTTTTTTCACCTTTGTCTTTATTTTCCTCCGGTGAGTCTTGTCTGAGTTCTTCTTTTACACTCCTCCCCTTTTTTCTTCAGGGCCCCCCTTTCGCTTGAAAGGGTCGCCGTCCCCTCCGTCATGGGGTCAGCAGAGACGTCCGCCAATACTCGGCGGGTCGACCCCGCCGCCGACCTCCGGGAGGCGACGGAGCGAAACGCGCGGGAGAAGCGTGACGAGGAGGAGGCCGACCGCCTGGAGAAGGCGGAGACCGAGAAGGCGGCTACCTCCACCCAGAAGAAACTGGAGGAGGCTGAAGCCACCCTTGCGGCGAGACGGCGAGCTGAGGAGACCTCACGTCGCCAGTCGGCATTGCTCGTTGCCCCCACTATCCTCTACACCGCCGCCTCCGGAATTCATGGGGCATACCGGAGAAGCCGGCACCGAGAACCCCATCGTGGAGAAGGAGAGCGGCAAGGCCTCCATGTCGGACACGCTCGTGCCGTCGCCTCCGCCTCCACCGCCGTCTGGGAGGGCCCACGGCGAACAGCCGGCAGGCCCGCCGGTGCCGCCGACTGAGGATGAGGTCGAGGCGAGGCTGCTTCTTCAAGTTGCCTCGCCAGTGCGCCGCCGCCTCGAGAAGGCGACTTCGGCGCCGCGGCCCCTGGAGGTCGGTGCTGCTAGCTCGGCCATCCCAGACGCCGAGGCGATGAGTGCCGCGCCCGTTGGGTGGGTGCGCGGAGGCGGCATGGGCCCGCTGAACCAGGCGCTTCTGGATGTCCAAGAAAAGCTGCGAGCCGAGGGCGACGCCCTCCAGATCTGCACCAAGGCGCATCTAGCGTCGCGAGCGGCCGTCCGGGTATGTTTTCCTCTTTGACTCTTGTCTTTCTTGCTCTTCTCTGTGGGGGCGCGCCAGCGCACCCACTGGGTGTAGTCCCCGAGTTTCAGGCCGGCTGCTGAGCAGGCGGCTCGGAACTCCCTCTGGCGAGTTCCAAGTATTTTATCTTTGTCTGAAATTTTTATTTGCAGGAGTATCACAACCTCCGCGCCACTGCCTTCAACCGCAATGTTGAGGAGTTGAGCAAGCATACTGCCGACTTGACAGAGAGCCAGAGTAAGTTCTTTTTCTCTTCTTCGTGGGGGCGCGCTAGCGCACCCGCGGGCTGTAGTCCCCGAGATTCGGGCCGACTGCTGAGTAGTCGGGCCGGATCTTCCCAGCGATCTTCTTTCTTGACGACTTCAACATCTCCTTCATTGTTCTTCTTTTTCGCGGGGGCGCGCTAGCACACCCGCGGGCTGTAGTCCCCGAGATTCGGGCCAACTGCTGAGCAGTTGGGCCGGATCTTCCTGGCGATCTTCTTTGCTGACGACTTATTCGCCTCTTTCTTTTGTTCTTAGGGGCTAACGCCACTCTTCAGGAGCATCTGGGTGAAGTTAACACCGCCTTGTGCGTCAAGGGGGAGGAGTGCAGCAAGCTTGCTGTGGAGCGCGATCTGCTTGCTGCGCAGCTGGCCGAGCAGAAGGAGCTGCTCAAGAAAACGCAGGACGAGGCCGAGAAGAAGGAGGTTGCCCTTCTGGCCGAGTTCGAGAGCGAGCGCTCCTCCTGGACCGACAATGAGGCGATGCTGACCTCCGGCTTCCATGAGATCAAGGACATCGTTGATGGTGAGTTTCTTTCTTTGAGTTTACGACTATGTGTCAGGCTGACTTCTGGTTTTTTGACTTGTCTCTTTTTTTTTGGCATACTTCTTCCCTGGCCACTCGCAGGCAGTCCCTCTAGCCATCGAGGCTGATCGTGAGGCGCGGAGGGCAAGCGGCGAGGTGATTGCCACCAACGCTCCCCTGAGTGTTGATGAGCAGCTTCTAAGCATCGAGGCCCATCTTCGTCCGGCCCATCGGCTGATGCGCCGGCTTCAGCGTGTCGGTGCCTAGGCAGTTGCCGCCCTGTGGCCAGACATGCCGGCTCTGCGCACCGCCAGTTGGACTGCCGACTGGCTGGAGGTCACAACCGGCTGTCTTGAGGCCTGGAAGGGTTCCTCGGCCCGGGCCGGAGCGCGCCGGGCCTTGGAATTTGTCAAGGCGTGGTATCCAGGGCTGGACCTGGACCGCCTGACCGTGTTCCGGTCAGAGGCCCAGGCCGAGCTGGAGGCTGTGAAGGGCTCCCTTGTCGAGCGTGCGATGGCAATCGTCGACTACACAGACACCAGTGTCTTCGTCCCTGAGCGAGCTGCAGGCGGCGAGGAGGTGCCGCCAGAGTGGTTCGGGATGAACCCAGAATATGGCGAGGACTCGGCGGAGGTGATTGACTCCAGCACCGAGGAAGAAGGCGAGGCGGAGGACGAAGGCGAGACGGAGGCGCCAGAAGACGGAGCGGGCGACCAGCCTCAGCTCGACAGCGCCTCTAGCAACGAGCCGCGTCCGACCGGGCCGACTGCCGCTGGCGGCGATCAAGCCGAGACTGCCCAGCCGGCCGCCCCGGCGCCTGACACCGCCGTCTCCTCCGACCCTCCAAACCCGTCTGCTGCTCCCTAGGCTACCTTCTGGCTTTATTTTATCTACTCTAGAAAGTCTTTAAGGAACTTGTTAATTTGCACAATTCCACCCTCGGGGTGTATTTTGAACTTCTGTCTGAAGATTCGGCCAATGGGCCTATGCTATGTAAATATTAATCCGATTTCTATCTTTCCTTGCTCATTGCTCCTTTGGCTTTTTCCTTTGCCGCCTTCCCCTAGTTGCCGCTTTGCCAGCCAGATAACCGCTCTGCGAACTGCCGCTGGACCAAATGCCTGGCTACCTTGGGGAAAGCAAGTACTTGCCTTTCATTGGAGTTTATTTAACAAGTTGGATGGAAAGCGGCAAGCCGAATACTCGCGAGTCGGCTTGTGAAAGGGGGCTGGAAGCCGGCTTAGGCTATGTTAATGTTTTAGGTCCTTAGCCATTTTTCGTGTGAACGCCCACTCATCCTTCCTCCTGCCTACCAAACAGTCGCTCTGCGAGCTGCGGCTTCTGGCAGGAGATGGCTTAGGCGCCGCACACTACTTGGCCGACTTCAGGAAATATTTCATAGCGCCAGACGGCAAGTCCCCGGGCCAATTAGTTGAACACGGCGCCAAGCGGCGTAGCAAGAAGTAACATACTCGAAGGCATAATTCTTATCATATAGATAATCAAAAGGGGCAGTCCCTGAGCTCGTCTCGGGGGGCCCGAAGTCTCGGTACTTTAATACAAAGGAGTAGCGTGATACATACTGAATCAACTGTAAAATCTTCGAAGGAGGTTTGCATTCCATGGCCGTTCTGACTCTTTGCCGGAGTCGTCTCTCTTGTGTGCTCGGGGCTTCTGAGCGTCAATCAGGTAGTAGGAGTCGTTGCCCAGCACTTTGCTAACAATGAAGGGGCCTTCCCAAGGTGCCGACAGCTTGTGCTGGCCGGCTGTCTGCTGGATCAGTCGGAGCACAAGGTTGCCCTCTTGGAAAGATCTTGGCCTGACCTTCCTGTTGTAGTATCGACGTAGGCTCTGCTGGTAGATGCCGGACCGACTGAGTGCCAACAGTCGGCCCTCTTCCAGCAGATTGACGCCGTCTTGACGTGCTTCTTCTGCTTTCTCCTCGGTGTACATGGTGACTCGCGGGGAGTCGAATTCTATGTCCGTCAGGATGACGGCTTCAGCACCGTAGACGAGGAAGAAAGGTGTGAAGCCGGTTGACTTGTTTGGAGTCGTGCGCAGACTCCAGAGGACGGCTAGCAGCTCCTCAAGCCAACAGCTGGCCGATCGCTCCAGTGGTTCGACCAGGCGAGGCTTGATGCCGGATAGGATGAGGCCGTTTGCTCGCTCCACCTGGCCGTTTGACTGCGGATGGGCGACGGACGCTAAGTCCAGTCGGATGCCCTGCGTTGCGCAGAAACGGGCCAAGGCTCCTTTGGCAAAATTTGTGCCATTGTCGGTGATGATGCTGTGTGGTATGCCGTACCGAGTCGTAATGTCGGCGATGAAGGTTACTGCAGTCGGACCATTTAACTTCTTGATGGGTTTTACTTCTATCCACTTGGTGAACTTGTCCACCGCGACAAGTAGGTGAGTTAGGCCGCCTCGTGCCGTCTTGAATGGTCCCACCATGTCCAGGCCCCAAACCGCAAAGGGCCAGGCGATGGGAATGGTCTTGAGCGCGGAAGCCAGCTGGAGTGGCTTGGAACGGAACATCTGGCACCCATTGCAGTTTTGGACTAATTCCTTGGCCTCTTCTAGGGCAGTCGGCCAGAAGAAACCGTGCCGGAAGGCTTTGTCGACGAGTGCCCTTGAAGCCGCATGGTGGCCGCACTCGCCTTCATGAATGTCTCTGAGGATTGCTTGGCCTTGTTCTGCCTCGACACAGCGTTGGTAGACGCCAGTGACACTGCGCCTGACCAGCTCTCTGTTGACTATGGTGTAAGCTGCCGCTCGGCGTTGCACTTGCCGAGCCAGGATTTCATCAAATGGCAGCTCTCTGTTTACTAGGAACTTGAGGATGGGCTGGGCCCATGAGGGTGCTACTATTTCTTCAATTGCCACTATTGCGACTTGGACAAGGCCGGCTGGGCTGGGAGGCGGCAGGCTGGGATCCGCGGCCGCTTGCTGGATCGGTGAAGTCCCAGGGCCGACTGGCGCAGTCCCCGGGCCGAGTTATGGAGTCTTCGGGCTGACCGTCGCGGTCCCCGGGCCGGGTTCTGAAGTCCCGGGGCCGGCTTCGACTGCGGTATTTTTGGAGCCGTCTGTAAGAATTCTTGTGCCGTCTGCTGGTGCTCTTGAGTCGGATCCGACTTCTTCGGGGGGAGCCGGCACAAAAATGGAGTCTGATTCTGGCGAAGGCTTGATAGACGGCTTGAGGAGGCGCTGAAGGGCGACGCCGGATGGTATTGCTTGACGGGTGGAGCCGACTCGTGCCAGGGCGTCTGCTTGGTCGTTGTCATTTCTTGGAACGTGAAGGAATTCACACCCCTCAAAATATCCGCTGAGTTGCTGCACCAGGAAACGGTAGCTCGCCATGTTTGCATCTTTGGCGTCCCAGTCGCCAGACGACTGCTGGACCACCAAATCGGAATCGTCGTAGCACAGGATCCGGCGGATGCCGAGCTTTTTGGCAAGCCGGAGCCCGTGAACGAGTGCCTCGTATTCGGCAATGTTGTTGGAGGCAGCAAAGTGGATCTGCAGTGCGTACTTGAGCTTGTCGCCCTTGGGGAGGTGAGGACGACACCGGCTCCCAAGCCGGTGCGCATCTTGGAGCCATCGAAATGCATCCGCCAATGGGTGGAGTCGGGTGCTGGCGGCAAGTACTGGGTCTCGGCCCAGTCGACAAGGAAGTCGGCCAGTGCTTGTGACTTGATGGCGGTGCGGGGCTGGTAGTAGATGGTGTAGGGAGCCAGATCTATGGCCCATTTGGCTACTCGGCCCTAAGCATCACGGCTTCCGATGATCTCGGCCAGTGGAGCGGTGCAAACCACAGTGATTGGATGCTCTTGAAAGTAAGGCTTCAACTTCTTGGCGGCGAAATGCACGCCGTAGCACATCTTCTGGTAGTGGGGATAGTTCTGCTTGGAGGTCAACAGTACCTTGCTCAGGTAATATACCGGTCTCTGGACAGGGAGCGCCTTGCCTTCCTCCTTGCGTTCAACTATGATAACTGTGCTGACTACCCGGCTGGTGGCAGCAATGTAAAGGAGCATAGGCTCTTTGGGAGTCGGAGCCGCCAGCATAGGGGGAGTAGTCAACATCTTTTTCAACTCGAGAAATGCTTCATCCGCCTTGTGGTTCCACTCAAAAAAGATGGTCTTCTTCATCAGTTGGTACAAAGGGAGAGCCTTCTCGCCCAGCCGACTGATGAATCGGCTGATGGACGCCAAGCAGCCGGTGAACTTCTGCACATCTAGCAGTCGGCGGGGGACTTCCATCCTCTCGATGGCTTTGATCTTTACAGGGTTGCACTCTATGCCGCGTTCAGAGACCAGGAAGCCAAGGAGCTGGCCGGCTGGTACTCCAAAGACGCACTTCTCTGGATTGAGCTTGATCTGGAATCGGCGCAGATTCTCAAAGGTTTCTTGGAGATCTTCCAACAGTGTCCCATGCTTTTACGTTTTCACCACCACATCATCCACGTAGACGTGGGCATTTCTGCCAAGTTGCTTGAGGAGACACTTCTGCATGCAACGCTGAAAGGTGGCACCGGCATTCCTCAAGCCGAACGTCATAGTCAGGTAGCAGAAGGCTCCAAACAGCGTGATGAAGGCGGTCTTCAGTCTGTCTGCCGGGTTCAGCTTGATCTGGTGATATCCTGAATATGCATCTAAGAAGCTCAACAGCTCGCATCCGGCTGTGGAGTCTATCACCTGGTCAATTCTTGGCAGAGCAAATGGATCTTTGGGGCAAGCTTTGTTGAGGCTTGTGTAGTCGATACACATCCTCCACTGCTTGTTCTTCTTCAACACTAGGACCGGGTTCGCCAGCCATTCTGGAAAGAACACCTCCATAATGAAGCCGGCCGCTAGGAGTCAGGCTATCTCTTCTCCAACAACTCTTCTCTTCTCTTCTGATAGGCGGCGCAATGGCTGCCTGACGGGCTTCACATCAGATCGGACATGTAACTTGTGCTCGGCGAATTCCGTCGGTACACCTGGCATGTCTTTAGGGGACCATGCGAAGATGTCTCGATTCTCACGGAGGAAATCAATGAGCTCGCCTTCCTATTTGCTGTCTAGGTTTGCGCCTATGACAGCATGCCTCTCTGGGTGCTCCGGGTCCAAAGGTATCCTCTTTGTTTCTTTAGCCGGCTTGAACGAGCCCTCAGCTTCCGACTCCTTGGGGTTGGGCGACATCTCTGGCTGCTTGCCAGCCATTGCCACAACCCAATCAAGGAGTCGCCTCTCCGCTGCGATCACCAGGGACTCAGCCAGCCGACTACTCTCGGCCGCGCAGGCGGACGACTTCCTGTAGTCCCCGGCCACGGTCAGAATCCCCTTTGAACTTGGCATCTTCATCTTGAGGTAAGCGTAGTGGGGGGCCACCATGAACTTGGCCAAAGCAGGTCGGCCAAGCAATGCTTGGTATGGGCTTTCAAGGTCCACCACTTCAAACCAAACTGGCTCTCGGCGAAAATGATCTTTGTCTCCGAAGAGGACATCTATTTGGATCTTGCCGATTGGGGAGCAAGAAAGGCCAGGTACAATGCCGTGGAAAACAGTTCGGCTGCTTTGAAGCTGTCTCTGTTTGATTCCTAATTTCTCCATGGTATCCTTGTATAGGATGTTGATGCTGCTGCCTCCATCTATCAACACTCGCAAGAAGCGAGCGGCCCGCCTATCAGTGGCCAAGGTAGCACTCAAAACCAAGGCGTAGGAGCCCAGATTCGGCATCACCTCTGGGTGATCAGCTCTGCTCCAACTGATAGGCTTCTCGGACCAATGCATAAACTCCGGAGTATCTGATGCTACTGCATTTACTTCTTGCTGCTGCAACCGTCTGCTGCATCGATCATCAGCCATACTGGTGAACACTACATAAGCTCCGTGCTCCTCTGGGTATTCATCTTGTATGGCACCGACTGGCCTGGCAGGCGGCTGTGGAGGCGGCGGCCCAGCAGGCGGAGGAGGAAGGAGGCCGTCTCCTTTGGCGATTCTGGTGAGCCAGTGGCATTTTCGGGTGGTATGGTTTGACGGCTTCGCACCGCTGTGGAACTTGCAGGGACCATCTAGAGTCTGCTCGTAAGAGAAGGCTGGCAACCAGTTGGACTTGCCGCCTTTCTGCCGCTTCGCCGGAGGCTGCCCCTCAGGCTGTTGGTCTTCGACTGTCGCAACCTGCCGACTGCTGGAAGTCGGCTGCGGGGCCTTGCACTTGTGATCATTCTGCTGCTGTCGCCGACTGGTGTCTCCAGCCGGAGTTCTGGGATCTTGAGGGGCCACTTTGCCAGTCGCACTGACTTGAATCTCTGTCTTCATGGAGGAGTCGGCCGTGGCATACTTGTCTGCTATGACCAGCAACTCATCGAGGGTCTCTGGCTCGTCGCAGAGGAGCCTGTGCTTGAGGAGGGTGCCTTCTCTGCACCCGGCGGTGAAGTACTCGATAGCCTGCACCTCGTGCACGCCCTCGCAGGAGTTCCGAAGCTCGCCCCATCGCGTGAGGTAATCGCGAGTCGACTCATCTTGGCCTTGCACGCACAAGGAGAGCTGGCGCGGCTTGGGGGGTCGCTTGTACGTGCTTGTGAAGTTGCGGATGAAAGCCTCGGTGAAGTCGACCCAACTGTTGATGCTGCGGGGCTTCAAACTGTTCAACCATGTCCGGGCCGTACCCTGGAGCATGAGCGGAACGTACTTCACGGCAATGCGCTTGTTGCCGTTTGCTATGTTGACGGCCGTGGGGTAGTCAACTAGCCAATCTTCCGGCTTCACGGAGCCGGTGTACTTGGGCGTGTCTCGGGGGAGCGTGAATCCTTTGGGAAAGGGCTCGTCTCGAATGCGGGGTCCGAAGCAGGGCGGGCCTAGCTCATCTTCTTCTTCCAGCGCTAGGGATCGGTGGAGTCGGTCGATCCGGTGGCGGGCGTCATTCTCTCCGACTCCCTCTCGACGGCCAAGGCGGTCGCCGAGAGTCGGATGCTCAACAGGCAGCGGGGAGACTCGTCTTTCTCTTCGTGGCGGGGGAGGCAGGTAGTCGCCCTGCCGTTCCACTGCTCTCGGGCGGCCGTCTTGGTCGCGCTCGATGGTGATGCGAGTCCGACTGTGGCTGACAGCCGGATCCTTCTCTCTTCTTCCGCGGACTCCACCAGTCGGTGTCCGAGACGTCGCGCCTTGATCTCGGCGGGGAGGTAAGTCGTCATTTTGTCGTTGCGGCGCCTCCGTGCGGTAGCCGGCTTCGTTCTGTGCGGCAGCCGCTTTGAGGAGTCGCTGGACTCGCTCGGTCATCAAGCGGCGCTCTTCGCCTTCGAAGTTTTCTAGTTCGTCTGCTGCCGCCTGGGCGGCGCGGATGTTCTCCGCAGGCGTGGCATACACGGGGCGATCGGCCCCGAACAGGTTGGCGATGGCCGTGCCGCGTTGTCGGACCGCGCCTAGGCGGCTAGGCCGAGTCGGGACTGGCGAGCCGCCCACGGCGCGATCCATCTCACGTTGGTAGGCCTCCGACAATCTCATGCTTGCCAGCTTCTTCGCGCCTTCAACGAGCTGAAGGCGGCGTGCCTCTAGCGTCTCGGCGTCAGCGTCCTCCAGAATGGGCGTCGTCAGGTCTCGCAGAGCCGCGTCGAGCGGGTCATGAGCTCCTTCACCGGAGTGCTCGCCATGACTAATAATGAGCACCTCCGTGACGGTGCTTCCGCCGCTCTCCTCGTGAGGGAGCAGCTCGTCATAGATCACCACATTGGTGGGGAACGTGTCGAGCGACACGCTGTCGGAGTCGACCAGCATCGGGTCGGTGGAGCCTACGGACTCCAAGTCCACGGCAGGCTCGCCGGCGACATGGCGATGGTCGAGGAGGCCCGCGAGGAGGCTTTCGGGGCCACCCGTGCCCACATCGGATGCAGGCTTGTCGGAGATGCAAACCTCGCCAAGAAGGTCAGCGAGGCAGCTCGCCACGCAGGCGTCGTCGATGCCTTGCAGCGCGTCAGGGCAAGCGCCATCGGGCGTGCCGGGCTGGCTACGCTCGCGGGGGAGGAAGAGGGTTCCCGTCCAGAGCAGGTCTCCGGACGATGGTGCACCTCGCCCCATGGTGGGCGCCAAATGTCGGGGGTTGGGTGCGACATATGCCAAAGGATGGCTTATCATGGTGGGAGCGAGTAGAACATCGCCGGTGCCAGGAAACGGGATGAGGCGAAGGCATGCACGCCGGCGAATCTTACCCAGCTTCGGGGCTCTCCGGGGAGATAACACGCCTACTACTGCTCTGCGGGGTCTCCGCATGATCACTAAGGCGTAGTGACTACAAGGTTGCTCCTAGAGCTGTATATTCGGGAGGTAGAAGAAGGCAAGGCTAGCTCTCTCCTTCCTATATGATCTGGTCTAATGCTAATGGATGCCAACCCTTTGCATGGGTGCCCCGGGGGGTTTATATAGGCCTACCCCCCGGGGGTACAATGGTAATCCGGCTGGGCGCGGGTCCCAACCGTCAGTCTCTCAGGCCGCCGTCTTCTCCACCGACTGCTGGGGCCCGCCGACTTGTGGGCCCCACCGGCGAGTCCGGTACTGTAGTCGTGATTCTGATGATGCAGGCTTGGTCACGGGGTCATGGCAACAGTGCCGCCGTCTATCGGGTGATCACTGTTGTTACTCCCTGTCTTGTCTGGTTAATGGCGTGTGGGACCCGTGGGAGAGGTCGGCCGTCTCTAGGGAGCCGACTCCCACAGGGCCGCCTTCGGGGCGTATCCGCCGTCTTCCATGCTCTCACTGACAGGCGGGTCCGCCGTCTCTGAGCCGTACAGGTAGGCCGTCGTGGCTACAGTGCGCCACCCACTGAGGCTGAGGTCAAGGAAGACATGGCAACAGTGCCGGGCCACGCCGGAGATCTCCAGCGGTACGGCACGCTATAGCCATGCCGGCCCCACGTAAGCAGGAGGTGACGGCCACGCCGTGGTCGTACCCGCCTCACCTATCGTGATGAGAGTGGAGCCGCGGGCCGACTCTCTATAGCCGGCTCCTCCGAAAGTCGCCGACCATGAGTCGGCTTATCTTGGAGTCGCCACCTCAGACTCGGCTTATCCTGGAGTCGCCATCTGGGACTCGGCTTATCTTGGAGTCCCATTTGGGACTCGGCTTATCCTGGAGTCGCCATCTGGGACTCGGCTTATCCTTGAGCCGCCATCTGGGACTCAGCTTATCCTGGAGCCGCCATCTGGGACTCGGCTTATCTTGGAGTCGCCATCTGGGACTCGGCTTGAGGGGCGCAGCCTGCCCTGATGTCTTGAAAGGTTCTGGGGCTCGGGTTAGCCTACCCGTGGCCCATTACTCCGACGGTAGCTTTATTTAATTTACGGAAATCAATTACCATCCTATAACCTGTAATAATTCTTTGTGGGATCAATTCATCTTTATCATTAGGAACGACAGTAATACCTCCCTTCTTAGGGACACAATGGACAGGACTTACCCACTGACTATCAGCAACGGGATAAATTATACCTGCCTCAAGGAGCTTTAGTATTTCCTTTCTTACCACTTCTTTCATCTTAGGATTTAACCGTCGTTGGTGTCAATAACTGGTTTGGCGTCTTTCTCCAACTTTATTTTGTGTTGGCATAGAGTGGGACTAATTCCCTTAAGATCATCAAGAGTATATCCAATAGCAGCACGGTGCTTCTTCAGAGTTTTCAATAATATTTCATCTTCCTGCTCTGAAAGGTTAGCACTAATAATAACAGGATATATCTTCTTTTCATCAAGATAAGCATATTTAAGAGTATCAGGTAATGGTTTAAGCTCAAACACGGGATCACCCTTGGGTAGTGGAGGATCCCCTAAGATTTCAACAGGCAAGTTGTGTTTCAAAATAGGACCCTGTTTAAAGAATACTTCATCTATTTCCCTTCTTTCATTCATATATATATATATATATATATATATATATATATATATCATTTTCATGGTCTAGCAAATATTGTTCTAAAGGATCATTAGGAGGCACGACAATAGAAGCAAGACCAATAATTTCATCCTTACTCGGCAATTCTTTATCATGGGGTTGTCTATGAAACTTAGCAAAATTAAAATCATGAGACATATCTCCCAAACCAATAGTAACAACATCCTTTTCGCAATCAATCTTATCATTAACAGTATTCAAGAAGGGTCTACCAAATATGATGGGACAAAAGTCATCTTGTGGGGAAACAAGAACAAGAAAATCAGCAGGATATTTAACTTTCCCACACAAGACTTCAACATCTCTACAATCCCAATTGGTGAAATAGTATCTCTATTTGCAAGCTTAATTGTAACATCAATATCCTCTATCTCAGCAGGTGCAATGTCATGCATAATTTCTTCATATAAAGAATGAGGTATTGCACTAGCACTAGCACCCATATCACATAAGCCATGATAACAATGATCTCCTATTTTAACAAAAATAGCAGGCATGCCTACAATGGGTCTATGTTTCTTAGTATCGGGTCTAGCAATTCTAGCAGCTGCATCACAGAAATAAATAACATGCCCATCAATATTATCAGCCAAGAGATCTTTAACCATAGCAACTTTAATTTGCTCAGGAGGTGTATATGTTCTAGTATTACTCTTACGAACAATAGTTGAAGCTTTAGCATGATCCTTTATCCTAACAGGGAAAGGTGTTTTCTCAATATAAGTAGTAGGAACAATAGGATCATTATAAGTGATAATATTTTCTTCAACTGTAATAGGTGCAACTACTCTTACTTCAGTGGGAGGATTATATTTAAACCACTTCTCCTTAGGGAGATCAACATGAGTAGCAAATGATTCACAGAAAGAAGCTACTATCTCAGAGTCAAGTCCATATTTAGTGCTAAATCCACAAAAAGCATCGGTATCCATAAAAGATTTAACACAATCAAACTTAGGTGTCATACCTGACTCCTTACCATCGTCGGAATCCCAATCTTCAGAGTTGCGTTTAATTATTTCCAATAAATCCCATTTGAATTCAATAGTCTTCATCATAAAAGACCCAACACAAGAAGTATCGAGCATGGTGCGATTGTTGAGAGAAAGCCGAGCATAAAAGTTTTGAATAATCATTTCTCTTGAGAGCTCATGATTGGGGCATGAATATAACACTGACTTAAGCCTCCCCCAAGCTTGAGTGATGCTTTCTCCTTCGCGAGGCCAAAAATTATATATATAATTGCGATCACGATGAACAAGATGCATAGGATAAAACTTCTAGTGAAATTCCAATTTCAATCGTTTATAGTCCCAGGATACCATATCATCACATAGCCTATACCATGTCAATGTGTCTCCCTTCAAAGATAGAGGGAAAACCTTCTTCGTAATAACATCATCGGGCATACCTGCAAGCTTAAATAATCCACAAACTTCATCCACATAGATAAGGTGTAAATCGGGATGCAATGTTCCATCTCCTGCAAAGGGATTAGCTAGCAGTTTCTCTACCATACCCGAAGGAATTTCAAAGTAAACATTTTCAGTAGGTTCAGTAGGTTAGGAGAAACTCTTTGCTCTACTGGTCGGGGTGAAGATACCCCGAACAAGCCCCTCAAAGGATTAGTTTCCATAGTAACAAGTGACAGTAAATTTCAGCACACTATATAAATGTGTCCTTACCAAGTTCCACTTACCAAAGGCGCTTCACTCCCCGGCAACGGCGCCATAAAAGAGTCTTGATGACCCACAAGTGTAGGGGATCTATCGTAGTCCTTTAGATAAGTAAGAGTGTCGAACCCAACGAGGAGCAGAAGGAAATGACAAGCAATTTTCAGTAAGGTATTCTCTGCAAGCCCTGAAATTATCGGTAACAGATAGTTTTGTGATAAGGTAATTTGTAACGGGTAACAAGCAATGAAAGTAAATAAGGTGCAGCAAGGTGGACCAATCCTTTTTGTAGCAAAGTACAAGCCTGGACAAGTTCTTATAATGAGAAAAGCGCTCCCGAGGACACATGGGAATTATCGTCAAGCTAGTTTTCATCACGCTCATATGATTCGCGTTCATTACTTTGATAATTTGATATGTGGGTGGACCGGTGCTTGGGTACTGCCCTTTCTTGGACAAGCATCCCACTTATGATTAACCCCTATTGCAAGCATCCGCAACTACAAAAGAAGTATTAACGTAAACCTAACCATAGCATGAAACATATGGATCCAAATCAGCCCCTTACGAAGCAACTCATAAACTAGGGTTTAAGCTTCTACCACTCTAGCAACCCATCATCTACTTATTACTTCCCAATGCCTTCCTCTAGGCCCAAATAATGGTGAAGTGTCATGCAGTCGACGTTCACATAACACCACTAGAGGAGAGACAACATACATCTCATCAAAATATCGAATGAATACCAAATTCACATGACTACTAATAGCAAGACTTCACCCATGTCCTCAGGAACAAATGTAACTACTCACAAAGCATATTCATGTTCATAATCAGAGGAGTATTAATATGCATTAAGGATCTGAACATATGATCTTCCACCAAATAAACCAACTAACATCAACTACAAGGAGTAATCAACACTACTAGTAACCCACAGGTACCAATCTGAGGTTTTGGTACAAAGATTTGATACAAGAGATGAACTAGGGTTTGAGAGGAGATGGTGCTGGTGAAGATGTTGATGGAGATTGACCCACTCCCGATGAGAGGATCGTTGGTGATGACGATGGTGATGATTTCCCCCTCCCGGAGAGAAGTTTCCCTGGCAGAACAGCTCCGCCAGAGCCCTAGATTGGTTTCGCCAAGGTTCCGCCTCGTGGCGGCGGAGTTTCGTCCTGTGAGCTTGCTTATGATTTTTTCCAGGGTAAAAGACTTCATATAGTAGAAGATGGGCACCGGAGGGCTGCCAGGTGGCCCACGAGGCAGGGGGGCGCGCCTAGGGGGGTAGGGCGCGCCCCCACCCTTGTGTGTGGTGGGTGGCCCCCCTCAGGTATTTCTTCCGCTGAATATTTTTTACTAATTCCCAAAATGACTTTCGTGGAGTTTCATGACTTTTGGAGCTATGCAGAATATGTCTCTAATATTTGCTCCTTTTCCAGCCCAGAATCCCAGCTGCCGGCATTCTCCCTCTTCATGTAAACCTTGTAAAATAAGAGAGAATAGCCATAAATATTGTGACATAATGTGAAATAACAACCCATAATGCAATAAATATTGATATAAAAGCATGATGCAAAGTGGACGTATCAATTATTTTTACCTAAAGTTGACACTCTTCCAAACCCACTTTCAATATTATTACAAACATTATTATGAATAACATATTCAGCTCAAATAAATTTTCAACATCATAAGAAGCATTATCACCCCAATCATGGTCATTGCCATAAATAATGGACATAGCAAAATCATCATCACCAAACTTGTAGTTTTGCATATCATTAACACAATTGACATTAATAGAATTTATAATAATATCATTGCAATCATGCTTGTCATTCAAGGAGCTATCATGAATCACTTTACAAATTTCTTCGTTTAACACTTCATCGCAAATTTCAAATTCATGATTTTCAAGCAAAACTTCATAGAGAAAATCAAGTGCACTCAACTCACTAGCAATTGGTTCAACACAATTAGATCTTTTAAAAAGATTATAGCAAGGATGAGGATCCATATCAATAGATTTTTAGCAAGCAAAGACGCAAGCAAATAGAAGGCACGTGGCACACAGGCAAAGATAGCGAATGGGCAAAAAGGCAAATGGAAAAATAGGCAAACAAGAAGGCAAATATTTTTGTGTTTTTCTGAAATGTTTTAGAAGTGGGAAAGATGAAAATGAAAATGAAAGGCAAATGGCAAATAAAGTAAATTGTAAGGAGATGAGATTTGTGATTGGGTACCTGATAGATCTGGACTTGATCCTCCCCGGTAACGGTGCCAGAAATTCTTCTTGCTACTTCTTGAGCTTGCGTTGAATTTTCCCTTGAAGAGGAAAGGGTTATGCAGCACAACAACAATAAGTATTTCCCTCATTTATTAAACCAAGGTATCAATCTAGTAGGAGGATCCACCAAACTATATAAACAATACCTTCACACAAATAACAAAAACTTGCAACTCAATGCGTAAGAGGGGTTGTCAATCCCTCCTCGGTATTGAGATAGATTAAATTGTATGAGATTGAATAAATAGATCTAACAAAAACACAAAATAAAATAAATAAATGAAAATTGCAACAAGATATTTTTTTAGTAATAGATCTAATAATAATATGATAGGAAATAGACCCAGGGCTGTAGATTTCACTAGAGCCTTCTCTCAAGAAAATAACATTTGGTGGGTAAACAAATTACTACTGGGTAATTGATAGAAGAGCAAATAATTATGACCATATCCAAGGCAATGATCATGTATATAGGCATCACGTCCAAGATTAGTAGACCGACTCTTGTCTGCATCTACTACTATTACTCCACACATCGACTACTATCTAGCATGCATCTAGTGTATTAAGTTCATGGAGAAATGGAGTAATGAAATAAGAACGATGACATGATGTAGACAAGATCTATTCATGTAGGAATAGACCCCCATCTTTTTATCCTCAATGGAAATGATACATGCATGTCATGTCTCTTTCTGTCACTGAGATTGAGCACCCCAAGACCGAACCCATCACAAAGCACCTCTTCCCATGGCAAGAAAAATCAATCTAGTTGGCCAAACCAAACCAAAGTTTTGGAGAAGAAATACGAGGCTATAACAATCATTCATAAGAGAGTTCAACAAAGACTCAAATAATATTCATGGGTAGATCTGATCATAAACTCACAATTCATTGGATCCCAACAAACACACCTCAAAAAAGAGTTACATCAAATAGATCTCCAAGAACATCGAGGAGAACATTGCATTGAAGATCCAAAAGAGAGAATAAGCCATCTAACTACTGCCTATGGACCCGTAGGTCTGTGGTAAACTACTCACGCATCATCGGAGGGGCAAGGGTGATGATGATGAACCCCTCCATGATCGTTGACCCCTCCGGCAAGGTGCCGGAAAAGGCCTCTAGATTGGATCACATGCTTCTGGAACTTGCGGTGGTGGAAACTCTGATCTCTCTGCTCCCCTACGGTTTTGGGGATTTTAGAGTATTTATAGAGCTGATAGTCGGTGGAGAGGCCACTAGTGGTCCCTACTACCCACTAGGGCGTGCCAGGGGCCTCTAGCGCACTCTGGTTCCTTATGGGGCCCACAGGCCTCCCCTCATGCACTTCCTTGGCTCCCAAGGTCTCTTTGTCCAGAAAAAAATCTCCAAAAAGTTTCGTGGCATTTGGACTTTGTTTGGTATTGATATTCTACGAAGTAAAAAAACAAGCAAAAAACATCAACTGGCACTGGGCACTATGTCAATAGGTTAGTCCGAAAAAATAATATAAAGTTGCTATAAAATGAATATAAACATCCAAGATTGATAATATAATAGCATGGAACAATAAAAAATTTATAGATACGTTGGAGACGTATCGGAGGGGGTCCTACTCCCCCTCCTTTGGTCAGTGCCCCAAGGGGGCTCTTTCCCCCTTGGTGGCAGCCCCCTCTCCCCCCGATCATGTATATACTAGAGGATTTCCACTCTATGTCAACACAAGTTTAGGAGCCTTCTCTAGTTGATCAAATGCACATTCTAGTTGGTCCTAGTTGACTAATTAGAGTGAGCCCTAGTCACCTCTAATCCTCCTAATTAGAAGCCCCGTGTGGTTCTAATCCTCTCCCTCTAATTCTCCGGCGACAATTTGCTCTAGACGGCAAAGCACTGCCGGATCATGAAGACCGTACGCTTACAACAAAGTAGAGAGGTCGTGCTTCCGGTCTTCTGTTCGAGGGATCGTTCATGGGCGGTTCATGGGATCGTCATCAACGTTCGAGGTACTTAAAGTACGATCTACACCGACTCGTCTACTTCTATTGCACTCCCGGAGTCGGTAACGATCATTGATCACAACCCGTTATGCATCTTCATATTGTTCTTGGGTGTTCGTAGGGCGATTTTTTTTGTTTTCCACTATGTTTCCCAACAAATTCATTTTGAAAATTAGAGTTGGCACATACACATTTATTTGGAACGACATGGAAATACCGCATATAGGTAGGTATGGTGGACTCATTTGGCACAACTTGGGTTTAAGGAGTTGGATGCACAAGCAGTATTCCCGCTTAGTACAAATGGAGGCTAGCAAATATATTGAGAAGCGACCAACCAAGAATAGAAAATGATCATAAACGAGCATTAAACATAACTAACACCGGATAATGCACCACAAGTAGGATGTAACTTCATTGCATAACTATTGAGTTTTGTGCTTGTATAGGGAATCACAAACCTTAACACCAATATTCTTACTAAAGTATAATTACTCATCAACATGACTCACATATCATTATATCCATATCTCAAAATTATTGCAAGGAATCAAGTTTATAATATACAATGATCTTCATGAAAGTTTTTATTATATCCCTCTTGAGTATCTTTCACCTTGGGACTAAATTCATATATTACCATTGCTACTAACAAGCTCTCAAATAAATTTAAGTGAAGTACGAGAGCATAAATATTTAAACAAAACTTTCAACTCTCAAAATAATATAAGTGAAGCATGAGAGAATTTCTTCAAAATATAAACCACCACCATGCTCAAAAAGATATAAGTGAAGTACTAGAGCAAAGGAGCAAAGCAAATTGGGCAAAGAGGCGGTCGTCGCAGAGCTTCCAAAGCAAAAGACGGCGTTCCATACGACCACGCTCGCCCGTATGAGCGATCGTATAGATTGCCATCACCGCCGCCTGGTTAACTATATTCTCCCCATGAAGACGGATCGTGGATCAGACGCCGGGAGACAGCAGAAACTTGTCCAGAAGTAGGAACCGTAGCCGCCGGAGTCATCCGGAGGGAGGAACCGGCAAGAAGGAGGCCGCCGCCTCCACCCTCCTCATCAAGGAGGCCTCAACATCCTCCCCACTATCATCATCATCATCATCCATCTCTTACTCATTGTAATCTCAAGAACCTTAGGGGAATACCTTGTGTGTTACATGTGTGAATTGATCATGTTTTCCATCCTTGGTGATATGATGTTTGTTGCCTTCACAAGTGAGTAGTCCCCTTAGTTCTCGGGGATATGGATGAATCCTAGTGTGTAATAGATCGATTGATATTAGGACTTGATATCCTCTTTGCATGTTTATTTTAATGATCTTCTTGATGTTGGGTTAAGTCGACCATCCAATGTATGCCAATTTTGCACTGAAGATTATTACTATTGGCGAACCATGTGGTTGCGGAGGTGGGTGACGTGACAGGCCCCATTTCCCTTCATAGCGGATCGTTGGAGCAGGGGGTAAAATGGAGACCATTTTGGTTGCGTGCACGGAGACATATTTCCCATTAATTACCTTTTGATAACCAGAGTGGGGAAGAATGGTGGTGGCGTATGTGATACGAAGCTGCCGCGTGTATGCACATATTTATACTGGCTCCGCCCACAATGAGAAACATGTAAAGTGGCTTAGGAATCTGCAGTAACATTCCGTTTTAATTAGGCACCGCTATAGACGCACACTAGAGGGGATTCTGGACTCCCTGAGATTGCTAAAATCCCATCTGTGTCAAGTCTCTTATTTACAACTCTAGTTGTTTACTCTAGTTAAATTATGTACCTTTACGCTTGCAGCATAATTTCCATTACTTTACCACTGCTTTGGATCATTAACAATTCATAGGCATCTACTTAGAACCATTCAAGAGACAAAATATTGATTCATGTGCTCCCTGTGGGATCAATACTCTTACTTCGGAAAAGCTACAACTACAGGACATCACCTCTAGATCTTTAGATCGTGCACCATGATTATTAATTCTACGTCGTGTATGGGCCAACCTTCTTCTTGTAGGTGCAGTCGTCTGGATGTATAGGTGACAACGCTTCCCTCTTTCATGAGTCCACATCTGATTCACCATCTTCCGCACCGGCAGGGCCTCCCCCATCCCCCGTGCCTTGCACTAGCACCGCAAGCACTCGATGCACAGTGCACTTGTGGACACCCTATAATAAGGGCTCCCCAAGTGTTGTTTCCTCCCCTTTCAGCTTTCTCTCATTCACAATCGACCTCCCTCACCTTTCCCCTCTCCCCTTGGTGTCCAGCAGCTCGAATTCGAGCAAGAGCTCCGCTTTGGCCGCCAGCATTGACCTCCACCTATGGAACCCCACTCTCATCAAACTCAATTTGAGTGTGCTAGATAGCCTACCTAGCAACGAGGACACTTGCACCACTCCCAGTCAACCTAAGGAGGGTTGTATCCTGTGCCCCAATGATGCTCGTCACTACATTCAACCACGACCAATGCTTCACTCTCCTCGGCCCTGCCTTGCACGCGCGGTTACGACCAGCCGCCGCGGTTCGCTCCGCTGATCATGCCAGTACACCGAGCGTCCAAAACGATGGCCAGAAGCACCGGCAATCGGTCGCCGACGCCGCCTCCCTCCCTTTTGTTAGTGCCCACATGGGCTCGAAGAAGAACCTACCAGACAGGCCCCACGACCTCCTCCGTTCCCAGCTATAAGCATGAACGACCGGGCCCTCCATTTGAGTGGAGATTATTTCTCTCGGGACCATCTCCCTGCATCAAAGGCGTACTTCCGCAACCTGCCTTCGAAGTCACCTCGCCAGATGCGTGGCTGAGCTGTTGGGATGAGCCCAGTAGGCATTGGTTAGCTATGTTGCGCCCAGTGCGCTCCTTTGTTCCAAATCTATTTTGGCCTAGTAAGGTATAATTTCTTTTTCCTTTTATCTTTATCTAGAGAATTCATAAATCCATAGAATATTCATTTGAAATCTAAATTTGATGATTCAAATTCCCATATGCTTCTAAATTCATGGCAAATTTTAATAGAGTAGTTATATCATTTTTCTATGGGGCTTTCCTGGGCTGTACGTGATAAAACCCGTATTCTTCATATTAAATCCATCTTTAAAAATTCATAAAATATTTTCCATGTCTATAAACCCAGATTTTTTCCCAATATTCTTCTCTAGACCATACCTATTTGACAGAAGTGGTTTCATGGTTTTCTGAGCACTTTATGTTTCATGTTTTTATTGTGTGGTTTATTTGCTATTGATTTTACTTTCGACTACTAGAACGTGATCCGAAACAAAACTTACAAAGAGGGATCAGAGAAGTTTGAAGACCTTGCTGAGCCAGACAAGCATCCGCTTTAACCATGTCAACCCCTATACTTAGATTATACTTTACAAAATTATTTTATACGCATAAAATGCTATCTTTGGTATAGATTGCCGTGTAGTTTAGCAAGTAGCTAAGACCCAAATCCTTTGATAACATGATACCCCTTTTATTGATAATGCCCACCTTTGTCATATCAGTCATCTCGTAATGTGACAATCCATTTATTTTCCACAAGATAAAAAAGGTAAATATATACCATTAATGGATATTTGAAATTTATATTTCATACAAGCATGGCATAGCTCATAGTGATTGGATGATTTTGCAATATCAATACAATGTGATATTCTGGAGTCTATTTCGGATCTAGGGAGCATATGCTCCTGGATGAACAATAAATTCTAAATAAATAGTAAGTTTTAAAAAAAAAACTGTTTTTTTTAGATTCCATGTTCTTTAGTTGTGTAGATTTTTATGTTAGTGTAACAAGCATGTTTGTGCTTGAATTTTTTTTGTGTAACGGAATACCAGTGCTTCGTCAGTGAAACAAACAAAATTAAGAGTACCATTTCGTGTTCGACTTGTTTCTTTTAACAGGTCAAAATGCTTAAGTCTTTCCCTAAATGTTTGCGAGCAACATTTACATGGAAAGAGACATCCGGTCGACTCGACTACGAGCCGCATATGATGACTTTTATCAATCTCAGTATGATAGGGCGGCTCAATCTCTTGGAGGCGTTCACAGAGTTAGAGTGTGCGTGTATGTGTTCAGAGTGATGAGTGTAAGTATTATGTTAAAAAATATATGGCCATTAACACATATAATTTTTTTCCAGACATTTGACATCTTGTAGAAAAATATTTTTGATGCGCGGGAGCGTGTGCTTCCGAGCCGGTGAAAAAAATTATCTCAAAAGAAAAACTGTGGAGTAAAAAGGGTATAGCAACAGCGACTGGAGGCAGGCAGGGGCCAGGTGAGGTGGGCAGTGGAATTAATGGCGAGTAGTCAAGACGGTGGGCCCACCCGTTCCCTTCTTCCTCTCCTCCTTTCCCATCCATCCCAGTGCGAACTCCCAGTGAGAACAAAGCAGAAAGAAACGCCGCCCCTCGGAGGACGGGAGACCGACCACCGGAGCAAGGGGGCGGCCATGGCCATGCCCCTCGCCCTCGTCCTCGCCGCGTTGCTCCTCTCCGCCGCCGCGCCCGCGCTGGCTCACACCCGTGAGTATACTGCCACCGTCTTCTCTTTCACCCCCTTCACTCTAGATAGATCCATGACCTCTTCCCTAGGAGTGTGTTCCTGCCTTGCTTGTTCCTCGCGAGAGCCGAGCGCCTGACCAGCTCGGAGTCGAGCTATTTTTCCTCACTCTCGTCTGCAAGGTCTGATTGATAATAATTTTGTCATATGTATCTTTTCTTTGCAAAGGGCGCACACAAATCAGAAGATAAATACTTAAATAAATTTGTCTCCCGGCTTCGCCAAAACATGTGATTTTGCTTCACCAAGGCCGGCACAAAAACAGCAAATCTGCGGCACCTCGTTCCCCCTATCTGATATATATACTGGTGGCTGGTGCTGGTGTGCCACAACTATCAAGCGTCAGCGGCTAGATCCGTATAATATAATATTCCCTAATGGTTTACTCTAGTGCTGCATCTGGCACAAAACGTGCGCTCTAGATTATGCTCCTGTCAGAAACCGATCATATGTACTTGAAATGGCTCGACTCTTTCTGGTTGGCAAGCCAGCCACAGCCCATTTTGGGCAGATGAGTTGGCCATACCTTGCAAAGAAAGACAGAAATTGGCAATAGGACATCAGGCATGTATGCATCCACATGTATAACTGTTTTAAGAGGCTCTAGATGCCATTGCCAATCCAATGATATTTCCCATAAGGTTATTAATCTCAATACTTTCTGTTTTCTGCAGCGTCATGCCCTGACGGTTGGCAAATCAGTCCTGACCGGCTAAAATGCTTCATGCACATCTCAAGCTCCCTTTCCTGGGACGGATCCGAAGCTCTCTGCCGCAACTTCAGCGGTCATCTGGCTGCATTATCATCAGTTCAGGAGCTGAATTTCGCAAGGTCTCTCTGTGGAGCTGCCTCCTCCGGGTGCTGGGTTGGAGGGCGTCGCCACAACACCACTGGTAGTGTTGGTGGCTGGAAATGGTCTGATAATTCGTCTTCTTGGAACGAGACCGCCTTTCCCGGTGAGCCGTTGCATCCCAATTGCACCGGTGCTCGCTGCGGTCTAGCCGCCAGTGACGATATGTGCACTTTGGTGACCAGTAAGCACACTGCACTTACCGGAAAGAAGTGTGCTGAGTCACATGGGCTGATTTGCATGATGAATCACGGTGAGTCTTTTCTGGTAACACTGAAGTACTTTTGTTTCGTTGCATGAAAATTTGGTTGCACTAACAGTCTGACACCCACTGATTTACACCAGAAGATAGATGCTACCATGATCACTGCCACAAGGAGTATTTCATAGTCCTCATCGTCGTAAGTGGCTTGATTCTCTCAACCACTCTGGCTGTTGTGGTTTGGCTGCTCGTCTACAAGCGAAGCAAGAAAAGGAAAAGATCACGTGAAGCTTCCGGCGCTTCAGCTACCGCGTTAGTGCCACCGCTATGGAAAGTGTTCAACAGTGAAGAGCTTAGATCGATAACCAAGAACTTCAGTGAGGGAAACCGGCTGCCCGGGAATGCCAAGACGGGTGGTACCTACAGTGGAACCTTGCCAGATGGATCCAAATTAGCAATTAAGAGATTGAAGAGATCCAGCCTACAGAGGAAAAAGGATTTCTACTCTGAGATCAGTAGAGTTGCAAAGCTCTATCATCCTAATTTAGTGGCTGTCAAAGGATGTTGTTATGATCATGGCGACCGCTTTATTGTCTACGAGTTTGTTGCCAATGGGCCGTTAGATGTGTGGCTGCATCATATTCCCAGAGGAGGGCGGAGCCTTGATTGGGCAACGAGAATGAGAGTTGCCACAACTCTTGCACAGGGGATTGCGTAAGTCATCCTAACTCTTGTCTCTTCCACTCTGAGAAATCTTTTTTTTTACTTATCTATTTGGAAAGTAATACTCCCTCCGTCCGAAAATACTTGTCATCAAAATGGATAAAAAGAGATGTATCTAGAACTAAAATACATCTAGATACATCCCCTTTTATCTAGTTTGATGACAAGTATTTCCGGACGGAGGGAGTAGTTGATAAAGCACCTGTGGTCTAAGCTGCAATTATTTTAATCCATTCAGTTTCTTCTTTCATAATATTGATGCCTGTTTGCTGTGTTTACCCAATTATTATGGTTGCTCGTTAAGTGGAACTTGTAGTATACAGACGTTTAATTCTTGGGAAAATGCTGGACATGCTTATGTTTATGTTAGGTTATAAATTATGATATAATTGCATAAGTCAGCTCTGGGTTCACCGTTTTACTGTTGTAGGTTTATAGAATGATTGCTGCAGCCTTGTATAATTTACAAGCAATATTAATTCTCACATGTCGTTTGTGTTCTATTGAAACACGTAACATTAATTCATTTGGCTGTCTTTGTCCCCACAGCCTTACATTTAATCACAACCATATTAGAGCATACTTACCGGTGGTCTTTTGATTCCAGATTTCTGCATGACAAGGTGAAGCCCCAGGTAGTCCACCGTGATATCCGTGCGAGCAACGTCCTTCTCGACGAGGAATTTGGTTCCCATCTGATGGGGGTTGGGCTGTCCAAGTTTGTGCCATGGGAAGTAATGCACGAGAGGACCGTCAAGGCGGCAACATACGGATACCTCGCCCCCGAGTTCATTTACAGGAACGAGCTGACAACAAAGAGTGACGTCTACAGCTTCGGCGTGCTGCTTCTAGAAATCATCAGTGGCCGTAGGCCAGCGCAGTCCGTTGAATCCGCAGGATGGCAGACTATATTTGAATGGGCAACGCCTCTGGTTCAATCACACCGGCATCTGGAGCTGCTGGACCCGCTCATCAACGACTTGCCGGAGATAGGAGTGATCCAGAAGGTCGTGGACCTCGTCTATGCCTGCACCCAGCACGTCCCCTCGGTGCGGCCAAGGATGTCTCACGTCGTCCATCAGCTGCAGCAGCTTGAGCTCAAGTCAGCGGCGTCTGAGCAGCTGAGGAGCGGGACCAGCACCAGCGCTACTTCACCGATGCTGCCATTGGAGGTCCGGACACCTCGCTGAAACCATCGGTCTAGAAACACCGCTGTTCTTCTCATCATCAGCCATTAGGTAGCGCATTTCTTGAAGCGTGGAGTGACCCAAGACCCCCCTGTAACCGTAAGCGCAACGACTTTCTTGTGGGCAAGTACTTAGGGAGAGTGAGGGTACTGGATGTCTAAACCCTCGTTCTTGCCATCGTCGTCGATGGCCATTTGTACCCCAGCTGATTTCTACCTTAGATCTCAACATGTCTGAGTTTAGCAAGCAACATGAATTGTTCAGTGTCTACCCAGTAGAAGCTGTTCATCTATGTATTTTCTGCGTGTTAATGCCAGTGTCTCATGATATATCATTTATCAACTTATCGTCGAGCTTCATATTAACAATTTGAGAACGAGAACATGTTGAGAATATCATTCTAGGGCTACACTGGATGAACTCATGAAGTAACTAGTGAAGTAGAAGGCTCTTGATTAATCTGCAGAGCAGAGTGAACTGGAGGTCTAAGGGACGGGCTTTCGCCGTACCCTGTTGAAGGTAGGTTTCAGCGGCTGGCTAGCGCTGGGCTCAAACGGCAGCAGCGGCTTCTTGGCCTGCGTGCTACTGACACCACCGCGGCCGGACGCCGTCGCAGCACCCGCCGCCTTGCTGGCCCTCTGCTTCTTGGCCTTGGGGGCCTCCAGCCGCTCCAGGATCCTGGAGGTCTTCTCGTCCAGTGGCTTCACCGGAGACGGCAGCGTGGATACCGGAGGCCTGGGGAATGTGGCCCTGGAAGAGGAGACCGGGGTGCAGAAGTCGTCGTTGTCGTCGATGATGATGAGCTTCTCCCACTCCTCGGAGATGCTGGGCGACGCCTTCTCCTTGGGCTGGCTCGGGAGCTTCTTCTCCCTGGGTTGGCTCGGGAGCCTGTCTTTCGGAACTCGGAAAGGCGATGCAGTCGTCTGCGGCTCGCTGAACGCGTAGATTCGGTCGGCGTCTCTGGCCTTCTCCCTTTGGCTCATGAACATGTTTCCCCTGGGACCCTGCAATGCTGGTATCTGTGGCTCACTGAATGAGTCAAGGTGGGTGGCATCAGTCACAGCATAGGCTGGGGCAATTGACCTGCAAAGTGAAGTTGAGTCAATCACAACTTCACAGACTTCGTGTCGAACATATATAGTCTCTTAGTAGCCAGCCAGGTAGCAAGTAAGAACTCAAAAATGGCATGCCAAGTGAAGCATTATGAAATTTGAAGTAATGACTGAGAATGAGGTACCCGAATTGCAGGCTATCCTTCACCAGAGAATTCAGCTTCGAGTGGAAACCTCTTTCATGGTGTAGAGGGTTGTATTCCTTCAGAGCAATCTGAAACACTTCCAAGTTGTTAGCAGGCATGTAGTAACATGCTTGAGAACCCAATGGCAACCACACAATGCAACTACAGAGACATGGAGCGGTCCGTGACCATACCTTCGATAAAGAGGTTTCAATTGAATTCTTGGTGTCCTTGCTAACAGTATAGTTGCGAGGTCGACTCACATCCGGGAGAGGCAGTATCTCTTCAGATCCAGCAAGCCTCTACAGCACAAGCATGTTCCTACCATCAGGGCCAAGCAAAAACAAAGCACACACCCTATATTGCGATAATTCAGGGAATGTTGACTCTACCCTCAGAAGCATTGGTCCCTTTTCGGATGGCTGAAGGAGATAATAACAGGCAAGAGTTCCAATTTTCATTGTTTCGGTGTTGCACGGCGAGGAGCACACGAGTCCCTGATCAAGCTTGAAAAGAGTTTCACACAGACCATAGAAAACTGCACGGCATACACAATACTCAGAATTTGGGAGCATCCAGGAAACTGCACATCTGATGTATATTGCAATACAAAGTAAAGATGGTCTGGGAAAAATGCACAACACAGACAATATGGAAATACTTACTCTGGGTGTTCTGATCCAAGCTCTCATCAGTTAGAGCAACTTCATCATTTGAGCTGGGAACCACAACATGAGATTTCCCCATTATGACTCCTGCCAACACACATTATCACAGAAGTTAACAGAGTAAAGATAAAATCTCGATATACTAGAGTATAATGTCTCAGTAGTCAAGAGTAGTGGGTACCTTCATTTAGCGAGGCTAAGTCAGTGCGCTCAATCACATCAAAAGAAATGGATGTAGAGGCTCGTCGCATGTTTGACCCACCTCCTGAAGTGGAAAGAAACAATACAGTCTGATCTCCAATCTTCACGGCACTATCAGTAACATCAGAAGCTGCAAGTTGGCGGCTCGTTGTTGGGCACAGCCATTTTGCCTTGTTTGTGGTAACATCATCTATGGGGCGGCCATGGCACCTGCATATCTGTTTAGCATGTTCCACATTAGCATAACCCTTGAAGAGACTAACAAATAGACGAAATGAAGTATTATAACATGACTACCATCTTGTCAAACGAAAAGCTAAAATCGATAGATACAAACATCAAATTTGCATGCACAGGATGAAATGAAACAGTCAAAAGAAAGCACCACATTCGTTCTGTTGTATGCTGTTGTATGTCTAGAACTGAATATTCATAGTCAAAGGTGGCTTGTGTAAATAATTGTATTACCTGACAATATGGAAAACCATCGATGATCTGATTTGCTGATGGATATATGCTGCAAGTTACTTGATTAACAGATTTAATTATGGGAACTCTGAACACCAATACAGCCTGCATCATCTCTTCCTTGTCATCCTTCAGCTCTTCTAACCACCTCTTGACTAGCCCATGCAAAACTTGGGTCTCTGCATTCCGAACATTTATGCTGTTAGGGGTCTTAGTGTTAGACGAAGTGTGAAAAGTTAACTTTGCAGTGCAAACAACTCATTATATGGGAGTACTAACCCTGGGATATCAATCAAATATCATAATATATAAAAGGTAAAATACCACAGTTTAAGCTACATGATCATATTATGTGTATCAACATGGCCAAGAAAGATGACCGTGTTGTCTAATGATAAACATAAAAATAAAAAGAGTAATAGATGATTCCTACTCTCATCAAGCCTCCTTACCAGGACTGTGTCTCCGTACAACACAGTTTTCAAGGTCACTGATTCTGTATATGAAACTGTTGGAGTTTTCAGAAACATCATCATACATGAACGCAGCAGTTTCTGTTTCCAACATTACAAACTCCACTGTAATACACTGTTCCGATGCTTCCTGATGAAACATATAGATAATAATTAGAGGAATGTCATTATCATGAGAATCAAATTGTGCATGAAGCAATACTCAATCCCTTTCAAAAGAAATCGAGAAATCAGCAGCCGTACCATAAGTGATCTTCGGAGAGGTTCTGTGTTTTGTGCAGAAAAACATATTGCAATCACTTTCTTGGAGATGTCATCAGTGGCCCAAGAATAGATTGCTCTGTTGCTAAACAGATTTTGCAATGACACGTCTGCAGACAAGAAATGCAGTCAGATAACTTCTCTATCTCAAGATAATTCCATGTATTAAGACCAGGCGAATTGACTTTGTTTATGCTGCTCAGTTCAGATAAATTTCCTATCTCAAGATAATCCCCTGTATTAAGAACGGGCGAATTGACTGCTCAGTTCATTTTCTACGGGCAGAACCATCATATACCGAACATAAAGATCATCCAAGCCATACCTTCAGTTGGCACAGACCCATGTTGCTCAGGATGGAAGCCATCCAGGGGCAAGTTTTCGACAGCATGGTGGAAATCTCGAAGGCTGAATTTCTCCCCGGGCCTATACGCAATCTTGAGCTGATGGAGGTTGACGTATTAGTAAAACTGAAAGGATCTTTTTTTTTTGCGGGGGGGACGTATTAGTAAAACTGAAAGGATCTGAACAAGCGTACAAAAGGAATGCATCTGAATGGAGACCAATCAGTGGTGTAACAATGCAATGTCACAGCATCAGCGGCCTAACGCAATTTGCCTTTTCCAGGTGTATGTCACTATTCAGTGCAGGTTGTTAGGCAATTCGCCTTTCCAGGCGTTAGGGGATCATGGCAATAGCAATCTGACACCAAATGCATGATTCAGTTAACCTATATGGGTGGTTAATTCGCCAATTTTTGCAGACACCACACACCGGCAACCAGAGGCAGGTCGGTGAACTGGCGTTCGAAAGACGAGCGGCGCTGCGCTAGAGCAGCAGAGCTCGCGTGTCAGAAATTCAGGATGCAATTGGATGAGTTAATGGCGAGGTGTTCGATTCGGAGCTAAGCAATCATACACGCAGCACCGAGATAACTAGCAGAATCGAAATCAACACTGAAATGCA